>NC_042985.1:28995816-29332066 GCF_901001165.1 Salmo trutta
AACCAGGAAATAGCAGACATATTTCTGCACATTGCACCTTTAACATCACATTACCAAATAGGTTTGAAAGGCTCTACAAATAAAAAGCCTACCTTTAGTCTCATCTGACCAAAAGCCTGGCTGGATAATATAAAGATTTGAATGTGAATTCAAACAAAATCTCAACTGAGACACATCTACTGTTGACTGCATGGACTGAGGGGTGGGCCCTTTCTTACTCAGCTCCCCCCCATGGTCTGACATAACCTTATTTGGCTTCTCCTCAAGCATTCAACCTGTTCCCATTCCTTCATAATTACAACTAGAAGAAACAGGAAACATCTTACACAACCTACTGTACTGTGCAAACAACAATTAATTCAATCTCTCACACAAGTCTATCTGTGACAATACAACCCGTTAGTGGAGGGAGCAAGGTTACAGGCTACAGCTAAGGATGCTTAGTGGGATGACACACTGCAAAAAACAAGTCAACAAGACTGTTGACTGGCGGGCAGCTCCGACGACTGTTGACTGGCGGGCAGCTCCGACGACTGTTGACTGGCGGGCAGCTCCGACGACTGTTGACTGGCGGGCAGCTCCGACGACTGTTGACTGGCGGGCAGCTGCACGAGCGGAGTGCTCGTACAGGGCAGACTGGGCTGTGCAGGGGCTTGATGGTAGCCGTGCGTAGAGCGGGAGTTGGGTAGCCTGGTCCTCGGAGGCGTACCGGCGACCAGATGCGCTGCGCAGGCATCCTCCTACCAGGCTGGATGCCCGCTCTAGCACGGCACCTGCGAGGGGCTGGAATAACTCGCACCGGACTGTGCGTGCGTATGGGTGAGATATTGCGCTTCTCAGCGAAACATGGCGCTCCCCACCTCATACGCTCCTCCATACAACCACGGGTAGCTGGCTTCCGGCTCTTCCTTCGCCTAGCCAAACTACCCGTGTGCCCCCCCAAAAAAAATTCTTGGGGGTGCCTCTCGTGCATCTCCTTCAGCGCGTCCACTCTGGCCTCGTACCAACGCCTCTCTGCCTTGGCTGCTTCTATTTCCCACTGCGGGCGGCGATACTCCCCAGCCTGATGCCAAGGTCCGGCCCCGTCCAGAACTTCTTCCCAAGTCCACTTCTCCCGCCAGTCCAACTCGAACGCCTTCTGCTCCTTCCTCTGCTGCTTGGTCCTTGAGTGGTGGGTGATTCTGTCACGGTTGTCTTCGTCCTCTGACGATATAAAGAAATCGTCATCGGAAAATGTGGACCAATACGCAGCAGGTAAGTGTATGCTCATTTTGAGATTTATTAACTTTCCAAAATGAATACAAAATAACAAACCACGAGAATGAACGAACAAACAGTCTAGCAAAGCCTAGGGCTGAACACAGAACAATCACCCACAAATCACAAACACAAACACACCCTCATATATGAGACTCTCAATCAAAGGCAGATAGACAACACCTGCCTTCAACTGAGAGCCCCAATCAACCAAACATAGAAACACACACACACTAGATTCCACATAGAACTACCTAGACATAAACCAAAACCCGGACATACTAAATCAAACACCCTTTACACAAACACACCACCCCGAACCACATAAAACAAATACCCTCTGTCACGCCCTGACCAAACTACAAAACAATTAACCTTATATACTGGCCAGGACGTGACAGTTTGCTCATCTCATATACATTTAGACAGCTGCACTCATTAGCTAGTATCAAAAACCCAACCCTAGGCAACACAGTGACTAGGGTCTGGTTTCAATGATGGACTCTATTGCCACGTCACTGCCTACGTCGATAAGGGAAGACACAAAATCTGCGGACACTCCCAACAAATCACGAGGCAGACATGCCAGAACGTCAAAACCTTTGCATCAACTACCTTAACCAAAACCAGTGCAAACTAGCCACTTGGGAAATGCACTCATTAGAAATAGCCTCTGTGATCTCCATCTTGCTAGCAACTATTTTGTATTTTGTAGTGGCATAGAGACAGTTCCTCTATGCCAAAAGTTTCCATCATTGAAATCAGACCCTAGTCACTGTTGCATAGGGTCGGGTTTTCAAGACTACTCATTAGCAAAGTATTGTACTTCAATGGGGACACTTAAACATGCTGAAGCACAGAATGTTCATCGTGACCTATGTTAAGGGTAAAGGCATGAACTGGATGACAAAATGATAACGATAGCAGACCATTTAACAATGAGTCAGGACTGAAAGAGATTTTTAACTGCACAAGTGAGAGGAACGTCCCATATAATCACAGTCAACTGATTTTATAGCGTGTAAACTGCTGTCAGCTAGCCGAAATGTTTCAAATATAATTATGCCGATATACAGTAAAACCCTCCCACACACACTGAGCAGGGCAAGTGATTGACCTGATTCTCATGCCACTTGGCAGGCATGGCCACTGGACATTAGGATGTATTGGATGGCAGGGGGAGTCAGAAACTGTAGATACCGAGGGAGAACTGGCAGACTCCTGTCTATAGAGTAACTCTCGTCTCACTTCTTTAGAAGGGGAAAGAGGGGAGTTGGGGGTGTAGGTAATTATAGCAAGAATGGGAGGCAATTGCAGGTGTGGGAGATAGAGGAGTGACTTTGGTGTAGGAGGTGCTAACTGTAGTGATACAGGTGGGAGGGGTGACATTGGAAAAGGAGACGATGGCCCTTGTGGTGGGAGAGAGGGGTAACAGTCAGATAATTGATTGCAGCATCTGTGATCTAGCCCTCGCTGAATACCAATACTCCACACTGAGAAAGAAATCATCCTATAACCTTGGTATGAAATGCATAAACATAATCAGAATACTGACAATAAGACAAAAGGAATCCAGTGTTCCTTTTACTGATTACTGTGTACTATGAAGGTTAGTCAACACTGTTGGAATATATCCCATCCCTGGATGAAACAAACAAGTATGATGGTACAATAAATGAAATGATTCTACTCCCAACTTCAAATCAAATCAAATTGTATTTGTCACATGTGCCAAATATAACAGGTTTAGACCTTACAGTGAAATGCTTACTTCTTAGCCCTAACCAACAATGCAGTTTAAAAAATTACAAAATTAAAAAATACCTTCAAAAAAAATAAGAATAAGAAATAAAAGTAACAAATAATTAAGAGCAGCAGTAAAATCACAATAGCGAGGCTATATACATGGGGTACCGGTACAGAGTCAATGTGCAGGGGCACCGGTTAGTCGAGATAATTGAGGTAATATGTACATGTACTGTAGGTAGAGTTATTGAAGTGACTATGCATAGATAATAACAGAGAGTAGCAGCAGTGTAAAAGGGGGGGGGCAATGAAAATAGTCTGGGTAACTTACTCAGATATGCATGCCTACTACTATATACTGTCACTTGCACAGTGCATACACACACACACCCACACACACATACACTTCTTGCAAAGGCAAAGCAAATGGCATCCCATTTCTTTTCTTGGCAGCCTGAGCTGAGTAATCCAGGCATCTGAGAATTGTGCACCATCCTGTGATGTAAAGGCAGCAGAATGTCTGTGTAGATTCACAAGACCAATGGGGAAACAAGCAGATAAATCAGTCTGTTTTCCATGGAGTGTCTTCCTTTCCCTGAGCCCTTCTCTCTCTATCCACAGCCCTGGGCTGCGTCTACCTGCCTGACACTGCTGCCTGCCTGCTCCCTCTCTCCCCCTCTGGCCACCAGCCTAGACCGCCTGTACACACTCGTCACGGACACTTGTCTCTCACAAGCGAGACAAACCTGGTCTTGTTCTTGAAGCACTACTGTTATGACACACCTTCTGCTTGTGTGACAGGTGATGGGGTTGGATGTGACATTACTGTATATCATTATATCAGTGTACAGTAGATGAACCAAAGACAAACTGTCTGGATCAGATCCAATGTCAAGGACAGGGAAAGATCTGTCGAGCAATTAGGCTTCTGCTTTTGTCTTTCACAACACTATGATACATTTTTGCACTTAGCGTTAGCATTTCATCTGGTAACAATAAAGGCATTAGCCAACATGTAATGTCAATAGTTGGAGGCTTTTATTTTAAATATATGATTAGAGATTGTGTATGTCCAGTTGACAATTCGGTTTCACCTCAACAAAAATAAGGTAAGCATGAGGCCAGAGGCCAACAGCGTACAAGGTTTTCATGTGCCATTTCACTGTCCTTGATACGCTGATACAGATCCTCCATATGGCAGCCAGAGACTAAATGTATCAATGACCCGAAATATTTTTGAATGTATCAGAATACTGGAAAGCATGATGACTCAGTTGATCACCTCTCAAAAATGTTTATGTATTTGAGATCATTTGGTTGAACTCCTACATGAAAGAACAATAAGCATTCATGTATATTACTATAATTTGTTTCATGGGATCAGATAAAATTGTGTTCAATTGTAGTATAGTTTAATATAGTATGATATTGTACAATATATATTTACTATTTAAATGATGCATAACAAATATTACAATTGCAATATCAAACTTTGTATCTGGTTGCTGCGATACTGTAATCAACTTTTGGCGTAAAAACATTATTCCTTAATACAATATTCACTCCTAATCCATCCTATATTATATGCATGAGCTGAATGATTACAATCCACTGAATAAATGAAACCTGTGTAAGAGGTTGTTATTAACTTAATTACATTATTGGGATTATAAAGATCACTGCTTATTTTGAAAATGTGTGAAAATGCTTTATAAATGCAGGCTACGTTCATATTGGTTTGTGCTGTATATCATACTTTCTGTAGCTATGTTTCACCATAATGTTTCACCCATTGTCTGGATATACTTCAGAATTCCCTGTATGTTTTTGGACATATGGCCAGTAGGCCCTTGAGGGATAGCATCAATAATGGACAATGTCCATAATGCTGAGCAATCCTGTGCTTTACCTTTAAAGCCATGCATCAGATGCATGCACTGTACTGTATAGCCAATGTCACAGTCAAGGGCAATACTTAATGAATAACAAGAGAATGAGGCTGCACTTCCATTTATACCTCATATGAAAACTTGAAGAATGATACTGGTAATTTATAGGTAGAACTGGTTATGATAATGTTGAACACATGAAACCTGAAACCTTAAATACAAGTAGAGTGTGTGTGTGTGTGTGTGTGTGTGTGTGTGTGTGCGTGGTGGCGGGGGGCTAATTATTCAGTCATTAGCACATCACCTCACATCAAGCCAATAGAGTTGCTGTACATTGATTAGTGATAAATCAATTCCCTGAGTATAATTTGGATTTAATGAAAAAGAGAGAACATGGAACATTGGTGCACTTCGATTAATTCGGTTTGAAAAGGTGATTTATCCTAGAAGAAACTGAACAGACACCTTTGAGAACCATCTGTGTGTGTGATGTTTGGCCTGCTCCTGCACACATTATTCTGACACCACGTATATATTAGCCTATATTACATTTCTTTGACTTTTTTTGACTTTATCATTGTATTTGCAACGTTGAATAAGTTATAGCTATATTATAGCTGATGTCTAATAAATACAATTAAAATGAAGAGTAAGTATCATGGGATTATGGAATCCTCCGACGTGTAAATTATTTTTTATTCGTTTTCAATTCATTAAACAAATGATTCCACACCCATTTACACACAGAATTGGGCCTAAACCAAATGTATCCTTTTATACCCGAGATGACTGCATTTTCTGATGCCATCACTAAATACCCAATCACTAATGCATTTGCCATTGTGCCTGATAGTGAGATAGTGATAATATTAGTTGAAAAGAAAGTACCCATTTCATTTGCCTTGTAGGCTAGGTGAGTGTGTATGGACGCATCCTGCCCACACTTCATCAGCGCATGACGCTCTGACGTCTGGCCAGAGCGCAATGGAGTTAGTTACCTGAAATCACTGTAAGGATGAATTATCCAAAATCCGGCGGTTTTAACCCGCTCTTGTTCCCGTTCCACTGCCTTTTCGCTCCCAAACATCCTTAGGGAGAACTTGTTGACCCCCGGTTGCAGCATTGCCCCAAACTGCCTGTGTATGAATCCTGCCTGGTACAATCTCTCGTCGTTCGGCGAAATTTGATCAATGCCATCCAACTTTATGAACCCTGATTCCTGGTCAAGAGAAGCATGTTGGGCACCACCAGCACCACCACCGCTGGCGCCTTGCGCACCTTGGTCCGCCCCACCGCCAATAGCTCCGAGAGGGCTCTCCTCGCTCGGGGTGACGTCCCCCTCTGTGATGAGGTGCCTCTCCTCCGCCGAGTCTGAGTCGTGTACATGCCGACTGGTGATGGAGGAGAGACTGCCACGAAATCTCCGACAATCTCCGTTTAAACTGGTCTTCGTTGGTCTCCCAATGTCCGTCTCCATGATCACTGTGTCCCCACTTCTGGTCTCCCCGATGGCTTTGAAGCTTCCTCTGGAGGTTGGTGACGGCAAGGGTTTCATCCTAATACTCTTCCTCCGGGTGTCCTTGTCGCCGTCTTCTCCTTCGCCCATAATAGAAGCTTTCTGTCCAATATGCTGTGGCAAACTGTAGAGCCTTTTACGCATGGAGGAGTGCAACCTGTCCATTATGACATTGAAACGGAACGAACAATTTCAAATGCAATAGATGTCCAGAATAGGATGGTTATTGTTGAGAAGTATTGCCACGAACCACACAGCTCCCTATCTGTGAGTGAGAGCGACCAGTCTGGAGCTAATCTCAAACCCTGAAAGCATTACACTGATACACATGACACGGGCGGCTGTGGCTCTTCTGGTGCAAATACAGGAAGAGGCTATCTCGATCATTACCTGACAGTTTAGATATGCCTTCTCTCGCTGCTTTGACAGTCCGCTTCACCATAACACTCCTGGTAGGCACGTACGCTCCAACCGTGTGCGGACCAAGTGGGGCTGGGGGGGGCTGGAAGAAGCCACTTTAGCATGACCGACTGACAGAGAGGAGACGAGGAGGTCATGAACAGCGCGAGGAGGGATGCTCTTTTCCTCCAGATTTGTGTCAGCTGCCTCTCAATAATAAACAATGCAATGCAATCACGCACCATAGGCTACATCAGCAGCAGCATCCAAGGACCCGCTGACATCTATCCCAAGCATTCTGGTAGCATGAATATTCATGAAGCTGATGAGTTGCCATAGGAGACAACGTGGTCTAAGAGCATTTCGTATTTCTCTGTAGTAGACAGAAATCCGAGACACTCCATTTAGTATGATATGTTACCTTTCGTATGGTATGTATTAATTTGTGGATGTCCATCATCCATTTTGTATGATATGTTACAAATTACTATGATATGTTAAGATATCGTATAATATGTTACGAATTTGCAAAAGGTATGATATGTTACGAATTCCAATTTGTCGTGGCTAATGTTAGCTAGGTGTCTAACGCTAGCTAGCATTAGGGGTTAAGGTTAGGAGTTAATGTTAGGGGAAGGGTTAGCTACAGTACTTGACTTGGGCAGTAGCTCACTCGAGCTGACCGGCACCTTAAATGTTCTACTGCTTGAGCTCATGTTCCTTTTCTAGAATATTAGCTCAAAAGTATTGTGGAGAACTTGCACCTTAATATAAACAGTACAGATTTTGTGCCGAAAATCTCCCTCCTGCCAGAATTCCCCCCTTCGCGTGAACGCGCACGCACTCAGTTCTTCATTGCTGCGACTTGCTTGCTAGTTGAGATTTCTGATCACGTTAGGCTGCGTTTCATTTGATTTTTTATGTCGGTTTGATCGCGGGAGAGGCAGTAGTAATGTCTGCAGTTTTCAGTTTGGCTATTTGTTTCAAGTGTATTAGTCTAAAAATAAATCTCTCTGCCAAAATTAGTCATCTCTCCCATGTCTTATTGACTAGTAGTTGTTCTGAAATGTTTATTGCTTGCCTACATTTTACTCCCTCCTCTATGTTTAATATAACACACATACATTAATGATTAATTTCGGTTGCCTATCCTGACGTGAAGTTTGTTCTATAGAAAATATTTCACTCTGATGTGTGCCACAGAAAGTATTTGACTCTAGCCACAAAATTAAGGAAATTAGAAGGGGGGTGGGGGTGGGGGGGGGGTCGCCAAGGTCATTTTCTTGCCAGCCGAAATCCCCCCCCCCTTCTATCTTGGGAACGATCTGAACATATGTTAATAAAAGTACAGCATTTTTAAACACTTTATTGATTACCATATGAACATTAATAACAGATGGGAATCTGAGAATGCAGGGATTCCAGCAGGGTGTGAGTTGAAGGAGTCCAATCTGGAGCTGACAAGGGCTGGAATGTAAATGACGAGATCATCTCGGGTTATCTAACATCTGAGAATGGGCAGGCATTCCCTCGGATGAAGAGCATCTGCGTCTTGCTGATTATGTGCTGTCATCCAGGTGGAAATGTAACCTGCATATTTGATGTAGGAAAAGAGATGAGATAAGTGTCCTATGAATATGTACTTTTTCTATTATTATTATCATTATTGTGTTTTGTGGTTGAGGGGTGGGGGGTGGGGGAGGTTGATGGGGATGGTGGAGGTGCTGGGGGTGTCCTATTGAGGGCGAAGGGACCTATTGGGGAGGGAATTCTTCATGGAGGCACATTCAGTCATAGTTTTGTTTATTATATTATTATTATATTTATTATATTCATTTTTCGCCCAGAGTACAAATTTTTGATTTATTATTGTTATTATCATTTTATTATTACTAGTGTACCTACATTCTTAAAAACTAAAACAGAAAAAGTGTAATTCTTTGTAGGAAAAGGCATAAGAGGGAAAAGCATGATGGGATGGAGAATTGAGGGATGGGTAGAGAACATTAGAGGGCTCGGAAAACTATTATTGCTGAAATAACCTCTTCCTTTTGTGACTGGAGTCTAGTCTAACCTACTTCCTGTGGCACACATCAGAGGGCATGATAGGTCACCAAAAATGATTCTGAAGTGTGCCAGTCCTTGCAGTCCCAAGATAGAAGGGGGGGGGGGGAGAATTTCAGCAGGCAAGAAAATGGCCTTGCTGAACCCCCCCCCTACTTTCCTTAATTTTGTGGCTAGAGTCAAATACGTTCTGTGGCACACATCAGAGTCAAATACTTTCTACAGAACACACTACACGTCAGGATAGGCAACCGAAGGTAATAATTAATGTATGTGTGTTACATTAAACATATAGGAGGGTAGTAAAATGTAGGCAAGCAATAAACATTTCAGAACAACTATTAGTCAATAAGACATGGGAGAGATGACTAATTTTGGCATAGAGATTTATTTATTGACTAATACACTTGAAACAAATAGCCAAACTGAAAACTGCAGACATTACTACTGCCTCTCCCGCGATCAAACCGACATAAAAATCAAATGAAACGCAGCCTAACGTGATCAGAAATCTCAACTAGCAAGCAAGTCGCAGCAATGCAGAATTGAGTGCATGCGCGCGTTCACACGAAGGGGGGGGGGATTCTGGCAGGGGGGAGCTTTTCGGCACAACACCGGCACAACATCTATTTCAGTCCAAGGCAAGCACTGGTTAGTTAACATGCTACGCAGTTGCAAAGTAGTTCAAAAGTAGTAAGTAGTTGCAAAGTTGCTAATTAGCCAAAATGCTAAAGTTTCCATAATGGAATTCGAACACGCCCTTCGCGTTATACATCAACCTCGACCAACCCCACTCCTTTCATTTTTGCCTTAAGTAACCTTCTATCTTATGTAACCATGCCAAATGTAACATATCATACTAATATGTCTACTCTATGAGACCAGTCTGCAGGAGCGAGAACTGCAAATAAGCAAAGCTCTCCCCATTTCTTAAATAGCTATCAGGTCCTTTTAAGTTATATCCCCTCGGGATCGTTTTTTTGCAGTCTGGGCTACGCGTATCCGAAGGTGATACTTAGGCTGCTATGCCATTCTTCTGTTCATCAGGTTGTAGGATATACAGACAGCAGCTGTGGTAGAATGATCAGCTGGTAAGGGAAACAGCTACACTATTTTAATGCCATACTGGTGATTTATCAAGATAACTTTCACAGACCAAAATGTATATGAAATAAACATTGTTAAAGGGTTATAGAAATGTATTTTTTGTCTATTTTGCTCAACCTTAACAATGCCTACATAATGCAAATTAACTATGCAAATAAAATCAATAAAATTCATGTTCAAAAAGGATATAGGCTGTGGTAAGCTATCTCATGAATTTATATAATGTATCCAAGTGAGCAGACACCTAAGCCAATTGATTCATGAATGCTTAACTCAAGATGCCCTCAAATGCCCTTTGTGCCCGCTGAATCATCTGTGTATGCTATCCCTGATGAAGTAAAAATAATGCATAAACCTAAAAATGCAACATCTTTTTCAGTGCAGGCCCATTATAAGGTTTGTTAGCCTATAGCCTAATGATATAGCCTAATGATGCAATGCAGGAAATGTAAAACCTGTAGTGTATTTGAGGTTTAAAAAGGCTTATGAAGTTTGTAATTTCCACCTTGAAATTTCAGACTTGATTTTCTCTTATGAAAAATGTATTTATTTATTTATTTTGCTGATACTCTGTACTAGACCTTATAGTCTACTGGCTACTTTCACCCCTAATTTAGACATGTTTCTGCTCATCATTTCCAACATTTGGTAGGCCATATTATAATTTCAGACCTTTTGTTGGACATTTGGTAGGCCATTTATATGTCAACTATAGTTAAGATATATGCAGCTTCTCTTCTGTCATAACTTTTTGCCCCAGAAGACTAAATAAAGTATTGCTCAGCAGAATAATGTCTTACATCGATACAATGCATGCATTAGTAATCTAGGTAACAATGGTAACGTTGTCTGCTTTGTTTAGGGACCGGGAAGAAAACGCAATAACTCGAAAACAGTGGAAAGATTGGTCCTGTGCAAAATGTCCAAATGTCATCAGTTCGACTGGTTTTAAGGAAATGAAAAGCAGAGAAAACGATGAAACAAGTTTTCAGTTCGTCTTTGGTGCATATTTTATGTGGTTGAAAATCAGTGGAGGCTCCTCAGAGGAAGGGGAGGACCATCCTCAGTGAATTTCATAAAAATAAAAATAGTGAAACATTTAAAAAGTTACCCTTTTTAGATAAAACTAGGCCTATACTAAATATATTCACATCACCAAACAATTTATTAAAACAAACTGTTTTGCAATGAAGGTCTACAGTAGCATCAACAGCACTATAGGTCAGCACCACCAGTATCCGTCCTCCTTTAGGTACATTGACTTCAATACAAAACCAAGGAGGCTCATGGTTCTCACCCCCTTTCATAGACTTACACAGAAATTATGACAACTTCTGGAGGACGTCCTCCAACCTATCAGAGTTCTTGCAGCATGAACTGCAATGTTGTCCACCCAATCAAAGGATCAGAGAATGAATCTAGTACTAAAAGCATAAGCTAGCTGGCACTGCAGTGCGTGGTGAGTAGTTGACTCAAAGAGAGAAAGACAATAGTTGAACAGTTTTGAACAAATTCATTTCTTTAACAATGAAGGAAAAGCAAGAGAGCGCGAGAGAGAGAGAACTATAATTAGATTAATTTTTTTTTTAACTTTCACTGTCATTTCGCTAGCTAGTTTAGCCTACTAAAACACCAGGCACCAAACAGAGGGATGCTATGTTAGCTAGCTGGCTATGGCTATCCAACACTGGAACTCTTCCAAGTAAAGGTAAGCTTTTGGTTTTATTAAATGATTTCTACTGGGTGTAACTGCTTACTGACTGTTCACTGTACTCCATGATTGTAGCAGGTTTATTAATGCGTTAGTTCTAGTAGCTATATTGACTATGACATTACTAACGTTGTTAGCTAATATGGTGACAAAAATGTAGGCTGTGTGTAGCGGTCAGCAGTTATTATAGGAAGGTTTGGAAATATTTTTTCACCTGGTTACAGACAGCTGATGTGTTGTGCACTGAAATCCACAAGCGAACTGAAAAGGTGAGAGGAGAGCATGTAGATGTGAGAAGGAATTATACAACAATCAAAATGTTCATACTGTTTGTATGTGGCTGCTATGAAAGTGAACTGTGTTTGCACGTGATCAAGGGGGTATAAATTCTCCCGATTCTGTTGAAAAACTTTCTTAAACAGAAGCAAACAGAACGAAACAGGGATAAACATACCTGAATTTCTCCAATAGAAACTCTTGTTTCCAACTGGTGGACTAATGATTACACCCTATATCAGCTAGATGCAGGCAAGAGTGTGCAAGGCGGTCACTGTCACCTCGATTACTCACATTTTTCTCTCGACCTGTGCACCTACGTTGTAAACTTTTATTCATAGGCTAGGTTTTAGCAACCTCATGATGGGTATTGGGAAAATGTGAGGATCATGTAGTAGCCTAAACCTATCAATGTTACATTGAGCTGGGTGAATGGAATATGAATTATAGTCATCCAATATGCTGTAATAGAAATAAGGCCATGCTCATTAAAAAAAGTATCATCCTCCCTCATCTTAAACATCAGCAACCACCACTGGTGAAGTACTGCTTGCATAACACATAACACATTACATGACATGCTCATTCACATTTTCTCAAGAGAGGCTGAAAGAAATGCATATTTCTCCACTTCTGTTCCTGAGACAAAATTAACATTTGTTGTATCATTTTACTGCAAGAAATGCATAATTCTGCATGAGTTAATATTATATTTGCGTGAGGTTATTGGCCTAAAGTCATTGTCCATATTTCAGTTACTATTCCATATAAATTTAAATGAGGAATATTCTGTTTATTCATGAATATAGGGATACTCGTGAGCGGGATATCAAAGTTGCATGTAAACACTTTATCCAAGACTTTACGCTGTATGGCATTTTTTTTGCCTTTACCTCCCTTATCTCACATCATTTGCTCACATTGTATATAGTCTTATTTTTTTCTACTGCATCATTGATTGTATGTTGTTTTACTCCATGTGTAACTCTGTGTTTTTGTATGTTGTCGAACTGCTTTGCTTTATTTTGGCCAGGTCGCAATTGTAAATGAGAACTTGTTCTCAACTTCCCTACCTGGTTAAATAAAGGTGAAATAAAATAAAATAAAATAAATGTGAGCTATGAATACCTTGCGCACTTAAACGTGGTCACTATTCTAATCCAGCACCACCAACACATCACTCAGTAAATAAAAAATTGAGTAATTGAGTTTTGGGATTAGGTTAGAATTGAGTAGGTGCAACTAGTGTGCTGGGCAAGCACAAAAAAGGCGCACTTCTAGCATATCTAACCAGAACCTAGCGCATGCGCGCACACAGAAATACAATCTACACGCGTGACTCATGAGTACGCGAATTTCTGATATTCCCGCACTCATCAAGCAAAACAAACGTGGCTAACTATATAAATATATATATTTTTTTACAAATGACAACTGTACATACATCTATATGGAGGCTGAAACGTTTTGGACGTTTTTTGCCTGGGACCAAAGAAGACGACGGTAATCCGTGGAAGGTGACATGAAGTTGTCTAGTGAATTTTGTCCAACAACGTCTGTTTTATAGGAGATAACGCTAGCCAAAGTTAGCTACCTAATGCCACTTGCTAGCTTGGCTAACCAAACATTGTTTACAAATATAGCCTAGTTTACTACATTAGCAAATCAAAGAGTTATAGGCCTACACTTTACATTATGGATCTTGCCTCAGATGTGATGTTGAAAAATGTGTCTTGAAACTTCTCTCGATGTTTGAGCCCAGTGAAAGCGCGGGTGAATTGGTGCTCACCCTTGTGGAATCCGGTCATATGTTGGTGTCCCAAGGTCACGATCTTCTGGTAAGTGAGTTGAGGTCTAGTTACTATACTTTATATGCCCTTTGATGTCCAAAAGTCAAGTCATTCCTGGATGGATCTGGTTCTAGTTTTTACTGTCTTTTATCTGGACTCGCACATTTTATGCATGCACATCTCTAGGCCGAATAACAATGTGTCCAAATAAGATAAAATAAAAATAAAATATCCCCCAATATATTTAATAATTCATTATTATATACCAAGTTACTGCCAAATGTATACTCAATAGACATATAATAACTGTTATTGTCCAACCTGCACTCATTGTTGGCCTAAATTACACTGACTGTACAAAACATTAGGAACACCTGCTTTTTCCATGACATACTGACCATGTGAATCCAGTTGAAAGCTAAACACTTACTGATGCCACTTGTTAAATACACTTCAATCAGTGTAGATAAAGGGGAAGAGACGGGTTAAAGAAGGATTTTTAAGCCTTGAGACATTCATTGTGTGTGTGGGCCATTCAGAGGGTGAATGGGCACGACAAAAGATTGCAGTGTCTTTGAACAGGGTATGGTAGTAGATGCCAGGTGCACCAGTTTGAGTGTGTCAAGAACTGCAACACTGCTGGGTTTTTCACACTCAATAGTTTCCCATGTGTATCAAGATTGGTCCACCACTCAAAGGACAACCAGCCAATTTGACACAACTGTGGGAAGCATTGGCGTCATGGGCCAGCATCCCTATGGAATGCTTTCAATACCTTGTAGAGTCCATGTCCCGAAGAATTGAGGCTGTTCTGAGGGCAAAAGGGGGTGCAACTCAATGTTAGGAAGGTGTTAATGTTTTGTACAGTCAGTTTTGTACACTTTGTACACTTATTTTTTATTAACAAATATGCCTTCTAACTAATGCTAGTCTAAACTTAGATCTATTTTATTAGGATTATAAGCAGATAGTCTAGCTATGGATACATTTGTATGTTTTTTGCAACAATGTTGAAAAGTGACCCCAATTGTGGCATTCAAATGACTTGATTACAAGCCCTTAAAAATACAAGGAACGAGAACAAATACTGAACACCTGCTATGTTGCTGCTGTACATAGAGTAGTGCCTGTGTTAGTGTGTAGTTTATCCTGTGTCTTCTCAAGGTTCACTGACAGACTCTGTGTGCAGCTGTAGAAACACAATGGCCATAGCTGCACTATGCCACATCGAGTGCTGGATGGAAAGTGGCTACAGCTATCTTGCTGAGCCCGGGTGCCAGGCAAGGCTACATGCTTATTCAGGTCAGGACACAAAGTGCTCTCTGACAAAAGGGGATAGCGGTCATTGATAGATCGGCGCCCTTAATCTTAATGCTCTTGAGTATCTTTCAATGAAGAGAGTTTACAGTAGCACACGGTGGCTGATGCCAGGGGAGTCCCAACTGAATGATGATGCCATATTAGGATGCACCATGCTGGAGGAGAGAGAGTGTGTTATTGTGTGTAATCATCATCCAGATTACTCCTGATTCTAAGATATAGTGAAATGGGGGCTTTTCTCTCAGTAATTGGAGGAAGGAGGGGCGATTGGAATTATAGGAAATGGAACCTCTCAACCTGACTCGGATAACTAACCATGCCTCAGAAAACGACTGGCTATGCCTCACAGAATGGCTTGAAGACGAGTCTTGTTGAAATTATGTAATGTAATTACTTCCTGATATGATCATTTTGAACTAAAAATACAAATTTGATCTAATCCCTTTGGAACATCTCAGCGGGGTAGGAAAATTGAAATCTGTTTTGAATCAGGAAGTACGGAGCTGAAGTGTAATGTTTTATGTAACAGAGCTGAGTAGACTATTCAGCCCTCTATTATGCTGAAGTCCATTTGAAATGGAGAAACATAACTTGCAGTATCTACAGTGGCAAGAAAAAGTATGTGAACCCTTTGGAAATACAAGGATTTCTGCAAAATTGGTCATAACATTTGATCTGATCATCATCTAGGTCAAAACAATAGACATACATAGTCTGCTTAAACTAATAACACACAAACAATTATACGTTTTCATGTCTTTATTGAACACACCGTGTAAACATTCACAGTGCAGGCTGGGAAAAGAATGTGAACCCTTGGATTTAATAACTGGTTGACCCTCCTTTGGCAGCATTAACATCAACCAAATGTTTTCTGTAGTTGCGGATCATACCTGCACAACGGTCAGGAGGAATTTTGGATCATTCCTCTTTACAAAACTGTTTCAGTTCAGCAATATTCTTGCGATGTCTGGTGTGAACTGCTCTCTTGAGAACATGCCTCAGCATCTCAAATCGGGTTGAGGTCAGGACTCTGACTGGGCCACTCCAGAAGGCATATTTTCATCTGTTGAAGCCATTCTGTTGTTAATTTACGTCTGTTTTGGGTCGTTGTCCTGTTGCATCACCCAACTTCTGTTGAGCTTCAATTGGCGGACAGATAGCCTAACATTCTCCTGCAAAACGTCTTGATAAACTTGGGAATTCATTTTTCTGTCGATGATAGCAAGCTGTCCAGGCCCTGAGGGAGCAAAGCAGCCCCAAACCATGATGCTCCCTCCACCATACTTTACAGTTGGGATGAGGTTTTGATGTTGGTGTGCTGTGCCATTTTTTTCTATACACATAATGTTGTGTGTTCCTTCCAAACAACTAAATTGTAGTTTCATCTGTCCACAGAATATTTTGCCAGTAGCGCTGTGGAACATCCAGGTGCACTTTTGCAAACTTCAGACGTGCAGGAATGTTTTTTTTGGACAGCAGTGTCTTCTTCCGTGGTGCCCTGCCATGAACACCATTCTTGTTTAGTGTTTTATGTATCGTAGACTCATCAACAGAGATGTTAGCATGTTCCAGAGATTTCTGTAAGTCTTTAGCTGACACTCTAGGATTCTTCTTAACCTCATTGAGCATTCTGCGCTGTGCTCTTGCAGTCATCTTTGCAGGACGGCCACTCCTAGGGAGAGTAGCAACAGTGCTGAACTTTCTCCATTTATAGACAGTTTGTCTTACCATGGACTGATGAACATCAAGGCTTTTAGAGATACTTTTGTAACCCTTTCCAGCTTTATGCAAGTCAACAATTCTTAATGTTAGGTTTTCTGAGATCTTTTTTGTTCAAGGCATGGTTCACATCAGGAAATGCTTCTTGTGAATAGCAAACTCAAATTTTGTGAGTGTTTTTTTATAGGGCAAGGCAGCTCTAACCAACATCTCCAATCTCATCTCATTGATTTGACTCCAGGTTAGCTGACTCCTGACTCCAATTAGCTTTTGGAGAAGTCTTTAGCCTAGAGTTTCACATACTTTTTCCAACCTACACTGTGAATGTTTAAATGATATATTCAATAGAGACAAGACAAATACAATACTTTGTGTGTTATTAGTTTAAGCACACTGTTTGTCTATTGTTGTGACTTAAATGAAGATCAGATCAAATTTGATAACCAATTTATGCAGAAATCCAGGTAATTCCAAAGGGTTCACATTAGAGGTCGACCGATTAATCAGAATGGCCGATTAATTAGGGCCGATTTCAAGTTTTCATAACAATCGGTAATCGGTATTTTTGGACACGGATTTGCCGATAAAAAATAATAAAAAAAACAACACATTCTTATTTTCAATGACGGCCTAGGAACGGTGGGTTAACTGCCTTGTTCAGGGGCAGAACGACAGACCTTGTCAGCTCGGGGATTCGTTTTTGCAACCTTCCGGTTACTAGTCCAACGCTCTAACCACCTGCCTTACATTGCACTCCACGAGGAGCCTGCGTGGCAGGCTGACTAACTGTTACGCGAGGGCAGCAAGAAGCCAAGGTAAGTTGCTAACTAGCATTAAACTTATTTTATAAAAAACAATCAATCTTAACATAATCACTAGTTAACTTGCGAAAAAAGCACTGTCGTTGCACCAATGTACCTAACCATAAACATCAATGTCTTTCTTTAAAATCAATACACAAGTATATATTTTTAAACCTGCATATTTAGTTAATATTGCCTGCTAACATGAATTTCTTATAACTAGGGAAAATTGTGTCATTTCTCTTGCGTTCAGTGTAAGCGGTCAGGGTATATGCATCAGTTTGGGCCGCCTGGCTCATTGCGAACTGTGTGAAGTCCATTTATTCCTAACAAAGGCCGTAATTAATTTGCCAGAATTGTACATAATTATGACATAACATTGAAGGTTGTACAATGTAACAGCAATATTTAGACTTAGGAACGCCATCCGTTAGATAAAATACGGAACGGTTCCGTATTTCACTGAAAGAATAAACGTTTTGTTTTCGAAATGATAGTTTCCGGATTCGACCATTTTAATGACCAAAGGCTCGTATTTCTGTGTGTTATTATGTTATAATTAAGTCTATGATTTGATAGAGCAGTCTGACTGAGCGGTAGTAGGCACCAGCAGGCTCGTAAGCATTCATTCAAACAGCACTTTCGTGCGTTTGCCAGCAACTCTTCGCAATGCTTCAAGCATTGTGCTGTTTATGACTTCAAGCCTATCAACTCCCAAGATTAGGCTGGTGTAACCGATGTGAAATGGCTAGCTAGTTAGCGGGGTGCGCGCAAATAGCGTTTCAAACGTCACTCGCTCTGAGACTTGGAGTAGTTGTTCCCCTTGCTCTGCATGGGTAACGCTGCTTCGAGGGTGGCTGTTGTCGATGTGATCCTGGTTCGAGCCCAGGTAGGAGCGAGGAGAGGGACAGAAGCTATACTGTTACACTGGCAATACTAAAGTGCCTATAAGAACATCCAATAGTCAACGGTATATGAAATACAAATCGTATAGAGAGAAATAGTCCTATAATTCCTATAATAACTACAACCTAAAACTTCTTACCAGGGAATATTGAAGACTCATGTTAAAAGGAACCACCAGCTTTCATTTGTTCTCATGTTCTGAGCAAGGAACTTAAATGTTAGCTTTTTTACATGGCACATATTGCACTTTTACTTTCTTCTCCAACACTGTGTTTTTGCATTATTTAAACCAAATTGAACATGTTTCATTATTTATTTGAGGCTAAATTGATTTTATTGATGTATTATATTAAGTTAAAATAAGTGTTCATTCAGTATTGTTGTAATTGTCATTTATATATATATAAAAATTGGCCGATTAATCGGCACCGGCTTTTTTTGGTCCTCCATCGGTATTGGCGTTGAAAAATCATAATCGGTCGACCTCTAGTTCACATACTTTTTTTTTGCCACTGTAGATACTGCAAGTTATGTTTTTCCATTTCAAATGGATATATATATATATATATACACAGTTGAAGTCAGAAGTTTACATACACTAAGTTGACTGTGCCTTTAAACAGCTTGGAAAATTCCAGAAAATGAGGTCATGGCTTTAGAAGCTTCTGATAGGCTAATTGACAACATTTGAGTCAATTGGAGGTGTACCTGTGGATGTATTTCAAGGCCTACCTTCAAACTCAGTGCCTCTTTGCTTGACATCATGGGAAAATCAAAAGAAATCAGCGAAGACCTCAGAAAAACAATGGAGACCTCCACAAGTTTGGTTCATCCTTGGGAGCAATTTCCAAACGCCTGAAGGTACCACGTTCATCTGTACAAACAATAGTACGCAAGTATAAACACCATGGGACCATGCAGCCGTCATTCCACTCAGGAAGGAGACGTGTTTTGTCTCCTAGAGATGAACGTACTTTGGTGCGAAAAGTGCAAACCAATCCCAGAACAACAGCAAAGGACCTTGTGAAGATGCTGGAGGGAACAGGTACAAAAGTATCTATATCCACAGTAAAGTGAGTCCTATATCGACATAACCTGAAAGGCCGCTCAGCAAGGAAGAAGCCACTGCTCCAGAACCACCATAAAAAAGCCAGACTACGGTTTGAAACTGCACACGGGGACAAAGATCTTACTTTTTGGAGAAATGTCCTCTGGTCTGATGAAACAAAAATAGAACTGTTTGGCCATAATGACCATCGCTATGTTTGGAGGAAAAAGGGGGAGGCTTGCAAGCCGAAGAACATCATCCCAACCGTGAAGCACGGGGGTGGCAGCATCATGTTGTGGGGGTGCTTTGCTGCAGGAGAGACTGGTGCACTTCACAAAATAGATGCCATCATGAGGAAGCAAAATTATGTGGATAAATTGAAGCAACATCTCAAGACATCAGTCAGGAAGTTAAAGCTTGGTCGCAAATGGGTCTTCCAAATGGACAATGACCCAAAGCATACTTCCAAAGTTGTGGCAAAATGGCTTAAGGACAACAAAGTCAAGGTATTGGAGTGGCCATCACAAAGCCCTGACCTCAATCCCATAGAAAATTTGTGGGCAGAACTGAAAAAGCATGCGCGAGCAAGGAGGCCTACAAACCTGACTCAGTTACACCAGCTCTGTCAGGAGGAATGGGCCAAAATTCACCCAACTTATTGTGGGAAGCTTGTGGAAGGCTTCCTGAAACATTTGACCCAAGTTAAACAATTTAAAGACAATGCTACCAAATACTAATTGAGTGTATGTAAACTTCTGACCCACTGGAAATAAAAGCGGAAATAAATCTTTCTCTCTACTATTATTCTGACATTTCACATTCTTAAAATGAAGTGGTGATCCTAACTGAGCTAAGACAGGGAATTCTTACTAGGATTAAATGTCAGGAATTGTGAAAAACTGAGTTTAAATGTAATTGGCTAAGGTGTATCTAAACTTCCCACTTCAACTGTATATACTGAGATCATGTGACAGATCATCTGACACTTAGATTGCATACAGGTGGAATTTATTTAACTAATTATGTGACTTCTGAAGGTAATTGGTTGCACCAGATCTTATTTAGGGGCTTCATAACATAGGGGGTGAATACATATACACACACCACTTTTACATTTTTCTTAAATTTATTGAAACAAGTAATTTTTCTCGTTTCACTTCACCAATTTGGACTATTTTGTGTATGTCCATTACATGGAATCCAAATAAAAATCCATTCAAATTACAGGTTGTAATGCAACAAAATAGGAGAAATGCCAAGGGAGATGAATACTTTTGCAAGGCATTGTACTTTCCTGAAACGGATGACACAAACAACTGGATTCGTTATCCCTTTCATGCCCTGCCTCAAGTCCACTTACCGATATCTGAACAAGAGAGCCTCATCGAAATTGCAACAAGCGGTTCTGTGAAAATTGAATTTAATCAGAAGCCACTGCCAGATTTCTAGATTGGGCTGCGCTCAGAGTATCCTGCCTTGGCAAATCGCGCTGTTAAGACACTGATGCCCTTTGCAACCGCGCACCTATGTGAGAGTGGATTCTCGGCCCACACTAGCATGAAAACTAAATACAGGCAGAGGCTGTGTGTGGAAAATGATTTAAGACGGAGACTCTCCAATACAACCCAACTTGTTATGTGCATCCTTTCAAGCACACCCTTCTCATTAACCTGTGGTGAGTTTATATTTATATGTTTATATGTAAGATGGTTAAATAAAGAGCAAAATTATTGATTACTATTTGTGCCCTGGTCCTATAAGAGCTCTTTGTCACTTCCCACGACCAGGGTTGTGTCAAAAACTCACACTCATTCTTATGTTTAATAAATGTATTGTATAGTGTGTGTGTGTGGCAGGCTTACAATGATGGCAAAAAACAACATTTGAGAGTGCGCTGGCCCTGGTGCTAGAGGAGGTATGCAGCTGGATGTTGAATGTTTGAAGGGGTACAGGACTATAAAAAGTTTGGGAACCACTGGCATAACAAATGACTAGCTAAACATTTTAAGATTTTGATTGTGTTCGTAAATTCAACCTGGAGTGCCAGAGTGCGCTCTAGGCGTTCGTAAATCCAGAGCGTTGTCAGATTGTCCATTCATAAATTCGGAGCGTTCAGAGCGCACACTGGACGCTCTGGCCGAGAAGTAGGGTTGACCCAAGCATTCAACAGCAGTCAAGCACCCAAGCTAACGTTGGCTAGCTACTTCCAGACACAAATGAGACTGAGAGAACACCTCACTCTGACCATTTTGCTTGCCCTAGCAGAGCTGGTTATGCTGTAACTGTCCTGCTGGCAACAATTTATTTACGCTTTTTTTGCCGACGTTTACTGGCACCGTATAACTGCTGTTGAAAGGAGTAGACCAAGGCGCAGCGTGGTGAGTGCTCATCATTAACTTTGAATAGAACACTTTCAACAAAACAAGAAAACGAACGACAGCTAAACAGTTCTGTCAGGAACATGAACTAAACAGAAAGTAACCACCCACCAAAACCCATAGGAAAACAGGCTGCCTAAGTATGGCTCCCAATCAGACAACGATAGACAGCTGTCCCTGATTGAGAACCATACCCAGCCAAAACAAAGAAATACAAAACATAGAAAAAAGGACATAGAATGCCCACCCTAGTCACCCTCTGGCCTAACCAAAATAGAGAATAAAAACCTCTCTATGGCCAGGGTGTGACACACCGGCCATATTCAACAGGTGTTGAATATAAATTCATCAGTTATTCTGCGCGAGACTGCTCTGAGATCGGAGTAGATAGCCAGAATGAACAATGTCCATACCACTTAGCTAAGAATTATGTGAATAATCAAGTCAATAAACGTTGGGTAGTTAGTTAGATAGCAGATAGTTAATAATACTGCCTGGCAAGTACAATGTATTAGTAGCCAGCTAACGTTAGGTAGCTAGCTAACATACCTACTGCTGTAATGCTATGCGGTTCATAAGGATAATGTAGCTAACAAATTGTCACAACAAACTTATTTGAAAAGTCAATACTTTATTACATTACTCAACATTTTCTTAAAATGTTTCATAATTAGTTAAACCAATGAATAATTTGTATCCGCTTTCGTCAGACTTCGGTTGCATATTTTCCGCCATTTTCTTCAAATCTGAAAATGTTGTGAAGCCACGCCCATTTTCGGAAGAATTGCATTATGGGCCCTAAAAGCACGGAAATAGTGTCCACTGCATGTATACTTCGTATTTTGTCCAAATTTAGTACGACAACCTTTGGCATGCTAACTCTATCCATACTATGACCAATAAGCATACTATGTACTCAAATCACGTCACAAATAGTATGTTTAGTGTGGTTAGTATGAGTATTTGAACACAGCTTATGACTCTCAAAGATGATATTTAGTACAACATTCAGCCTCCAACAGCTGGTTGTTTGAGATGGAGATGGAAGTTATCTTTACAAATACATTCTGATGTCTGGATGGGTTTCTGAGTCAATAGAGCCCCCTGCAGGTGTGCTTATGCCATTTCAGATAATTTGAGATTGCTCCTGCTAACCAAAAGTAGAGCTGTGATTGCTGCATGCTCCGTCAGATACTATTAAATGGACTTGTATGTCTCATTGAAGACATGAGGATTAGCTGTGTGCCCTATCCAATATGACTTTGATTTTACTACTATGACTTTTGACTGTTGTTTGTTTACCATTGTAAGTCTGTCTGATTGTTGTGTTACTGCATTTTTCAGGATGGGTTTTCGTTGCTTGATGCTCCAAGCTTCCTCAAAGTTCAGCAGAAATCAGATACCCTGCTCTTCCGTCTGACTGTTAAGGTGGGTTGCGAAAGTTATTTTCTTGGAGATATGTTGTAAATGGATTGTAAAGCCTTTATTTGCTTTTAGAAACAACACAATTTTTAAATAGAAGCTACAGTAGCTACAGTATACAAGAGTATACATACCAACTTGTATTATAATTCTAGCACCTAGTTTTATATGAAACTTAGGCTAATGTTAACTACAAGGCAACACTGGAATTTTACAGAAGGTAATTTCCTCAGCAATTTGTATAGTGGCAGCTTTATTTACCATAGCCAGATTTCACATTGCCATGAGTGTGGCAGAGCTAATGTTTGGCAGGGGTGGCTGTGCTGAGACAACAGTGTAATTGGTCATTAAATGGCCTGAATTAAGGGGATCTGAGGCCTGACACAATGCATTTTAACAGTCTTGGCACAACTAGCTCGCTGTGAGCGGTGCTTTGGCTGCCCATGTTCTGCCAAGGGCCTGGCTTGTGAGTGATATGTAGGCTAAATAAGTGTTGTAGGTAAGTGCCACTGTGATGAATTGTAAGTGGCGTGTCAAGCTTGTAGTCTGCTGGTCAAAATTGCCTCAGTAGCGGCGAAGAGGGGATATAGGCCAGCTTTCACACGAAACAATGCTGTGTATGTTTAGGGGGAGAGCCGTCAGATCAGGATGCAGTTCAGTGGCAGCAGGGCTGAGGCCCTGGAGGAGTGTAGCAGTGCAGTACTCAGACTGAAGGTGTACCTGCCTGTCACCACACAGGGGGGCCACCACCACCACTCAGCTGCCCCCCAACATCCAATCAGCCCCCTACCAAGACCACTGCACAGGATCAACAGGTACTCAACAACACATTCACACAGAAAACATGTAGCTACTTATTGCATCATGAAAGTGTATTTTGTGACATCTGAATTGTAACAGCTCCTGCAATACATTAACTAATTGAAATGAGTGCATTGCATACATTTTTTTTCACCTTTGTTGCTGTTCTTATTTTAAGAATGTTATTCTTCATAATGTATGAGGCAAACTATAGTTAATGAGGGACTAAAGTTACTGTTGTTACGGTAAGAATAACCCACTAGATGGTGCAATTTACAAGCATGAAAACAATATAGCTTGTTTAATACTGAACGGCCCTGGAACCAACTAGGTTAATATGGATTTTATGTATGAATCAATGACAATGTGCGATATGTTAATCCTTAACCTCCCCACACAGAAGGGGGAGAAATTAAACCAACAATAAACACCATCACACACATTTGAAAAAGCTCTCAGTGAGGATGAATGAGCCATGATGACTGAGGGAAATCGTTCAATAAAGGATTCAGCTATGATACAGCTTAACCTCCCTTGGTGTGTTGCCCTGTAAAGTCCTGTGGCATTAGTATCATCTCTTTTAACCTTGTCATCAGGCGAGTGCTGGGGAGGCTATTGCTACTGAACCTGAGGTCGTCCAGGGCTCTTTATCCATCAAACGTCTTACCCAGGTAAGTTGGTACTGACACAACACAGTGATTAGATAGATGACTGATGAATGCTGAGGATGATGATTCGTGTAATGATCACTTGGAGTTTGACAATCGCCCGAGCTGAATAAGTAGTAGTTATTTAACATTCAGGAGTTACTGCTCTCACCCACTGAGCTTGAATGTAACATACACTTCATGGGGTTGTAGTTATTCCCCGCCACTACTGAAGTGTAGAGTAGGCCAGTGAAATAATTAACACTTAATTGACTTGAGATTATAGTTAGCCGATATCACGGCTTTAAGTCTATACAAACAAATGATCAGATCCCTGGTGTATCTTTATTTTTCCTCAGCACTTCCTGGGCGAGCATGGTCTGTCCTTGCCCCTGGTGTACCGCCACAGTGCTCTGTTCCATTGGGAGCTGGAGCCCTTCCTCCGCCTGTGTCTCTTGGACCCCAGCTTCCCTGCCTTGGTGGAGGAGGTGGAAGGGGAGCTGAAGAGAGTGCTCCAGGACTGAGGAGCTGAAGCTCATCAACACAAACAGCCAGAGGGAGACAGGTCAACTCACTACACATGGTACACATGTGGGTGGGAGGTGGGTTGTGGAAGAGTTGGGGGATGTGTTGTTCTCCATGCTGCTGATTGTGTAAATGTGTGCTGGAACATAGTGGCCATTGTGTTGTAGGAGGATATTTATAGCAGGACAAATGTTGCGGTTTCTAGAAAGGATTTTCGAGGCAAAAAAAACTAAATGTATTTTGGAGCCTTTTATTTTCAAAAATGTATTGGTCTCGTATGTTATTGGTCTGATGTTTTATCGTGGCTAGAGATACTGTAGCTCCTTCCATTCCCACCCTAATGTAGGTCCATTTGCACTGCAATACACATGGGTACACTGTATTTATAGAACAGGAGTCATGCAGCTACAGCAGTGCATTTTGCTATACCAGCTTCCAAGTGATCCCACAATATTAAAGCTTCACTGAGAAAAACAAACTGCCCCCAATATATCTATATATGAATACATATTGCATAGGATAATAGCCATGCTGTACAATTTCAGAAAAATAAAATGAATGAATTAAGTTGGGAAATATAAAATGTATTTTTTTCTTTACATACAGTATTTGCTATTGTTTGAACACTCGTACCTCAACATATACAAGACATCCTAAGTTACTCTGAAAAATAAAAATAAACACTCATTTTATTTATAACTAGATAGATATAGTAGTAATTTTCATATAATCATTTTCAAGTAAATACTGCCAGACATCGAATCCCTTGCATCACATTTTCACTATAATGGCTGTTAAGGGTGGACTTTCCTTTCACTAAATAAAACATAGTTTAATGACAATGAATCAGCTGTACAAAGTTATTTAAGAATATAACAGTATTTTTCAGTTCAGGACAATTTCATAAAAAAACATAATTCCTTTGGACGCAAAATAGCCACACAGACATGAGGGAAAACAACAAAGTCTATTCTGGGCATCCTATTGCGTAATAATTTGCATGCGTTTTACATGATATGTAATACAAAAAGGATCACCTCTGGTTGGAGGACATGATAAAATGAATAAAAGAGACATCAAACAGCACACAAAAAAAGATGTGCACACCTTTCGTGATGGAATTAGTCATCTCTCCGTCCAGGACTGTTCATGTAAGACTGAATAAGGCATGCTTAAGACAGCCATCTTGTTCTTTTCTGCCAGTGTTACGCTGTTATTGTTTTTTCTCATAAGAGAGAGATGAGATATGCTTCATTAAAAATTGCCTGGAGCTCCCTCCTCAGATACCTTCATATGGTCAAGATATGCAGTTAGTCATCTGTTAATGAAAATCAGGGGGGAGTAAGGAATTAGTATAACCTGTGCACATTATCACATTCCTACAGTATATCATTTAGTTCCCTGTTGACTTCCATATGCCTCAGATTCCTTTTTCTAAAGGCTAGAATATTCACTGCAATGAAGGCCGGAATACTCACTACAACGAGTAGCTTCTCATTTTATAAAGGCCAGAATACTTACTGCAACGAGTAGCTTCTCATTTTATAAAGGCCGGAATACTCACTACGACGAGTAGCTTCTCATTTTATAAAGGCCAGAATACTTACTGCAACGAGTAGCTTCTCATTTTATAAAGGCCAGAATACTTACTGCAACGAGTAGCTTCTCATTTTATAAAGGCCAGAATACTCACTACAACGAGTAGCTTCTCATTTTATAAAGGCCAGAATACTTACTGCAACGAGTAGCTTCTCATTTTATAAAGGCCAGAATACTCACTACAACGAGTAGCTTCTCATTTTATAAAGGCCGGTATACTCACTACAACGAGTAGCTTCTCATTTTATAAAGGCCAGAATACTTACTGCAACGAGTAGCTTCTCATTTCGTATTCCTCTGGCGCACGTTTTTGTCTTTGTGGTTGTTTGTCGAATTTGTTTTCCTAGTGAAGAAAAACCAAGAGTTTAGTCAATTACAGGGGGAAATGATGATATGTGTATGTATACAGTGTATTCGGAAAGTATTAAGACCCATTGACTTTTTCCACATTTTGTTACTTTACAGCCTTATTGTAAAATTGATTAAATAATTTCCCCCCCCTAATCAATCTACACACAATACCCCATAATGATAAAGCAAAAACAGGTTTTTAATTTTTTTTGTAAAACAGAAATACCTTATTTACATAAGTATTCAAACCCTTTGCTATGAGTCTCGATATTGAGCTCAGGTGCAACCTGTTTCCATTGATCATCCTTGAGATGTTTCTACAACTTGATTGGAGTCCAACTGTAGTACATTCAATTGATTGGACATGATTTGGAAAGGCACAGACCTGACTATATAAGATCCCACAGTTGACAGTGCATGTCAGAGCAAAAACCAAGCCATGAGGTCGAAGGAATTGTCCATAGAGCACAGAGACACAGATTTGGGGAAGATTAAAAAAGGGTAACAAAAAAAACATTGAAGGTCTCTAACAACACAGTGGCCTCCATCATTCTTAAATGGAAGAAGTTTAGAATCACCAAGACTGTTCCTACAGCTGGCCGCAGGGGAGAAGGGCCTTGGTCAGGGAGGTAACCAAGAACCCGATGGTCACTCTGACAGAGCTCCTGAGTTCCTCTGTGGAGATGGGAGAACCTTCCAGAAGGACAACCATCTTTGCAGCACTCCACCAATCAGGCCTTTATGGTAGAGTGGCCAGACGGAAGCCACTCCTCAGTAAAATGCACGACAGCCCGCTTGGAGTTTGCCAATGGAGTTTGCCTAAAGGACTCTGACCATGAGAAACAAGATTCTCTGGTCTGATGTTAGATTGAACTCTTTGGCCTGAAGGCCAAGGGTCACATCTGAAGGAAACCTGGCACCATCCCTACGGTGAAGCATTGTGGTGGCAGCGTCATGCCGTGGGTATGTTTTTCATCGGCAGGGACTGGGAGACTAGTCAGGATCAAGGGAAAGATGAACGGAGCAAAGTACAGAGAGATCCTTGATGAAAACCTGCTCCAGAGCGCTCAAGACCTCAGACGGGGGCGAAGGTTCACCTTCCAACAGGACAACGACCCTAAGTACACAGCCAAGACAATGCAGGAGTGGCTTTGGGACAAGTCTCTGAATGTCCTTGAGTGGCCCAGCCAGAGCCCAGACTTGAACCCACTCAAACATCTCTGGAGAGACCTGTAAATAGCTGTGCATCAACGCTCCCCATCCAACCTGACAGAGCTTGAGAGGATCTGCAGAGAAGAATGGGAGAAACTCCCCAAATACTGGTGTGCCAAGCTTGTACAGTGGTTCCTCCTTTAAAAGTTGCGAGCTTACACCGCAGGCCTTAGAGGTACCCAGCGTCACGGCTTCATTGCTCCAGACCACCGCAAGGGGGAGTTAGAGCACTCATTATGCATTTGGGTCCCGAGTGGTTCCAATGACGAATTTGACGCGAGCCACCGGTCCCTGGTGACTTTCTTCAGCAAAGATGGCTGACAAAACATTACAGTGGAAGCAAATGTAAGTAATTATAACGTCGTAACAAGTCAAGCAAAAAATATATATATTTTACCTTTATTTAACTAGGAAAGTCAGTTAAGAACAAATTCTTATTTTCAATGATGGCCTAGGAACAGTGGGTTAACTGCCTTGTTCAGGGGCAGAATGACAGATTTGTACCTTGTCAGCTCGGGGATTCGAACTTGCAACCTTTCGGTTACTAGCCCGGTTACTAGCCCAACGCTCTAACCACTAGGCTACCCTGCCGCCCCGGAGGAATATGTTAGTTAATGTAGAGACAAACGATTGTGCATATTTTTTTGTCATAAAGTTAATTTACGAAAATCGCTATTTAGCAAGTCAGCTAGCTAGTGCTATGACATGAGTATGAAATTGTAATTCGTGTTGTTTAATGTTTTAGGGACTCCTGAGAAAACCTGCAAACCAGACTGTCGTCTTGTGAAACAGTGGATGTAAAGAATCTAGCTAGCTAAAGCATTTACTGCAAATTGAATGTACAATTGTGTTAGCTTGCCCTGCTTATATTTGCCATGCAATGCAGCTGAAGTAACATAGCTAGCTAACTATTTATTTGCTTATTGTTTAGTGGAGGATAAAAATAACTATTCCTATGAATGTGTAGCTAGCTACAGTATGTAGCCGATCTGTGTATGGACCCTTAAAACATGTGGTAGGAATATTAGTTCAGAACCTATGAACCTCAGCTATCATAATTGTTGTATCGACTTCAAGTCTGAATGACATTAATGAAGCCTATGGATTGAGTAGAATATAATAACTTTATTGTGCCAAGGATGCAAGTCCTATATACATGTACTGTTATTACCACGCATGAGATCCCCACATTGTAGCCTGTACATTGAATATATTCACTGATCATGTACACTTCCTTGGCAAATAAAGGTGCGGTTCAGGTATGAATCTCTTTGAGACATTCTTTTTCAGTCATATCTAATACTAGTGTATCAAACTCCATTCTTTGAATGATGCTGTGTCTGTATGTATGTGAAACAATTATACACTTCAACAGTGTTTACCGTTGGACATCAATGATTACACATTGTAACTATGCAATAGACTATAAACATGTTTTAAGAAAAGGCTGATTTGTAATTCATATAGCGAGAAAAAAAACAGTACACTACACTTCCTATGCACATCTAACTCCCTTCGTCTGCATTAATCTGAGGACACAGGATAGGTGTAGTATTTCAATGAGATACTTAATTTCAACCAGTGGAGAATGTGAAACTCTTTATTGAAAGTTCATTATCCAGGTGTTATAAATACATAATGCATGCACTATAAATATTATAATTGTAATATATTACAAATACAAGTTAAATCTGTACTTCAATGCACAAATGGTGTGCATTATAAAAAAAGAGGAGGTGGGGTGGGGTGAGAGGTGTAGAAGACAGAAAAGGAAAGAGGTAAAACAGAGTAGCAGGGAAGACAGCATATGATTAATGAATTACAGTGCTACCCTAATATTCTCTCACTTCATCACAATTACATAGTGTCTCTAGCGGTGTCTCCTAACCAGCCTTGTGCTCCCAGTCGGCCCGAAGGTTATCTTAAGAGCGGGCGAGGTGGCGATGACGGGACTGGCTTCCTCTCTCACATCAAAACATACCTGTAGACGAAAGACAGATGGATAGAAAGAGAGCATGATTAAGCTTTGTTTTTTTGTATTCTAACACGGTCAGTCATCATAATCATAATCATCAGGAGGTGAAATGCAGAACTGACCTTGGATCATTAACTCTGGGACCACTACATCTCCATCTGTATTTCAATGTAAAGCATCTCTTTAATAATACTTCCTGTTGACCCGACCAAGCGACCTCTCACCTATGATCATGCTGTGCCCTCTGTGTCAGCCAGTTCAGATGCGGGAGGGGTTCACCAACACAGCTGATATAACTGTGTGTGTGTGTGTAGTCTCACCTGGTGTCCACACTAAGTGGCTACATAGTACTTTATGCTGAAAAACAGACACATGAGGACAAACAATAGAAGATAATGTCATTATTAGACTTTTACATTACCAGATCACAAATGAATACATAAATACCACTTGAAGCTTGATGATGACTTGACTTGATGACTTGATGATTTGAATCCGTTGTGTGGTGTCAGGTTCTGCCCAGATCTGCCCGCAGACGAGGTAGGAACACATATCCCACACAGAAGAGGTGGATAGAATTCGACAGGTCAAGGTAGCCTTCTTCCTCCAAACTGTGCAGCAAGTTGTAGTACTGACATGTCACAGCACTCCAAACATCTCTCCATAAGCGTTCCACTCTAACAGAGAGAAATAAAAGGTTTTGTGTAGGGGAGGAACCTAATCTCTGTGGTCCCGTGGTCTTCCTCCATGAATAGTGAACACCGAGGTGGGTCCGAGGTTATAGAAATGCAAGTTGTGTGAGCCTCTGTGAGTGGTTACTGACTGTATGTGACGCAGACATCTATCTGAGTGTACCTTAAACATTTAAATATAGAGGGCTGTGTCTCACCACTTGGTTATTGCTAGGCTAACCCCCAGGGAAATCATGACTTGGCAGCAACGGGCTTGATAGTCCAGTGAAAATGGCTGAGTGTTTATGTGGTGTAAATCTGAAAATTAGCATCTGACATCTTAAGGGTTTTTTAATTAATGCATGTGAGACAGGTTCCATGTACAACAAAACAGGCAGAGAGGAAGAGAGAAAAAGAACACAGAAGAGTTTAATTACCTCTGGTTATGGACACTTATGCCAGGAATAAAGTTCCCACTGCCTGTTCCTCGGACAGTGAACATACATCTGGCAATATCTACATGTTCGACCCCTTGATCAGCTCGCACTCTGAAAGTAAAGAAAATAGCTTATTTTTTGTAGATATGAAAATAATAACTGAGGTATGACCGTTCAATCTAAAGCAGCAGGTGTCATTTTCAGGATACTTTAATACAGCACAGAAAGCTTAACACCAGACTGGTATTGTGGTTGTTTATTAGGTGATGGGAAATATACAATATATATATATACAAAATAATATACTTACCTTCCTTGAAAATCCATCTATACTGCCAAAGATGACAATGTTGTATCTGGAAAAAAAAGCATTGGAATTAAAAGTGACATGTTTAACCTATTAACCTGCTTCATTATTCATGTATTACCAGTTGATGAAGAACAACTCCAATTGTATATACATCATTGAAAATGTGTCTATGAATAAGTAAGTATAAAAAAGTTAAAATAACTTCTTAGATTTGATGGAGACATTATACATCTTAGTACCTTATCAATTTATGATTTGTATCAATGTGAACGAGAGACGGGAGCAGGAACAGAGTATTTTTGCCGAGCAATGCAACGAAGCTGGATCATTCTGGCGATGATACCTGCACCATCTACATGCTGCAAAGACTCTTCGCCATTGTACATGATGGCCCATTGCTCTGAGACTTCCTTTGACCATTCTAAAGCCTGCATGGGGCATCCTTGCCTTAATGGCCCTGACTTTCTGGTCTAACACTTCATCTGACATATTAGAATAGCATTCCCTGACAGACATATTGTGTTCTTTCATCCTTCTGTAAAAAAAGATATCCGTTACACTATTATGAAATGTGATTATATATCTCGACTATTAAACAAATAGGACATGGCCTGCTTATGAGTTGCCATGAAAGAAAGTTAGATGAATTCAACTGAAAATGGCGAGAACAGGCATACGTAGGTAAATGTTTTTGGTTAGCTTGATAATAATAATTGCATGATTTATTATTCTACGGAATGTTTGTATCTATGTAATATAGTAGAATGTTATGAACCGACACTGAATCGTAGGAGCTAACTACTAGCTATGTAGAAGATGGACAGAAGAATGCCCAGTGCTGCTTACCTGAGATGCCATCATCACACAGTCCTTCGTAGGTGTCCGCTATGACTTCCTTTGTGTCGGAAAGAAAGGCTGAACAGTATTGGTTGTAGCCAAACTGACACTCAAAAAATGGCCAAAATGGAAGGTGGTTGATAGCGAAATTAAATTGTTTTCAAATACATGTTTTGTTCTCGAATAAGTTTTGCGCTCTATTACAAAATATTTGATTGTAAATTAGTTTTTTTACTTCGAAGCCTCTTTTGCTTTCAGAACAATTATTTTTGATTGAAAATAAAAAAGTTGCTTTCAGAACAATTATTTTTGATTGAAAATAAAGTTTTGCTCTCGACAAAAATACACAAATGTACCTCCACAGCATATAACAATTTGCTTGTGAATAACCAGACCTTCATACAAACTTGCTATGCAGAATTCTTGATGCACAACCGAAGTTGCTGCCATATCCTGCCAGCCCGCCCACAAGCGAGCCACTCAGGCTGAGAATGACGCGTGGAAGAGGGCGAGATGGGAGTAACAACAATTTGTTGCAAGTTGGGGAGGGGGGCTAATAGCTGAACAATAGACTATTCAACTTTTACTAAAGAATAGTCTAATAGCCAAGCAAGGTGAGAAACCCCCCTGTTCTATCACAGACCAGATTTGCCCTAATGACCAAGGGGGAGTTTGAGCACGGATTATGCTTTTGGGTACCAATGCACTACTGTATCTCTAACTGACAATGAATGGGCAATATAAACCAAATAATAAACTGATAATTGTGCACGACTTCAAATGAAACAAGCAGGGAGCAGGTTTCGAACCCTCAACCTTCTTGCCCGAAGTCCAGCACGCTATCGACTGCACCAAAAGCATGCTCAAGCCGCAGTGTTGATAGAGCGCGTCCTCACGGTAGCTTGCTACTCGATGTAATAAAGTAAATACTTTTCAAATAAATTACCTTACACGTTATGTTCGCTGACAATTTGTTAGCTACGCTGTCCTTACAAACCACATAGCATATCATTACAGCAGTATGTACCGGTATGTTAGCTATCTACCTAACCTTAGTAGTTATAAATCAAATCAAAGTTTATTTGTCACGTGCACCGAATACAACAGGTGTAGACCTTACAGTGAAATGCTTACTTACAGACTCTAACCAATAGTGCAAAAAAGGTATTAGGTGAACAATAGGTAAGTAAAGAAATAAAACAACAGTAAAAAGACAGGCTATATACAGTAACGAGGCTATAAAAATAGCAAGGCTACATACAGACACCGGTTAGTCAGGCTGATTGAGGTAGTATGTACATGTAAATATGGTTAAAGTGACTATGCATATATGATGAACAGAGTGTAGCAGTAGCGTAAAAGAGGGGTTGGCAGGTGGTGGGTGGCGGGACACAATGCAGATAGCCTGGTTAGCCAATGTGCGGAAGCACTGGTTGGTCGGCCCAATTGAGGTACTATGTACATGAATGTACAGTCGTGGCCAAAAGTTTTGAGAATGACACAAATATTAATTTTCACAAAGTCTGCTGCCTCAGTTTGTATGATGGCAATTTGCATATACTCCAGAATGTTATGAAGAGTGATCAGATTAATTGCAAAGTCCCTCTTTGCCATCCAAATAAACGGAATCCCCCAAAAAACATTTCCACTGCATTTCATCCCTGCCACATAAGGACCAGCTGACGTCATGTGAGTGATTCTCTCGTTAACACAGGTGTGAGTGTTGACGAGGACAAGGCTGGAGATCACTCTGTCATGCTGATTGAGTTCGAATAACAGACTGGAAGCTTCAAAAGGAGGGTGGTGCTTGGAATCATTGTTCTTCCTCTGTCAACCATGGTTACCTGCAAGGAAACACGTGCCGTCATCATTGCTTTGCACAAAATGGGCTTCACAGGCAAGGATATTGCTGCCAGTAAGATTGCACCTAAATCAACCATTTATCGGATCATCAAGAACTTCAAGGAGAGCGGTTCAATTGTTGTGAAGAAGGCTTCAGGGCGCCCAAGAAAGTCCAGCAAGGACTGTCTCCTAAAGTTGATTCAGCTGCGGGATTGGGGCACCACTAGTACAGAGCTTGCTCAGGAATGGCAGCAGGCAGGTGTGAGTGCATCTGCACGCACAGTGAGGCAAAGACTTTTGGAGGATGGCCTGGTGTCAAGAAGGGCAGCAAAGAAGCCACTTCTCTCCAGGAAAAACATCAGGGACAGACTGATATTCTGTAAAAGGTACAGGGATTGGACTGCTGAGGACTGGGGTAAAGTCATTTTCTCTGATGAATCCCCTTTCCGATTGTAAAAAGAGGGGTTGGGGGGGGGCACACAATGCAAATTGTCCGGGTAGCCATTTGATTACCTGTTCAGGAGTCTTATGGCTTGGGGATAAAAACTGTTGAGAAGCCTTTTTGTCCTAGACTTGGCACTCCGGTACCGCTTGCCATGCGGTAGTAGCGAGAACAGTCTATGACTGGGGTGGCTGGGGTCTTTGACAATTTTTAGGGCCTTCCTCTGACACCGCCTGGTGTAGAGGTCCTGGATGGCAGGCAGCTTAGCCCCAGTGATGTACTGGGCCGTACACACTACCCTCTGTAGTGCCTTGTGGTCTGAGACCGAGCAATTGCCGTACCCTGCAGTGATGCAATCAGTCAGGATGCTCTCAATGTTGCAGCTGTAGAACCTTTTGAGGATCTCAGGACACATGCCAAATCTTTTTAGTTTCCTGAGGGGGAATAGGCTTTGTCGTGCCCTCTTCACGACTGTCTTGGTGTGTTTGGACCATTTTAGTTTGTTGTTGATGTGGACACCAAGGAACTTGAAGCTCTCAACCTGCTCCACTACAGCCCCATCGATGAGAATGGGGGCGTGCTCGGTCCTCCTTTTCCTGTAGTCCACAATCATCTCCTTAGTCTTGGTTATGTTGAATGATAGGTTGTTATTCTGGCACCACCCGGCCAGGTCTCTGACCTCATTCCTATAGGCTGTCTCGTCGTTGATCAGGCCTACCACTGTTGTGTCATCTGCAAACTTAATGATGGTGTTGGAGTCTTGCCTGGCCATGCAGTCGTGAGTGAACAGGGAGTACCGGAGGGGACTGAGCACGCACCTCTGGGGAGCTCCAGTGTTGACGATAAGTGTGGCAGATGTGTTGCCACCTACCCTCACCACCTGGGGGCGGCCCGTCAGGAAGTCCAGGATCCAGTTGCAGAGGGAGGTGTTTAGTCCCAGGATCCTTAGCTTAGTGATGAGCTTTGAGGGCACTATGGTGTTGAACGCTGAGCTGTAGTCAATGAATAGCATTCTCACATAAGTGTTCCTTTTGTCCAGGTGGGAAAGGGCAGTGTGGAGTGCAATAGAGATTGCATCATCTGTGGATCTGTTTGGGTGGTATGCAAATTAAAGTGGGTCTAGGGTTTCTGGAATAATGGTGTTGATGTGAGCCATTACCAACCTTTCAAAGCACTTCATGGCTACGGACGTGAGTGCTTACGGGTCTGTAGTCATTCAGGCAGGTTGCCTTTGTGATCTTGGGCACAGGGACTATGGTGGTCTGCTTGAAACATGTTGGTATTGCAGACTCAATCAGGCACATGTTGAAAATGTCAGTGAAGACACCTGCCAGTTGGTCAGCACATGCCCGGAGCACACGTCCTGGTAATCCGTCTGGCCCCGCAGCCTTGTGTATGTTGACCTGTTTAAAGGTCTTACTCACTTATACATCAAACTTGACAGTATATTAACTATAAGCTATCTAACTACCCAACGTTTATTGACTTGATTATTCCTGTCATTCTTAGCTTAGCTAAATGGTATAGTCGTTGTGTGTTCTCAATGAACATTCGGGTGCTTTCGTTAATTCGCTCTGGCTATCTACTCCGATCTCAGAGCACTCTCATCTGAGTGTACCAGAGCACAGAATAATGAATTTACGAGCGCTCAACACCCGTTGAATATGGCCGGTGTCAGTAAACGTCAGTAAAAAAGCGGAATTAAATTGATTCCAGCAGCACAGTCACCAACGCTCTGGTTAACACGAAAACTGCCTAACCAGCTCTGCTAGTGCGAGTAAAATGGTCAGAGTGGTCTTATTTGTGTCTGGAAGTAGCTAGCAAGCTAGCCAACGTTAGCTTGGGTGCTTGACTGCCGTTGTAAGGCCAGAACGCTCAAATCAACCCTACTCCTCAGCCTGAACGTCCAGTGCGTGCCGAGAGCGAAACCGTCTGAATTTACCCAGAGGGTTTTTCGTTTTTCATGGAATAGAAACACCATAATATGAATCAAATGAATTAAGCAAGTACCAGTCAAAAGTTTGGGCACACCTACTCATTACAGAATTTTTCAATATTTTTACTATTTTCTACATTGTAGAATAATAGTGACGACATCACAACTATGAAATAACACATATGGAATCAGTTGAGAACAAATTCTTAATTACAAGGACAGCCTACTCCTTCCTCCCGGTCGGGGAATTGAACCCCGGTCTCCCACGTGCCTGCAATATGGAAGACTATCGAATGCTTCTCAAAGATGCCCTCTGGTGGTCAAACTAGCACTAACGTGCATTAACAGAAAAAATGTCTGACAATTAAATGACGTGCCACAGAATGGGCTGTAATCGCTGCCAAGAATGCTTCTACAATGTTCTGAGTAAAGGGTCTGAATACTTATGTAAATGTGATATCAGTTGTTTTCTTTTTATACATTTGCAAAATTTATAAAAACCTGTTTTTGCTTTGTCATTCTGGGGTATTGTGTGTAGATAGATTTTTTTAATGTTTTTAAATCAATTTTAGAATAAGGATGTAATGTAACAAAATGTGGAAAAAGTCAAGGGGTCTGAATACTTTCCGAATGCACTGTATATTATATTTTTTTATTGTAGAGAGAACAGAATATTTATCATACTTACGTTGGTGCGGCTGGCTCATCATCTTCGTCACGAGGGGAGAGAAGAGGGGAAAGAGCACAAAAACAATGGAATATTAGACAACATGGTCATCCCTCAGAAGTGTCCAACACACTGCTCCCATATTTTCTTTCAAATGTTGTTGACATCTTAACTGTAATTAAATATCAAATAGATTCAATTACATGATTGTTGCATGACTGTAGCAGTTTAAAATGCAGTCACATTGCAAATTTGCAACTGATGTTAACATTCTCCGAGTTCCCTTGTGGATCCCACGGTACGGGTATTTTGCATGGGTTGTTCCCAAGTTCCATTTGTCATTACAGAATACCGAAGTTCTAGGAATAAAGTTGACTATTTGAGGTATCTAGGTCTGCATTTTTAATTTGACTGAGTCTGAAAATAAAAGCTCTGAGTTGTGTAAGCAGGCTTTACGTGTACATGTTTTATTGGAATAGCGTTTTTAGTGTAGAGTTGAATTGCACAGCAGCATGCAGTGTGAGTGGACATCATTGCACATTAGAGTGATTAGCTAGTTAGTACATGTTTTTGACCATACACACGAGAAAGAATGGGTCAATAGGTCAGTATAGTAAACATGGAGAGTGAAAGTGTGTTCAGTAGCATGCAACCAGAGATCTGGGGCACGTATTCATAAACCATTTCAGAGTAGAAGTGCGGATATAGGATCAGTTTGCCTTTTAGATCAGAATGCGTAAGATTATATAGAGAGGGGGTACTTGATCCTAGATCAGCACTAAACTATGAGACGCTTTATGAATACGGCCCAGAGAGCAGCAGCATTGGCAGTTAAATGGGGGTATGGTGGTCACAATGTGAGACGGGACAGAATGGCTGCATGTGAGACAGTCTTGGGCACAGAGGGGGCACATCTGTTCGTGCGTGCCCAATCCCACCTTTTTCCACCCTTAGCCCCTGGGTGCAGAGTTATCCAGTCGGGCAAAATAATATTTAGAATATGTGATTCAAGTCATGAAATTTGCAAACAAACAAAAACACTGACTTTTACAGTGTGGAGAATATTAAGAGTATAGCCAGGGTAATATCAATGTATTCAGCAAGTCATTCTTGTATGCCAATGGGTTGATATGCTCTGCATTACATTTTTACAGTTTAGTCATTTCGAAGATGCGGTTATCCAGAGTGACTTTTCACCTAGTCGGCTCGGGGATTCGAACCAGCGACCTTTTGGTTACTGGCTCAACGCTCTTAACCGCTAGGCGACTCGCCATCCTACATTTTGCATCACGTCATTTTTCCTGGTTGTTTCCTAATGATCCCACACAGTAAAAGAAAGTGGAACCCTCACAACAGGTTATTTAAAAATGTTTTTGCTCTTTAAAAAATCTCAACCTTTGCTTTGGATCACTTGGCAGTGCATTATCAGTGCTGAGACTGTCGTGGAAATTTTGAATCAAATACTTCTCAGATACCGGAGCTTGTGAATTCAAATAGACTTTATTACAAACGGTAACAAAGCCGAGCAATTCCATAGAAGAACTGACTCTTCATTCTTAGTACTTGGCTTTTATACAGTCTTACCCATACATAACATTGTCACTCCACTTTATGAACCTTGTTGTCTTGCTTAGTTTCCATTCTCTTATTGGCTCAGACATTGAGGCATAGATTCTATTGGTGGCGTGACATGCACACTCCTACTGCAGGTCTAATGGTGCCTATAACTGATTTGCTAATGTTCCTGTCCAAAGGTCTTCACTAGTTCAGGCCGATGTTGTCTATGTATGATTAACCCATGTGCATGTCCAGTAGCCTTCACAAGATCAGATATGGCCCAGACCAGTCACGTCTTGTTGGTCTGCCTTGCCTCATCCACACGGATTCTGGGGGGGGGGTCAAAATCAAAAGTAAGACAGTATCTGGTGTGACCACCAGCTGCATTAAGTCCTGCAGTGCATCTCCTCCTCATGGACTGCACCAGATTTGCCAGTTCTTGCTGTGAGATGTTACTCCCCTCTTCCACCAAGGCACCTGCAAGTTCCCGGACATTTCTGGGGAGAATGGCCCTAGCCCTCACCCTCCGATCCAACAGGTCCCAGACGTGCTCAATGGGATTGAGATTCGGGCTCTTCGCTGGCCAGAACACTGACATTCTTGTCTTGCAGGAAATCATGCACAAAACGAGCAGTATGGCTGGTGGCGTTGTCATGCTGGAGGGCCATGTCAGGATGAGCCTGCAGGTAGGGTACCACATGAGGCAGGAGGATGTCTTCCCTGTAACAAACAGTGTTGAGATTGCCTGCAATGACAACTAGCTCAGTTGCCATTGATGATGTGACAGACCGCCCCAGACCATGACGGACCCTCCACCTCCAAATTGATCCCGCTCTAGAGTACAGGCCTCGGTGTAACGCTCATTCCTTCGACAATAAACGCAAATCCGACCATCACCCCTGGTGAGACAAAACCGCGACTCGTCAGTGAGGAGCACTTTTTGCCAGTCCTGTCTGGTCCAGCAACGGTGGGTTTGTGCCATAGGCAACGTTGTTGCCGGTGATGTCTGGTGAGGACCTGCCTTACAACAGGCCTACAAGCCCTCAGTCCAGCCTCTCTCAGCCTATTGCAGACAATCTGAGCACTGATGGAGGGATTGTGCGTTCCTGGTGTAACTCGGGCAGTTGTTGTTGCCATCCTGTACCTGTCCCGCAGGTGTGATGTTCGGATGTACCGATCCTGTGCAGGTGTTGTTACACGTGGTCTGCCACTGCGAGGACGATCAGCTGTCCATCCTGTCTCCCTGTAGCCCTGTCTTAGGTGTCTCACAGTACGAACATTGCAATTTATTTCCCTGGCCACATCTGCAGTCCTCATACCTCCTTGCAGCATGCCTAAGGCACGTTCACACAGATGAGCAGGGACCCTGGGCATCTTTCTTTTGGTGTTTTTCAGAGTCATTAGAAAGGCCTCTTTAGTGTACTAAGTTTTCATAACTGAGTTTATAACAAAGCTCTTGAGGATAGAGGATACTAAAATGAGATTTCAGAGCTGGCTATTAGCACACGTGAGGCAGTGTGCTGCATCTCTGATTCTGTTGATATGACCATGGCAGATAATCTACCTTCATCTACTTGTTGGGGGGCCCAAAAAATATCATGCTGTTGCCAACCCCTGTTCTACACCAAAGCAAGTTTCTCTCTCTCTCCCCCTCCTGTACATAAACCCTTGCCAAACTAGAGGCCTTGCCTACGGGTGCAGGAGATTGGTTGGTGTTTGTCAAAGCACTACACTGTCTTCACACTGTACACAAAGCCAATGCTTACTTTATTGGTGAATTTGCATAATTTCTGTTTAATCGTGTACTGCAGTGTAACAAATTTACTGACATATTTAACGCTGAAACCATCATGGGAAGGATTATACAGTGCATACACAATTCAGAAGTCTGCATAATTTAGCTTTTTAATCTACCCTGTCTTTTTTTCTTTTTTTGATAGCATCTACAGTATATCAGTGCCTTGGGGAACCTAGAGTGCATACTATCTCTCCTCGTGTGTGGGGCGGTTTGAGTGATTTACCACTCCTATATAAGACAAGGGAAGAAGACTTGTATAAAATGTATACAGCTATAAACAAGACATAGTGCATTTCAGTAGGCTGATAGCAACATATGTTTTAATCATCAGAGACCACCACCTATACAGGAGAAAACATGTCAAACTGCATTGGCCCCTCTAAATAGAAATGAATACGAATGGAATATATACATCATTTCAACATATATATTGTCTATGCAAAGACGCCAAACAACTTGTAGTCAAATAATCTGATAAACGGGTGTTGACATGGTGGTCTGGATGGACTGTAGTAGAAACGGATCAAATAAAAAAATCATTCTCTGAAAACATGCAAGATCTCTCACTTACCAACCGTTTAGATAATGATGCCATTTGGAGAGAGGGGGAAAGAAGTCATAGTAACCAATTAATTCATATCTTGCTGATATCCTGAATAAAGTTGATAGAACCATAGGCGGGTGAAGCCTCAACAGCCTTTTTGGCTTTGACTCTACACTCAAATGCTTAAGCCTTTGTTTGACTTTGACACTTTTGAATCTAGCTTTAAAAGTTTATATTATTGTATGTTATCAAGTGGTTTTGCTATTAGGACAGATATTACTCTGTAAAAGTAGTAACTAGTTAGTAGTTACCAGCGTAGACTACTTTGAGAATAACTTACCTGTGGGTGTGACGGGCTTTGATTGGAGTAGGGTAACAGGGATTTTCGATTCTCTACTTTAAGCCCTCAACCATAGGCAGAACTTGTAGGACAAAGCCAAAATAACACATCAAACTTCCCCTGATTCCCTGTCACAAATTATTGTCAATGAAATGAATAGATCAGTTCTCCAGATGGGTGATAAAATGGTCCCTGGTTATCATCATTAGGGAGACCGCAACGGCACTTCAACTCTTTAATTTAAAAGGTTAGCTGTGGACCCCCTCCTGGTTTACTAATGTGGAGCATCTCTAAAGGTCATATTATTATGCAGCTAATGTGTGGCGCTGCGCTGTGTGACAGCCAGCGGTGTCTCTGTCTCCCTTCTCAGTACTGACGGAGCATCCAGGGAGCGTGTCCCCCGACAGAGGTCAATTATTCACAGTGGGCCTCCGCTGCTACTGCTAACACAGCAGAGTCAGCGTCATGAATATTCAGCGCCGTGTCTATAGCCTCCGCAACATATTCACTTGGTAACAGTGTAATAAATGTGTGTGGTGATGGTAGAGAACCCTGTTTCAATTGGTTCTTGATGGCTGTTGAACTTTTAGCCGAGCGCAGCCCCATAATCAGATATTTCAATCATTGTTTAACTGGAGTGAGAATGTCTTTGTATTGTTCCAGGAGCAGCAGCCTATTTCCTGAGTCATAATTCCCTCTTCCTCCCTGATTTTACCCCATGGCCACAAGCACTGCTTGAATCAGTACATACTACCTGCTGCTGTTAGCATGTTGCTCTCTTTAAGTTGAGATCGAGAACCCTTTTTCCTGTTAAGGTAACGTACTGTACAGTCATTACAATGACAGCATCCAGTAACGCTGACCAGTATAATAATCAAACAGGCCTGACGATGACAACATGGCAAGAGATTGTCTGTCTCCCCAAAGAGATACAATATAATACTATATTTAACGTTGTCTTACCGTCCAACACATCGTCTGGCCTCTTGCGTTTTTCATACACTACGATGATGACCACCAGGATGATGATCTCCGCTAGCACCCCCAGGAAGGGCCAGAGGGGTGCCAGGTGGCTGCGCACCCTCAGGATGGACGACATGGACTTGGTGCCAATGTGGTTGCTAGCGTTGCACTGGTATTCACCAGGGTCCGAGGTTCGGTTCAGGTTGACGATGTTCAGCTCTGTGTAGTTGTCTTTGTTGGTGATGAAGAAGCGGCCAGAGGAGTTGTCGATTTCCTAGAGAAGGCGGGTAAATTAGCATATCAATGATTTATATGTTACAGACAATTATATGATCACATTCCAGACAGTGATCACAGTAGTTTAGCACAGCGGTTCCCAAACTAGGGTCCATGCGGGGGTCACCTGATATGAAAATGGGGTTGTGGGAGAATTTCAAAAATCCTGAAGAAAAAAAATCTATGTACCAAAAAATCTATGTATATTATAATATCATTTTTGTATCTCAAAATCATTGTAATGTGGTTAACCTTAATCTAAATGAAAATGATTCAAATCTTAAATTCAACCAGAGAGCCCCCTTAGATCATGGGAAACGGCTGCACTTGACTGTTGCACTTGAATCATTCCCACGGTGAATGACTAGGCCCGCTACGCTATGAAACCACACACTATTGTAGAGACTCTGATATTACCGGCTACAACTGATATGGTGAAAACAATGTGTGGGGAGGCAGAGGCACAGAAACTCACATCAATACCTTTGTCAAGTAACACTGCTAAAGAATTTATGCTTTTGCTGGTAATCAAGAGAAAACTGACTGAACAACTCAAAAACTCCCCAGCTAATGCTCTCTAAATGGATGCTAGCTGTGAGGGCCGAGATGCCGATGCATGAGTTTTGTTGGCTATACATGTCAGGGGATGCTATTCACGAGGACATATTGTTCTGTCTCACGATTCCCGAGCATGAAACGGCACAGGGGATGTTCAGTGTGCTTCGTAGCTATATTGACGAAAAACAGATTCTATGGGATCGAATGGTGGGCTTTTGCACAGATGGGGCTCCATCTATAGCGGGATGGCAGATAGGCCTCTGCACTCTTGTTATGAATGTGTCTCCCTCTGCCATATGGACACATTGTATTATACACCGAGAGCAACTGACGGCAAAAGAGCTTAACGCAAAACTCGGGATATATGCTGCAGCAGCAGTAACTGATTGTAAACTATACTGAACAAAAATATAGGCTTGGTGGTTAGAAATATTTTTTGCATTGAGAGAGGTTGTCATTCATGACTGCTCACCTCCAACGCTTGGAAGAGCACTTTGGGACCTACTTCCTAATCCGTTTGACTGTGATCCTGGCTCAGTTGACATGCCGGTGTGAAATCGAACAGCTGATTGAGCTGTCATGTGACCAAATGCATTCACGGGTCACTACTGAGGAGTTTTGGTTTCCGACTCAAAGGGAATAATACCCTGCCTTCTCCCTCTGAGCATTAATGCCGCGTTCAAAACAACTGGGAACTTGGAAATCTCTGACTTCCGACTTCAGTGCTTTCAAGAAAACTGTGAACTCTGAAAAAAATGAGCTCCGACTGGGAAAAATCATTTTGAACGGTCATTCAACTGGGAATTCAAACTCGGGAACACAGACCTCTTTCTTGAGCTCCGACTTTCCGACCTGAACATCACTGACGTCATGATTTGACCTCGTATTTTTCAGAGTTCCCAGTTGATTTGAAAGCACCATCAGTGCTCTCATCTGCATTATAACCAAATATTGATCCAGGTTGGTTGTGACAGCAGAGATGAGGTGCGCACTCGACCACGCCCCCTGACTTTGAGAAGCGCCGACATGACATTCATCAAGCACACCCATCTCATTAGTGGTGGTGAGATAAGATACATTGTCAGAATCATTTGCAATTGATTGTCATAGCCCCGCATTAAAAGTATGTGATGGTGAGTTGAGAAGACAATCAGAACTACTGTTAGAATGTTTTTCAATTGACTGCCATTGCTCCAAATAAAAAAGTAAACATTGGCTTTGGGGTCAAAATGGGGTCGTGGGCTAAGAAAGTTTGGGAACCCCTGATCTAGCATTATATAGAGCCAAGGAAGAGGACACGTACCATGTAGTTTGAGCCATCCAGTTTACGCCATGTCCAGATGGGAAAGGGGTAGCCCACAGACTTACAGTACAACAGAGCACTCTGCCCCTCGTTCTTATTGTCACTGCGCTTGTGGCCCGTGATCTCAGGTGCCGCTAAAACAAGGGGAAAAGGGAGTGAAATGCATTTGAATAAAATTCGACATTTTATGCAAGACGTTCCATGTTTGTGTCAAAGGTGTTCCTCATCGGCTTCTCTAAATAACAAGACGTCAGAATATATTTAAGTCTGTCGGGTCCCATTTTGATTATGGTAACTAACATTAGGATGTACATGAAAGTGATGGTAAATTAAGAAAGGATTTTGGGAATTGTTACGTGATTTAGCTGTGAGGCACTGACTTCCCTGGAGATGGACTTTATCGCTACTGTGATCGAGGCAGGGACACATTTAGCTGTTTTATTCAATTGCCAAGTTTCTTTAAAAGGTAGAGCTCATGGTTTGCTGTGGCTTACTTCCAAGTCTGCCTTTTGAAGGTGTAGGCCTACATATCTTGCAGAGTTTCAGTTCATAGACGCCAGTCAACTAATGACTGAGAGACTTTCTCAAAGGTGAAATTCTCCAACCCAGCGACACCCTGGGTTTTCAGACAGAATCCTCTGTTTAACTCAGCTCTGGAGCTGGGAGACAACTGCCACAGCCTTTTGCTAATCCTTAAAATTACGGTAATTCCTTCCATGCAATTAAGCAGGATCAGGGGAGAAGCTGGTCTGGTGCTGCAGCGTTTTCTGCAGCACACGGTGGCCGCCAGTTGTCGTGGAGGATGATTGAGCAGCAGTGGCTTGAGCTCAAAGTGACATCATCCTTCCTACTGTAACTATGGTGCACACGTGCTCTCTAGCTAGTGGGGGAGGGGCCACATTTATCCCCGTCTTCGTTATCCCCAGCTCACTTCCACTGTTACTGACTGACAGCATGGAGACTGACTGCCCTCTGAGTGTCGCCAAAACAGGCATAAATCTTCCATTTCACACCCCCAGCAGCTTGTGTGATTACTGAGCTACAGTGCTGCTGTGTGGATGTGTCTGTCTGCCTGTCTGTCAAAAATATATCGAAAAGAGGCAACTTCTGGTGGTCTATCTGGAAGTGGCGATTAGGTCCGATTTCTATTTACTGTTTTTATACCTCCCATCTCCACTGAATTTAAAGAGAATTTGAGATCAAATTTGATGATCGTGTGGAGTGGAACTAACCTTCCATGAAGTTGCATTATTTTCCAGATGACGCATAGAGCCCCGAGTTGATTATCCCTTGGTTATAATTTAACACATTTACCGCTAGAAATGTGTTAATTTGCAGGAAGAAATGTGTTCAACATCAACTGAAACAGCTAGCAAGTTTACTAACCAAACCATCAGTCCTAGCTTGCTATTATGAAAATCGAATTAAACAATGCCAATAATGTTTTCAATTCGACTTTTGCTTTCAAAAGCAGCTCAAACATAGAACATGTAAGAACTATAGCCATTGAATTCTACCCTGCTGATATACTGTACTTTATAGAGAAATAATGCATGTTCTAGAATGCCCTTCAAGCCAATCAGAAACAAGTATTCAACAATGCCATGGTATAAAGAATTATATGATATATTATCCTGTGGGCCTGTACCATGCGGTTAATAAAAAAATAGGAATTTGCAAAAAAATCTAGATCTGCAAAATTCATCATTGATTTGATACAATCAGCAGGCCGTGTGGCATTATCTCGTTAAAAAATGCATGGATAGCAAACCAAAAAATAGAATATATAAAAATACAAAAGATAATTGGGATGTGCAAAATATGCACGCTCAGGACAGCAGCTTATTGTATCATCGTGGATAACAAAGTCCTGCCATTACAAATGGCTGGGAGCGGATTCTGAACCTTAATCCCACACCACCATCACACAAGCCTCCATCTGTTGCCTTGCTCTGAGCTGAGAGCTGGAGAGATGGGAGCGCCAAGGACACTGCAGCCAGAGGGAGCTGGGGGAGCTCAGCTGCCAGGAGCATAGCGCACACAGGCTCGGCCCCTCTACCATGCTTAATGTATGGGACCTGGTAGTACGACCGAGTATGGGTTTAATGTTATGGGACTCAGTGCCTTTGTATAAGGCAGGGCAAGACTAATTGGATGCAATTGGTCAGAACTATCATGTATTTCTGCTTAGAATGATCATTCTCTGTAGCTTTTATTGAGTCTATTCCTCAATTGGTCCTTAACTGTAACAATTAACAGGAAAGCCTGCAAAAGTATCTAAATCTATCTCAAAAACAATTGTCATGTCCATGCTTCCTCCAAACCAAAACATCAGCATCCCAAATACGACTAACAGCATCTGTCAACAATTCAGTCAATACTTCCAGACAGTAAACAATAATGTTGAAAGGCAGTGCTGCCATGGTGTTTGTATATCCAGGAAACGGTGTGTTATACAGGCTCTAACAGCCTGGGGCAGCAAGCCTCCCTGCCTGCCTCCCTCCCTTCACACGGCCCTAGGGTCAGGACGCTGAGGTTTGATTGGAGATGAGGCCTGTCATCTCTCAGGCTGGAGGAAGCAGCAGAGCTACAGAGCATACACGGTCATCACCCGCGTTACGCAACCAACCAACCTCGCAGGAAGCTAGTGCTTAATACAGCCACAGCAGGCATAACAGTCAATGGCAAGCTCAGTATGCACAACCATCACAATGTCACAGCAAATTGGCTTAAACACTGTACGTGTAGGCAAGCTTCTCTAGAACAGGGTTTTGCAAGTCCTTTCTCACCCAGAGGAAAATCCCTTATTCCACTTCAAGGGTGAGCTGTCAACTTCCAAACTCTGCAAAAAAAGAAACGTCCCTTTTTCAGGACCCTGTCTTTCAAAGATAATTCGTAAAAATCAAAATAACTTCACAGATCTTCATTGTAAAGGGTTTAAACACTGTTTCCCATGCTTGTTCAATGAACCATAAACAATTAATGAACATGCACCTGTGGAACGGTCATTAAGACACTAACAGCTTACAGAAGGTAGGCAATTATGGTCACAGTTATGAAAACTTAGGACACTAAAGAGGCCTTTCTAATGACTCTGAAAAACACCAAAAGAAAGATGCCCAGGGTCCCTGCTCATCTGTGTGAACGTGCCTTAGGCATGCTGCAAGGAGGCATGAGGACTGCAGATGTGGCCAGAGAAATAAATTGCAATGTTTGTACTGTGAGACGCCTAAGACAGCGCTACAGGGAGACAGGACGGACAGCTGATCGTCCACGCAGTGGCAGACCACGTGTAACAACACCTGCAAAGGATCGGTACATCCGAACATCACACCTGCGGGACAGGTACAGGATGGCAACAACAACTGCCCGAGTTACACCAGGAACGCACAATCCCTCCATCAGTGCTCAGACTGTCAGCAATAGGCTGAGAGAGGCTGGACTGAGGGCTTGTAGGCCTGTTGTAAGACAGGTCCTCACCAGACATCACAGGAAACAACGTCGCCTATGGGCACAACCCCACCATGGCTGGACCAGACAGGACTGGCAAAAAGTGCTCTTCACTGACGAGTCGCGGTTTTGTCTCACCAGGGGTGATGGTCGGATTTGCGTTTATCGTCAAAGGAATGAGCGTTAAACCGAGGCCTGTACTCTGGAGCAGGATCGATTTGGAGTGGAGGGTCCGTCATGGTCTGGGGCGGTGTGTCACAGCATCATAGGACTGAACTTGTTGTCATTGCAGGCAATCTCAATGCTGTGCGTTACAGGGAAGACATCCTCCTCCCTCATGTGGTACCCTTCCTGCAGGCTCATCCTGACATGACCCTCCAGCATGATAATGCCACCAGCCATACTGCTCGTTCTGTGCGTGATTTCCTGCAAGACAGGAATGTGGGTGTTCTGCCATGGCCAGCGAAGAGCCCGGATCTCAATCCCATTGAGCACGTCTGGGACCTGTTGGATCGGAGGGTGAGGGCTAGGGCCATTCCCCCCAGAAATGTCCGGGAACTTGCAGGTGCCTTCGTGGAAGAGTGGGGTAACATCTCACAGCAAGAACTGGCAAATCTGGTGCAGTCCATGAGGAGGAGATGCACTGCAGTACTTAATGCAGCTGGTGGCCACACCAGATACTGACTGTTACTTTTGATTTTGACCCCCCCCCCCCCTTTATTCAGGGACACATTTTTCAATTTCTGTTAGTCCCATGTCTGTGAAACTTGTTCAGTTTATGTCTCAGTTGTTGAATGTTGTTATGTTCATACAAATATTTACACATCTTAAGTTTGCTGAAAATAAACGCTGTTGACAGTGAGAGGACGTTTCTTTTTTTGCTGAGTTTATCTCGCTAGGGTGTCCGTTTTTCTATACGTGTCTTTCACGTCAATGAATGATCCTAACAGTTGAATATGTGCTTTCAAATGTGAAACAATGTTATCCAACATCTACAGTACAGAATAAGACACATTATTTGACACATTATCACTAATTATCATCATGGTTACCCTTAAAAATAGAACAAATACGACACAAATACGATACCCTTTGTCCTGTGCCAATTATATGTTGTAACTGGTGCAAAATGACTGATCATCTTAATAAGAATCTGGCTAATAAAAATAAATCAAGTAAGTCACTGTTAGACCAGTATGTACAGAGAAGACACTAGCCTGAAGGAAGGCGTGTCTGTGTGAATCGAGTGTACAGAAAGAGCAGAGAAGACAGGACTCTGTCCCTCCCTTCAGCTGGCCTGGCCTGTCCTGCCCTGTCCTCTTAGTGAGTGACAGCAGCCTCCAGAGGCCAGCCTGTCAACACCACAACACAACACATTACCAGACCAACATCTCAACGTCTGTCAATGGAAGGGGATCTGTTCACAGGAAGTAGCTCTAGATTGTGTTATCCATCAGATCCCTCATAGGAGAACTTTATCTCTCTCTTAGTTATGGCAGAGGGTTAAGTGACAGTATTGATTAACCTCTCTAGGGTAGGTGGCACCAAATCGTCCAACCTACGTAACAGCCAGTGGAATCCTGTGGCGCGTTATTCAAATACCTTAGAAATGCTATTACTTCAATTTCTCAAACATATGACTATTTTACAGCATTTTAAAGACAAGACTCTCGTTAATCTAACCACACTGTCCGATTTCAAAAAGGCTTTACAACGAAAGCAAAACATTAGATTATGTCAGCAGAGTACCCAGCCAGAAATAATCAGACACCCATTTTTCAAGCTAGCATATAATGTCACAAAAACCCAGAAGACAGCTAAATGCAGCACTAACCTTTGATGATCTTCATCAGATGACACACCTAGGACATAATGTTATACAATACATGCATGTTTTGTTCAATCAAGTTCATATTTATATCAAAAAACAGCTTTTTACATAAGCATGTGACGTTCAGAATTAGAATACCCCCCGCAAACCTCCGGCGAATTACTCACGATAAACGTTCACAAAAAGCATAACAATTATTTTAAGAATAATAGATACAGAACTCCTCTATGCACTCTATGTCCGATTTTAAAATAGCTTTTTGGTGAAAGCACATTTTGCAATATTCTAAGTAGATAGCCTGGCATCACAGGGCTAGCTATTTAGACACCCAGCAAGTTTAGCCTTCACCAAACTCCGATTTACTATTAGAAAAGTTTGATTACCTTTGGTGTTCTTCGTCAGAATGCACTCCCAGGACTTCTACTTCATTAACAAATGTTGGTTTGGTCCCAAATAATCCATAGTTATGTTCAAACAGCGGCGTTTTGTTCGTGCTTTCAAGACACTATCCGAATGGTAAATAAGGGTTACGAGCACGGCGCATTTCGTGACAAAAAAAATTCTAAATATTCCATTACTGTACTTCAAAGCATGTCAACCGCTGTTCAAAATCAATTTTTATGCCATTTTTCTCGTAAAAAAGCGATAATATTCTGACCGGGAATCTGCAATTAGGTAAACAGATGAAAGAAAATAAAGCATGGGGTCGACTCGGGCACGCGCCTAAGCCCATTGTCCTCTGATCGGCCACTTGTCAAAAGCGATAATGTGTTTCAGCCTGGGGCTGCCTCGATATCGTTCAGCTTTTTCCCGGGCTCTGAGAGCCTATGGGAGCCGTAGGAAGTGTCACGTTACAGCAAAGATCCTCAGTCTTCAATTAACAGAGGCAAGAAGAACAACAACTTGTCAGACAGGCCACTTCCTGCATGGAATCTTCTCAGGTTTTTGCCTGCCATATGAGTTCTGTTATACTCACAGACACCATTCAAACAGTTTTAGAAACTTTAGGGTGTTTTCTATCCAAAGCCAGTAATTATATGCATATTCTAGTTACTGGGCAGGAGTAGTAACCAGATTAAATCGGGTACGTTTTTTATCTGGCCATGTAAATACTGCCCCCTAGCCCTAACAGGTTAAAGAGGAGGTTAATTATACAAATCAACAGTGTATCTGTCATTTGTTTATACAGTGAGTGAGATCTGGTGGTTGGAGTCTTACCTTTTACCTCAATAGTGGCGTTGGCGTTGGGAGCCGTCTCAAACGTGTAAACACACATGTACTCCCCTGCGTCGTCTGACCTTGGTTTCTTGATTCTGCAACAAACCACAAAATATCAGTTACTTCATAACTTTATCTCAGTCAAAAATAACATGTATGCTAAGACAATACAAATGTTCTCTAATGTTGTTGTCTATCATTGTACATCACTCCATGATGCATCACCCAATGATACATTGATGTATGTTGTGTGGAAGTCCTTAGCGTTCATGTTGTGTGGAATTCCTTAGCGTTCATGTTGTGTGGAATTCCTTAGCGTTCATGTTGTGTGGAATTCCTTAGCGTTCATTGTTAGCACTGTGCGGTGTTTTAGGCAGCCAGGAGAGAGGGGAGGTTAGCACAGGGTTGTCTGTTCTGGGGTCAGCCTTTAGTAGAGTACTGAGATGTAATGTGACAGAAAAGGAGCTGCCCAGCGGTCTCCTCATGTAGCAGTCCGCGCCTGGCTGGGGAGAGTGGGAGACGTCTATGGGGGTGTTGTGCAGTTCAGGGGCTGGTTGCTCTGATCTAAGCTCAGGGGCTGCTCTGATGGCTATGCCCTGCGAGGGATGGGGCTGCCCAACAACTGTTTTCACTAAAGGACTTGGCAACATGGCTCTTATTTCCATCTCAGGGTGATTGGTCTTAGTGTTGATAGTCTGTGTGACAATTAGAAAGGCTTTGTTGAATGCTCTAGTAAGAGAACTACAGAATAAGTAAGGACTCACATGTACTCTGTGTTCTTCTGCTCGTTCCGTGTGTCTGCGATCTCCACTCCGTTCTTCATCCAGAAGCTCTCTTGTTGGCCTTCGTGGGCGTTGGTCAGGTTACACTGCAGGGTGACAGGGGGCCCTTTGGTCTCCGAGGGCAGGATGATCTGATCTGACGCATTGATCTTGGGCTCTGAAACACACAGAGAGACAGCAACCCCTTATCATTGAACTGGGGCTCAACACTATAGCAGAACTGTAACTGTACTGACAGACTGAGTGGGGGACGTGCGTGGGAGTTGGGGCCGGAACATAAGACAACAAAAACACACATACATAAAGATAAACACAACATGGAGTGGCAGGAAAATACATGCAACACTAAACCCTGTATCTGTCTTTGGTTCAATTGTTACCGTACAATAGATGGACTTAAAAAAACTAACTTAAACTATTCTCACAAAACGAAGTTTGCAAAAGTCAAATGATGATTAGTCTCCTTACAGACCTACAGTAGCTATGTTGTTCCCGCTCCCATTTTGAGATGATAATCACATTGACACTACATTTACATTTTAGCAGACTCTCTTATCCAGAGCAACTTACAGGTGCAAATAGGGCATATCGGCAGATTTTTAAACTAGTCGTTTTAGGGATTTTAACCAGCAACCTTTCGGTTACTGGCCCAACACGCTTACCCGCTAGGCTACCTGGAGTCATGGAAGTAATGATCTTTAAGGTGATGACCAGCACCAAAGCATCTTTGGTTTGGAACCACTGGCACTTGATAACTTCCTGAACCTAACTGTATTATCATTATGCCTAATTCATACAGTAAAACTCAATTTGATATTGACTGCAACAAGGTTTGGTGTACTATATCTTTTAAACAGTCTAAATTGATTCAGGAAGGCACTTGGATACGAAAAGAGTGATGTAACCTTGAAATTATCATGAGATTATACAAATATGAGGTTGAATGTATAAGGGAAATTTGAACAACATACATGTTTTCAGTCCAATGACTATCTTCCAAATAACTGCTGTCATGTCATTCAAACCAAAACCAGGAAGTGAATAAGGTATAATCTTTAGCAAACCTATTGGGTGGAAGTAGAACCAATAGCCAAACAGAAGAGGACAAAGTATACTGTATAATCGTGGCAGACAAAAATGAGATGAACATCAGCTTCACTACTGCTGCGCTACACTATAACAACCACCGGCTCTTTACTAGTATACTCATTTAGTGTATTTGTTAACAGAGAAACCCTAGGGTCCATTTCTCAAGGACATAGAGGGAGGCTCAAGCAGGATGTGTCATCAGAGAGCGCAGGCAGGCAGGCAGCCTTGGGTAGTGAGGAAGCTCCTCTCACTCCCTCCCTTCCTCCCCCGCGGCGGCCAGCCATGGCAACCACACAACCCCAGGGAGAGGAGCATAATAATCTTACTATTGGCTGCTACTACAAACCTCCTAGTAGAGGATGGGAGGGGAAAGTCTCTGGGTCCTGGCTAGTGACTTATATTAGCATTCATGGCACCTACTCCTGCAGTTCTGTATACCCAATAGCTTTCTTTTCCCCCCTCTCTCTCACTCTCTTTCTCCCCTCTATTGCTCTCTCCCCCTCCCTCTCTCTCTCTCCCTCTCTCCCTCTATTGCTCTCTCTCTCTGTCTCCCCTTCTCTCTCTCTGCTTCAGAACCCCTACACAGGCCTCTCAGCCCACATAGTGTGGCATCCTGGGAATATACACAGACTACACAGAAATAGTTCATTCAAGAAATTTGCAATTATGCATTAAAGGCACAGTGTTTCCCATGGGAGGTTTCCTCAGCTCAAAATAAGGTCATTTGTAGGACACCTGCTCAAAAGGAGAATGAATCTGTGATGTCATGCACAGCACACAGGCGCTGACCCACGTGGCCACCTCTGTGTCTAGGATTGTAAAAGCATCATTACATTGATACTGTTACCCACTCATAACAGTGTAGTACATTTTTATTCCATTATGACCTGCAACAGTCCTAGAGGATGGTGCCAGTAATGGCTATTTCTTGCTGACAGAGGGAGGATGTTTGCCCACTTGATTGGTATGTTGAGCCAAACCCCCCCCCCTGCATTAAACAGAGCAGCTATCAGCAAGAACACTACACAGGTTGGGAAAGGATCTAAACCAAATCACACTGAGGCCTGTATAGATGCGTTCATTTAGTGCAATTAAGTACACTGTTGATTAAATTGTTACCTAAGCTAAGGAGTTTATTACAATTGTAGTAAGAATATTAAGTTCATAAAAGAAAAAACGGCCTTGACTTTGGAATGGATCTCCAGATCTACGCACAATCACAAATGAAAGGGTTAAAACAAGACAAGCACATATTTCAACACATTCCCGCATAACTATACATTATCGTCTCCTTTGGTTTAGGAGCCTGTTGTATACATGTTATATACACATATTATTACATGTCTATAACAACAACGTTGACAGTCAGTAATGACAGAATATATTGGATGACAAAAGGTCTGACTCAATTATTAGAACATGTACAGATTTTTTTAGGAACGAGTATCTGCTCTTTTTTAGGAATGAATGTGTCTTTTGAATAAGAAAACATTGAATTGACCAATTTCATGTTAGCTTGATGACGGACACATTTCTACCACCAGTAAACTAAGATATCTACTGTAGGCCGACTGTACACGTCTCAAGCCGGCTGGTGGAGTGAAGTGTAATGGGTGTGAGATTAGGAGAGTGTGCACATGCAGTCAGACAGTAGTCCAACAGCACGGTAAACACTGTGTACGACAGACAGATCAGTAGGTAATGCTCAGGAGATGAAGGAGCTGACTCCTGTAGTAAACCTCTGAGAGTTTCTGGCTGCATGGCTGTGACTAACAACATTCCATATCTCTCTGTGCTCCAATGGGCTGGGCACTCAATGGAGCGTGCACACATTTAAAGGGTCCAGTTGACATTCAGTGTGTTTGAATGTTTGTATGCAATACAGCAGAGAGGGGAGAGGATATAATGTCATTACTGATTCATGCTCAAACACTTAATAATGGCTAAGGTACAAGGTCATACAGTACACAGGCGACTCCAGAGAGAGACTGTCTGCTGCAGCAATGAAACCAGCTCTCTCAAATCTAGAAAGGAAAAAAATACATTTAAGATCCACACTGGGTTCTGTCCTTTATTGGATTAGGGTGAGTCATGAGTTTAAAACAAGGGCACGCTTTACACCCGGACAACTCCCTCCTGTCTTCTTACGTCCCATCTACCCCTTCCCCACTAAAATAAGCGGCACAACTTCAAAGCGCAGCGATGCCTAGAATACATGGTGCAGACAGGGCAGAGTACATGATGCCTTGAGTACATGGTGCAGACAGGGCAGAGTACATGATGCCTTGAGTACATGGTGCAGACAGGGCAGAATTACACCGGGCTTTGAAGTGAATAAAACAACCCACTCAACGCAAGAGAAAAACACAAATCACAAAAGAAATCCAGAAATAAATGGATGAAATGTAGATTTTTTTTTAGTATAAGGAAAGAAACGGAACAACTGTCGAAGGACACATGAGACAGAGGAGAGGGCCAGAACGGCCAGGATGGGCTGTATGTGGGGAAGGAGAGGTTGGTGTGGGAGGAAAGAGGGGGTAGGTGGACAGATATAGGGGAGGTTTCTGCGTTTGTGGTGATCTACAACAAGACGCTCAGGGTTTTGGGAGAGGCAGGAAATCTACGGAATTCTGAGAATCCTCAAATTCTGCAGGGGGAGGAGGGAACACAGAGGAGCTATCAACATAATATAACAAAAGCACAAAGGGCAGTACTTTAGGAGGACATAAAACACAGTGCCTTCCCATTTCTTATACAGAAAAATAAAACAAAGACAAGTCTTTGAAATGAACATATAAGGTGGTGGTTGGTGTTTTGTTTTATCTGTCTTTGCCAGGGACAGCTGTGGTGGAGGTGTGAACTCAGTTTTTTAACGGAGTGTGGTGGTGGGACAGGCAGGGGATTGTTAGTTTGTTCACCAGCTAGGTACTACAGGACATAGACCACTCACTCTGCAGCACCGAAATGGTGGCCTGGGCTCGGATCCAGGTGATGGCAGGGTTTTGGCGCAGGTCGTTGCGCCGTGGGTTGTTGCTGGCCCGGCACTCGTAGGTCCCAGAGTCCTCCAGCGTGAGGCGCGTGATGCCCAGCACGCTCACCCCGTTGTTGCCGTAGGCCGTGTTGATGGACACGCGGCGCTTGCGGGCGCCGTCCCACAGCTGCTTGAAGGAGTCGGCGCGGTTGATCTCGGCGTACCACCACTGGATCTCCGGGGTGGGGTTACCGATCACGTCGCAGTACAGCTCAAAGGTGTCCAGCGTGAGCTTAGTCTCAGACATTGGCGACTTCACAAACCCAGCTGGAGAGGAAAAGTGTATTGGGGAGGAGGGGAGGGGGTGGAAGAGGGGTTAGAGTGGAAGTGGGAGGGGATGGAGAGACCAGGGGATGGAGAGACCAGGGGATGGAGAGACCAGGGGATGGAGAGACCAGGGGATGGAGAGACCAGGGGATGGAGAGACCAGGGGATGGAGAGACCAGGGGATGGAGAGACCAGGGGATGGAGGTAGGAGCAAATCAAACAGGGATCAGTTGGAAACAAAAGAAGAGGATGATTAAAGGCAAATCAAGAAAAAAAGCAAGCTACAACGCTTAAAGTGGGTTGTATATTTTCTGTGTAAACAAACAAATAAAATGGATTTACTGTGCAAAATATGTTGCCTACTCACACCATTGTGAAATGTATAAAGATTTGACACTACTAACGTGGAACAACATAGGTAGCAAACTGACATGCAGTAGAACCACAAGTAAATCATGTTTCACATATGGACAACTTAGTCAAAACATGTTTCTCCATCTCATCAAGTTATATTTTCCTCCTATCTGTCAACCTTTACATGGCATGCAGAGATTACATTCCTGCCCCATAAAACCACATAAATAGATTCAATGTTATATCTGACAGTCACTGAAACACAGAAATACCCCTGTGAGTTTCTGAACAGATATTGCATAATAGGAATCCTTTGCTTTCTTGTATCTCTTTGATGTTAGATTGAAATGACAACTGACTATAAAGCTCTTTGTTTACAGAAGAGTTTCGTTCGTTTGCCACATTAAGGAAACTCATGTTGTGTGATGTGACATTTATGTCAAAGGGCAGTGCTTGAGCCGATGGGAAAGTCATGTGACTACTTGTAACACTGGCTGAGTATAATTTCCATCAAGCCCTATGAACCATGACGAGGACCTTATGTACAGGCCATGCTTTATTCTGGTCAAATGAGAGCTGAAATAGGAAACTGCTCTAACAGCCAATCTGGTTCGGAACATAACTGATTCAGTCAGGAATCATAAAGGTATTGAAATGCAGTGAAGCCGAAACAGCAGACATTGCATGTGCTTTGATGACTAGTACAGTAGTAATTTATTCTTCTACAGCAAGACATACATTCTGTTTGTTTTCAATCTGATTGTGCGTGTATGATGGCGTTGGCAACTTTAGAAATGAGGTCATCCATCCTGTGATTCACTATCAGCTGGACTTAAATGTCACAGAATCATCGTCACTGTGTGTGTGTGTGTGTGTGTGTGTGCGCACGCCATTCTCATTACATGAATCATACTACCGCTACACAGCAGAGGTCAGCCCCTACAACCATATGCCAGCATTCTAGCACAGACCCAATGCACTCATCACCTGGGCTGTGCCTTAGGGTTCCTGTTGCAAGGCCATTCTAGCACAGACCCAATGCACTCATCACCTGGGCTGTGCCTTAGGGTTCCTGTTGCAAGGCCATTCTAGCACAGACCTAATGCACTCATCACCTGGGCTGTGCCTTAGGGTTCCTGTTGCAAGGCCATTCTAGCACAGACCTAATGCACTCATCACCTGGGCTGTGCCTTAGGGTTCCTGTTGCAAGGCCATTCTAGCACAGACCCAATGCACTCATCACCTGGGCTGTGCCTTAGGGTTCCTGTTGCAAGGCCATTCTAGCACAGACCCAATGCACTCATCACCTGGGCTGTGACTTAGCGTTCCTGTTGCAAGGCCATTCTAGCACAGACCTAATGCACTCATCACCTGGGCTGTGCCTTAGGGTTCCTGTAGCAAGGCCATTCTAGCACAGACCTAATGCACTCATCACCTGGGCTGTGACTTAGGGTTCCTGTTGCAAGGCCATTCTAGCACAGACCCAATGCACTCATCACCTGGGCTGTGCCTTAGGGTTCCTGTTGCAAGGCCATTCTAGCACAGACCCAATGCACTCATCACCTGGGCTGTGCCTTAGCGTTCCTGTTGCAAGGCCATTCTAGCACAGACCTAATGCACTCATCACCTGGGCTGTGCCTTAGGGTTCCTGTTGCAAGGCCATTCTAGCACAGACCTAATGCACTCATCACCTGGGCTGTGCCTTAGGGTTCCTGTTGCAAGGCCATTCTAGCACAGACCTAATGCACTCATCACCTGGGCTGTGCCTTAGGGTTCCTGTTGCAAGGCCATTCTAGCACAGACCCAATGCACTCATCACCTGGGCTGTGCCTTAGCGTTCCTGTTGCAAGGCCTCCGTTGACTGCCTGTTCTACGCCATGTGTCCTCGGATGAATCACAGAAAAGGCTGCCACATTCTAACCCTAACTCTGACTATGCTGAAGACGAGAGAGACAGGAAGAGATAGCAGAGCAGGCAGTCTCTCTGTTGCGCTATAGTCGTGTGTCTTACTACAACAGATTACAGGCCCTTCCAGAACAGCCCAACCTGCTCAACAGTAATGTACTGTATCATCAGCACATGAGCAGATAAGCTGCCTAGTGGGGGGAGGTTACTAGCTGCCTAGTGGGGGGAGATTACTAGCTGCCTAGTGGGGGGAGGTTACTAGCTGCCTAGTGGGGGGAGGTTACTAGCTGCCTAGTGGGGGGAGGTTACTAGCTGCCTAGTGGGGGGAGATTACTAGCTGCCTAGTGGGGGGAGGTTACTAGCTGCCTAGTGGGGGGAGGTTACTAGCTGCCTAGTGGGGGGAGGTTACTAGCTGCCTAGTGGGGGGAGGTTACTAGCTGCCTAGTGGGGGGAGGATACTAGCTGCCTAGTGGGGGGAGATTACTAGCTGCCTAGTGGGGGGAGATTACTAGCTGCCTAGTGGGGGGGAGGTTACTAGCTGCCTAGTGGGGGGAGATTACTAGCTGCCTAGTGGGGGGAGATTACTAGCTGCCTAGTGGGGGGAGGTTACTAGCTGCCTAGTGGGGGGAGGTTACTAGTGGGGGGAGGTTACTAGCTGCCTAGTGGGGGGAGGTTACTAGTGGGGGGAGATAACTAGCTGCCTAGTGGGGGGAGATTACGAGCTGCCTAGTGGGGGGAGATTACTAGCTGCCTAGTGGGGAGAGGTTACTAGCTGCCTAGTGGGGGGAGATTACTAGCTGCCTAGTGGGGGGGAGGTTACTAGCTGCCTAGTGGGGGGAGATTACTAGCTGCCTAGTGGGGGGAGATTACTAGCTGCCTATTGGGGGGAGGTTACTAGCTGCCTAGTGGGGGGAGATTACTAGCTGCCTAGTGGGGGGAGATTACTAGCTGCCTAGTGGGGGGAGATTACTAGCTGCCTAGTGGGGGGAGGTTACTAGTGGGGGGGAGATTACTAGCTGCCTAGTGGGGGGAGATTACTAGCTGCCTAGTGGGGGGGAGGTTACTAGTGGGGGGGAGATTACTAGCTGCCTAGTGGGGGGGAGATTACTAGCTGCCTAGTGGGGGGGAGATTACTAGCTGCCTAGTGGGGGGGAGATTACTAGCTGCCTAGTGGGGGGAGGTTACTAGCTGCCTAGTGGGGGGAGGTTACTAGCTGCCTAGTGGGGGAGATTACTAGCTGCCTAGTGGGGGGAGATTACTAGCTGCCTAGTGGGGGGAGATTACTAGCTGCCTAGTGGGGGGAGGTTACTAGTGGGTGAGATTACAAGCTGCCTAGTGGGGGGAGGTTACTAGTGGGTGAGATTACAAGCTGCCTAGTGGGGGGAGGTTACTAGTGGGGGGAGTTTACTAGCTGCCTAGTGGGGGGAGGTTACTAGTGGGGGGAGTTTACTAGCTGCCTAGTGGGGGGAGATTACTAGCTGCCTCGTGGGGGGAGATTACTAGCTGCCTAGTGGGGGGAGGTTACTAGGCACCTAGTGGGGGGAGGTTACTAGGCACCTAGTGGGGGAGGTTACTAGTGGGGGGAGGTTGCTTACGCATAGCTGTCAGTACTGCGTTAAAATGAGCTGTGCCTAACATTTCATTATTGCAATATAACCTAGATACTTAGTGTTTTGGTTGGGCAAATAATGCACTGTTCTGTATCAGTTTGTAACCAAGAAACTGCGTTTATACTATAGGCTATCATTTTCCATTTTAGGTCAAACACTTCTAGCTATGCAGCCACTGTGTTTCCACAGCTAGAGACAGTATGTTCTGTACACAACTGAAGCCAAACACTCTTTAGTCTGGTCAACCTGGAGCAAGGTGTTCCAGAGACTGAACAATACATAGGTGAGGATCCTACCATACCATACCCTGGCAGCAACAATTAGAAGTGAGTGACAGGCAGCTGTAAATAATAAGGCAACAGGAAAAGGGTAAATGATTTGGCTGTGGACATGATCCAGACTAGCCCGGCCTGATTTACACAGACCAGAGCCTACACAGACCACAGCCTACACAGACCACAGCCTACACAGACCACAGCCTACACAGACCACAGACCACAGCCTACACAGACCACAGCCTACACAGACCAGAGCCTACACAGACTAGAGCCTACACAGACCACAGCCTACACAGACCACAGCCTACACATACCACAGCCTACACAGACCACAGCCTACACAGACCACAGCCTACACAGACCACAGCCTACACAGACTAGAGCCTACACAGACTAGAGCCTACACAGACCACAGCCTACACAGACCACAGCCTACACAGACCACAGCCTACACAGACCACAGCCTACACAGACCACAGCCTACACAGACCACAGCCTACACAGACCTTGTGCCATCTTGCCTGAAGCCCAGATACATGCAGAGTAATTAGTGTTTGTGTCTTTCTCCTGAAACATCTGGGCCCACCCCCCATGATCATCCCCCATCATCACAGAGGGTAAAGCCCAGCCTGGACGCCCACCGTCTCTGCTCAGGCTGCCTCCGAACTAAAGCATCCGCTGAGATCAAAGAACTGGACCGGCCTCACATCTTCCACTCTTTTGGAGGGCAACAGAAAGTGAAGAGAACCAGGAGGTTTTCATAGCAGAGAGTAGCCTGTAATGTCGTTAAAGGGATAAGACCACAATTACATAGGTGATGTGAATGAAATGGTACCATAATGAGGAGGGATTCATATACAGCACAGGCTGAATCACAAGCATCCATTCATCTCTGTTTATTCTGCGAGGCACTTCATTATAATGTCATATAGCATCATATAGAGTATACTGTGGTGAATAGATCCTCTCTGAGTATGCGTGGTGGCCCATCACACATGTGCCCGGCCTAGTGAGTGAGTTGGGGAGCTCTCTCCCCTGAGGACTGAAAGCAGAGCACACATCACCAGGCAGGCAGGCAGTGGCTTTGAGTCAACCACCTGTAACCTGCCTCCCAGTCCCACAACACAGACAGACCGCAGCTAGATAACCCCAAGGGCCACTGCACTGGCTACGTGCAGGGCATTTATTTTTGTGCGGGCAGGGAGATATGAGGATATCTATTAGTTGGATAAATACAAACAAACTCAAAATGGAGTATATAGTGAATGTTGAATTTGATATTGAAATCACGGGCATTACAGATCTAGCTGTAGTATCAGTGTACTGCGGTGTGATGCTCCATTGTCTTAGCTAGTATATCTGACTTTTGTAGGAGAGCCAACGTAGCTGGCTCCCAGCATCTGGTTAAGAGGTGTTACACTTGGCCGATTGCCCAAGGTTTCACAAAGCCTCCTGCTCTGACAGTTGTAAATGAGTCACTGCTGTGGGTTGAAGGATGATGTATTTGTTTCTGAGCTGCTCTTAACACGTCGATGGGTGGGCGGCTATAGATTTCCTCATTCGTTTGAACAAATCAACGATAAACCTTTGATGCCTGCATGAATTAGAGTGGCGTTGTGGATAAATGGCAGTTCGCAACAGCAGGTGAGATGAGAGGGAGGGGGTGACCTCTGCCATCTTACAGTAACTACTCAGGGATAGCCATTCGGGTCATAGAGGGGAGCCACCGCTTTCATGAGAGTTAAATCGCCCCCATCCCCGGCTGAAATGGGCTTATCCCCCTCAACCAGCCAACATTGCTCCCCGATTAACCCTTTCAGAGGTCAAGATGACAGACAACCCGGGCCCTCTGTCACTGTACAACGCTAGCATGGTTAAGATACCATATGCCACAGGACTAGCTGACACTCATCCATGTCACCATAACGGTTTGTGACAACAACTATCAAATTAGGGGTTTTCTTTACTGGACACACTGTGACAACACATATTGTAACCACAAACAAATCTCCCAGAACGAATATTCTACACAACCACATATCGACATTAAGTCTCCATTTAGTTTAAAATTCCGTCTAGCCTCTTCCATTTGGGTATCATCATCAGTAGCTACAGTATGTCTGGTGTGTACTGTGTTGGAGGCTGTGGGGTGCCTGATGCTGTTGCCATTGGTGCAGTATGTATCATGTTTCACAGTGGGCTATTGTGACTCAGTGGAAGAACTGGCTTACGTCCCACAGCACATTTTCCGGTCTCACAGATGTGTCCTTTGCTACTCAGAACATGGGCAGTGATACAGCATGGACTTACAAATTACCTTACAATTACCAAGCTACTCTGTACCTTGCAGTTACGTTAATTGAATCCCTTATTAATTGTAAGCGAGATGCCATTTTAGGTTTCTTTTTATAATGTTGCCTGGCCCTGGTTCAGGGAATTTGATCATAAAATGTGTTTAGTGATACAAACTGGGACTGTGTCGATAAACTGTCTGTGGCTTTGAGCCACACAAACCTACTAATACTGTACTACATGAAGAAATCATGAGAGGTCGTAGCTCTCTGTCTTATAGTAACATAACAGACGCATTTAGAACAGCATTGAGTTGATGCTTGAGTTGGTTCATGTTTCTATTGGTAACTCACATGAAAGGAATTAACATTGTGGTCTGTATTCTATGTCAACTCAAAAAGGGGATATTCTACACACAACTGTCCTGAACTTGATTACGGCTGTTATGGCTGTTCAATTGTTAATAGGGGGAGATTACCCATGGTGCATTGCCATAAGCAGCATCTTCAGGTTAGAGACAGGAGAGAACCCCTCTTCATATTCCTCATGCATAAAAGAACGAGGCCCTTTAAGAGCTTAAATGTTTCACATGCATCTAGTGAGTCTTCAGAGAGCCAAGCAGCTGTGCACAGGGATGCTGCTATCCATTAAGAGTTAATGGACTCACTTTCGCAAAAGGACATTAAAGCCACAGTTCTCTGTGCTCAGGGTGCTGTGTCTCCGCTCTATAAATAGCGACTGGCAGCAGAATGGGCCAATGCTATTTACAGTCCTCCAGATATCTGTTGCTGAATCTCAGCCATCTATGGTTGGTCAGGCTCCCCAAGCATATAGAGGTATAATGGTCTCAGCTCAGCTCCCTCCACTGCTTCACACATACTGTACTGTGATTAAATCCCCTGCCCTTATAATTACACTTCTTTACACGCCATTGCCCCTAATCTGAAATATTGCTGAGGAAATCAAACGTGACATAGTGAAGCCTGCCACGTTACATCACTCACACTAAATCCAGACTGTGAAATATGAATTCATTTGTTTGGAGGACATACCCATATTTGTGCGACCAAATAGCATCAGTTTACCATCCATTAAAATATGATTACTGTATTTATATAACAGCCTCATAAATGTGTTTTACAGTATCTAGCTACAGAACTGTATCTCACTAGTGTCGAAAACCCCACATCACTTTAATGAACTGTAATACATCAGTAGGCTAATAAAGAAAGGAGCTGTGATGTATCAGTTTTCACCAGTTACAGCGAGGCTCAGACAGACCACAGAGTGACAAGGCATCACCAGTCTGTCTACCACAGACCCCCGGGAGTCTCAGCAGAGCCCATGGTGGAGGGAGCCCTGTGCGTCGCTATGGGACCCAGGGAGTGGGCACTAACACTGGGCAAAGACTGGAATGCCTTCACTTGGGCTTTACCAAACAATAGAGGGAGTAGATCTGACTTTGTGGATGGGGACCATCAAAGCGTGTCCTCATACACACATAATTCATCCACCAGATCAATTAATGAATGTATACTGAGTGAACAAAACATTAGGAACGCCTGCTCTTTCCATGACATAGACTGACCAGGTGAATCCAGGAGAAAGCTATAATCCCTTATTTATGTCACTTGTTATATTTATCCACTTCAATCAGTGTAGATGAAGGGGAGGAGACAGGTTAAAGAAGGACTTTTAAGTCTTGAGACATTTGAGACATGGATTGTGTATGTGTGCCATTCAGAGGATATTTAAGTGCCTTTGAACGGGGTATGGTAGTAGGTGCCAGGTGCACCAGTTTGAGTGTCCAATAACTGCAACGCTACTAGGATTTTTACGTTCAATAATTTCCCGTGTGTGTCAAGAATGGTCCACCACCCAAAGGGCATCCAGCCAACTTGACACAACTGTGGGAAGCATTGGTGTCAACATGGGCCAGCATCCCTGTGGAACACTTTGGACACCTTGTAGAGTTCATGCCCTGACGAATTGAGGGCAAAAAGGGGTGCAACTTCATATTAGGAAGGCATTCCTAATGTTTTGTACACTCATTGTACACTAGCAGTAAGCAGGGTTGGTGGCAATTCCATTTCAACAAAGTCAATTCAAGATTCAAACTGAAATTCAAATGTTTTTCTCATAGAGAAGCATAAAGTAGAATTGGAATTAGATTTGGAATTTCAGTTTACTTCCTAAATTGACTGAATTGAAATGGAATTGACATCAACCCTGGTAGTGAGAATAGTAGAGCCAATGATGGATTTCTCTATTCTGCTTTGAGTGACTATTGCTGTACAACTTCATATTACAATCTTTCTGTGTTCACAGTGCTAACAGTCCTTTAGCAAATGCTCTTATCCAGAGCGACTTAAAATAGTTAGGTGAAACAACAACATATCACAATCGTAGCAAGTACATTTTCCTCAACAAAGTAGTTATCAGCAAAGTCAGTGCTAGCAGGAATAGACTAGTGCATTTTTATTTGTTTTCTATAGGCCTATAACACAATCCAAAATTGCAACTTTCGTAATTGAAACAATTATTGTCATAAAATATACCAATAGCTGGTAGTAGCTCATCTCTGAGAACATGTGTTTTGTGTTTTGTGTAGAGGCTGCCTCTGATTGGTGTGCCCCCTCTGGGTGGCAGAAGTGATTCACTGGGATTGGCCATCCATCAGGGGCATGTCAGGGAAAGCAACCCTTAACACGCAATGATGAGGAGGCTCAGACATCCTTCATGTCAAGCAAATGATGCTGCCCTCAATCCTGCCCCTTGTGACTGTGTGTTCATCAAAGACTGAAAGAAATAAACTTGGATGGCCCATGGAGAGACAATTGAAATCAATCAAATGTGGAAAGTAATTGGTGATAATCATTTGAAAGGTTATTCATCATATTATGGAATAAGATATTATAACCTTCAAACATGTAGGCTACAGACAGATAATCTAAATGTGTTTTGTTGGAAGTTGTGTATATGATTTGAGGTTATCAACACTCTGCTTTGAGCCAACAGTGATTATGTAATAGAATCTCAACTCCACTAACACACAGAGAGAAACTAATGGGCCAACATTCCAGGAAACCAAAGATGCTGTTTACTATAATGCAGATTGTATTTTGGGGGCAGAAAACGTGTCATGACCTTTCCAAATATCAACACTGTCTCTAAGAATGATATCAATGACAATGTCTGCCTATTAATTCACATGGGATGTAGAAATGACACACACACACACACACACACACACACACACACACACACACACACACATATATATAAAGTGGAACGTGGACCTCTTTAATGATGAAAGCCCGTTGATTTGTTTGTTGTGTTTTAGCCAGAGAGAGACTATGGGCTTAACAGTCCTGAATCGTGCAGACTGTTTGGCAGGTTCTTCAACATTCATCTCCATTACGCTGCTCTTCTTCACAACATAACAATACGTACATCCCAAATACTAAATATGCTACAATCAAAGCATGTCAACAATCTGCGCATTCAGTAATCTATGTATCAATGAAGACAAATAATTCGTGGAGACTAAGGAATTCCAATGTATCCATCAAATAACAATAATATAAAACTAACTCCAAACATAACGAAATGTCTAATAGAGCTTATATTAGGAAATTCCAAGCAAACACAACGATGCTCTGGTTTGCTGTAACATATTTATGCTCTGGTTTGCAATGGCATATTTATCTATTTTCAATCCATTTCCTTACACTATAAAATTGAGAATCGTGTGCGTAGGGAAATGGTCGTAAAAAATCTGAGCTCCCTAAATACTGTGAACAGAGTTATGTAAACGAATTTGTTCAAAATAAACACTATATTGCGACGCGTAAATGCGCCCATGCCCCTCATATTTGACATTATGTCAAATGACAGACGCCCCCTTCATCAAATCTGAATCAAAAACATATTCGAGTCACAGTAGGCTCCTCATTGGAACAATTGTGTACAATCCCGGGCATGGTCACATCTTCATTCTTACCGTTTTGAGCCGAGACGTAATGCAGCATCAAGTTTCCAAAAAGGAACACAGCCAACATCACTGCATTGGGCTGCATTCTTGGGGTTCGATGAGAGGACCAGGCAGGGACTAGATAAAGCGATTGTGGGAGATGAGATATTGATCGCGGGAATTAGAGATCTGGTCTAAAGGTGCATAGCAGAGTGGATGCGGAGTAATATAGAATGATATACGAAGGCTATAAAGGTAAAGTCCTCTGGAAAAGAACGAAATGAAGGCAGCAAGGAATGGTCCGGGACAGGCCGATAGCTCCGTCAGGGATGCTGATGTAGTAGGGCCATAAACGGAGCCTCCTTCATCGGATTGCGGAAGAGGTCTTTCGATGTCAGTGAGAGCGTCCACTGTTGTAGTTCTGAAGGATCAGGGATGCGCAGACCGATGCGCATTGGCGCTCATAGAAACGAGGACCTTTAGTGCCCAAATAAAGGTGTACATTTTACAAACAATCATTCCGAACATGCATGAATTATTGCCTACATCAATATGATTTACATTGCACATTTATTAAGTCAATCGTTTTTATTAACAGACAGTCCATTGACATATGGATTTTTAGCATCGAAATGTGCCGCAGGAAAGCTTGATCCAAGATGCACACCCACAAACGCGAGCAACCACAAACGCTCGCGCGCAAACACACACGCACACAGAGAGAAAGAAAGTGGCCACTTCAGGTGGTTTATCTCAAAGTAGACCTATTGACCAATGACAATTATAGAGACACGGATAATTGCAAGGAATTCAGGTAAGTCATCAATGCGCCACCTGCCTGAGGGTAAGTAATTATAGGCTGTGGTTTAATCTTCCCAAATGCCATGCCACATCATAATACTTTAAATACATAGGAAACAGGTGGTAACAACCCTGCCATGAACCACACATATCAGCTAATTTCACCAGAAGACATAACCCAGGATACAGTGAATCCAGGTGACTGGACTGGACTGGACTGTGTATCAATCAGACAGACCCTAACTAACATGGCCTCCCATTAATCCCTGTTTTCTAGAGCTGTGCAGTGGTGTTACATGGGCGACATCTGGTGGTTCATTATAGAAGCCAGAATTCAATTGAATCATACTGGGTATATTGTGTTGTGTGAACATTAGCAGTGGGGAAATCAATATACTTAATGGGTATATATTCATTTTTTTGGAAACAAGTGGAAAACACACTATACTAAATGAAAGGCTAGACTATGGCAACCCATTCAGTCACTGTGAATACAGTACACATGCAATATCCATTTGAGGGACACTGTTTAAGTAGTACTGTCCATATACTGATTCTGTGGCTAAATGTATCTGAGAAATTGATTCCAAAGTTGCTACCAACTGCTGCCGCACTACAGTATCCACTGGCCATTGCACTGTGAGTATTTGTGTGCTAGAGGAAGTATTGTAAATGGCTGGTCTTCTCACCCAATAGCAGAACAAACTGGACTTCCCTCCACTTTACTCTCCTCCCTCTAGTTTATCTGTGGAAGAGGTTTAAAATCTAACCCCACCTGAAACCCCCCACCAGCCAATCAGCTGGGGAAAGGTCAGTGACGATGACACACCCTCCTTTGTTCAAAACCAATGAGAGTAGAAGTGTGGCATTTTGTCCGAGGGAAAAACGTACCCCTAGAACTGTTAATCACGCATCACTTAACTGTTGCCAATGTGTTCACAACGGTACACCCTCTGTTGGGATTTTTACCTCTACTACTCTCATTTCTTGGTCTATTTAGTATGGAAAGTAGACAACAATGGCTTACCAGACTGAAAAATGAACTTAGCAACAGTCCTCTGGTGTCAAATGTGGCTTTTGGATTTATCCTCATGGGACTAGAGAAGCTGGTGGAGCTGGAGTTTGAGTGTCCTTGCAATCCTAAATGGAACGGAGTGTTTTCATCTGCCTTCTTCATCATTCCTGCTGTCATGGCCTTCACGTTGATGCTGATCATTCAAGGATGCAGGTGCGATACGTGGTGCCGGAAGACTGTGTCTTTTTCCAGTTTTGTTCCTGCAATCGTGTGGCTGATCTTGTTGTTCCTCGATGGCCAGTACTTTGCTTGTGCAATGACAGACTGGAAGGGCAGATTTGTCATAGTTGATAAAGCAGCACCGCAGAAATGGTGTGAGCCAACTAGTGAGGGAGATGTCACACCGCAAGAACTAATGCTCCGCTCACAGCAGCTATTTGTTGTGTCTCAAGTGAGTTTCATTTCATGCACATCACTACATTGTTACATGCATATGTTTCATTATATGAGGTGGAATGAGGAGGTAGGGGCCATATGCATCAAGTGATTCAGTGAGGGAGTGCTGATCTAGAATCAGGTCCCCCCCGTCCATGTAATCTTATTCATTAAGATCTAAAAGGCTAAACTGATCCTAAGTCAGCACTCCTACTTGGAAACACTTGATACATATGGCCCCTAGCTCTTCATGTTACTGCACAGCTCTTACCTGTTACCAAGCACTCTACTTATGTGGGGTGATGGAGTTGTGTGTTATCAATGACATAGATGTCTAGTCTATGCATTGCAGTCACATTTAGGATGTTATTCACCTTATTCAATCTTTATTTCTGCCCCCTGATGTATCAGGTTCTAGGTATATTTCTTCTCATAATCATCTGTGTGGGACTCATAGTGTATGTGATCAGAGAGAGCTGCCAGCAGGAGTCTGAGATGCAGGATGCAGACGTAGCAGAGCTCACCGTGCTCAGGATGAGCTCTCTGAGAACCAGGACAACGTGAGAGGACAGCCCCCCCCCCCCCCCCCCCGTTTGAAAGTACTCTTTCTATTTGTAAATAAGGATTTTGGGGGGGGGGGTTCTTTTACCATTTTTTGGATTTACCTTTTGCATTTTCAATGACACTATCATTCAGAGAGTGATTGCATTTCATGAAACTAATGAAAGAAAAGCCCATACATGGTTGCATGCTGCACCCATGGAATGTACATGAGAGCAACATACGTGTATACCATGAACATACGTGCATACCATGAACATACGTGTATACCATGTGCAGGCTTTCCTTTCATTATCATCAACTGCATTTGGCCCAGCAACAGTGGGGAAATTTGGGACGTGCATACCACTTACACACTCTCATGTCATGGACCTGCCTTCAATGAAATATATGTTTATACAGTCATGTAGACAATTTTATACTAACTGGTTGAGCCAGTTTTAATTTGTTGCTTCATGATTACAGTACCTCATGTATATTTCCTACATAAGACATATATTTCGACTCATTTCAGACACAGTTCTAGGTCATATAGTATGTATAGTACCAGTCAAAAGTTTGGACACACCTACTCATTCCAGGGTTTTTCTTAATTTGACTATTTTCTACATTGTAAAATAATAGTGAAGATATCAAAACTAGGAAGTAACATTTGAGATTCTTCAAAGTAGCCACCCTTTGCCTTGATGACAGCTTTGGACACTCTTGGCATTCTCTCAACCAGCATCATGTGGTAGTCACCTGGAATGCATTTCAATGAACAGGTGTGCCTTGTTAAAAGTTAATTTGTGGAATTTCTTTCCTTCTTAATGCGTTTGAGCCAATCAGTTGTGTTGTGACAAGGTAGGGGTGGTATACAGAAGATAGCCCAATTTGGTAAAAGATCAAGTCCATATTATGGCAAGAACAGCTCAAAAAGGCAAAGAGAAAGGACAGTCCATCATTACTTTAAGACATGAAGGTCAGTCAATCAGGAACATTTCAAGAGCTTTGAATGTTTCTTCAAGTGCAGTCGCAAAAACCATCAAGCACTATGATGAAACTGGCTCTCATGAGGACCGCCACAGGAAAGGAAGACCCAGAGTTACCTCTGCTGCAGAGCATATGTTCATTAGAGTTACCAGCATCAGAAATTGCAGCCCAAATACATTTTTCACAGAGTTTTAAGTAACAGACACATCTCAACATCAACTGTTCAGAGGAGGCTGATGAGTCCAAATTTTAGATTTTTGGTTCCAACCGCCATGTCTTTGTGAGATGCAGAGTAGGTGAATGGATGATCTCCGCATGTGTGGTTCCCACCGTAAGGCATGGGGGAAGAGGTGTGATGGTGTGGGGGTGCTTTGCTGTTGACACTGTCTCTGATTTATTTTGAATTGAAGGCACACTTAACCAGCATGGCTATCACAGCATTCTGCAGCGATACGCCATCCCATCTGGTTTGCGCTTAGTGGGACTATCATTTGTTTTTCAACAGGACAATGACCCAACACACCTCCAGACTGTCTAAGGGCTATTTGACCAAGAAGGAGAGTGATGGAGTGCTGCATCAGATGACCTGGCCTCCATAATCACCCGACCTCAACCCATTTGAGATGGTTTGGGATGAGTTGGACCGCAGAGTGAATGAAAAGCAGCCAACAAGTGCTCAGCATTTGTGGGAACTCCTTCAAGACTGTTGGAAAAGCATTCCAGGTGAAGCTGGTTGAGAGAATGCAAGATTGTGCAAAGCTGTCATCAAGACAAAGGGTCGCTACTTTGAAGAATCTCAAATTTAAAATATATATATATATAGAAAAATGTGTTTAACACTTTCTGGTAACGACATGATTCCATATGTGTTATTTCATAGTTTTGATGTCTTCACTATTATTCTACAATGTAGAAAATAGTAAAAATAAAGAAAAACCATTGAATAAGTAGGTGTGTCCACAATTTTGACTGGTACTGTATCTGACGGCCATATTGCAGCTGGTCTGGGCTAGGCTGCACTTCACTTCCTATGGTGCCCGTTGTGGTCATCTGCAGGTATGCAATAAAGGACTGGTCTTTACCCTGTCTGGGAGGAGTACCTCTTTTGACTGGCCTTCTCATTCTGTTGTGAGGCCCATCCCATCACTCCCAGACCACTGACTCCCAGGCCCAATCCTAGGCCACTGACTCCCAGGCCCAATCCTAGTATATGTAGCACTGTTGAAAAGGAGTCATGTTATGTGGCGTCTCATGTGTAACACTGGATATTTAGTTTAACCAGGGACAAATTAAATGTAACAACTGGTCATACCCACAGTCTCTCTGTACAATGCATTTAATGAAAAAAAGCTCAGGCTATTGTACAGTGATTCGTGCAGAATACAATATTATTTCTTTATGCAATCATTTAGATTATCAAATATAATACATATGAAATGTTTTTGGCTGCATATGTAATAAAACAACGCTAATATCCATCACTGTCAAGTAGGCAACTATCCATTATGCTAATAAGTGGTATCAATCTCTCTTGCCAGTAAATCATGTATTTACATTTTTGCGTTCTCAATGAAACATGTACTGTATTTGTCATTGGTTTTGCTATTCAAGCCAATACACAATGGCCTTCTCAATAATTTCATTCATGTTTAATTTTTAGTCTACTACACATCCTGAAGCATAAACACCTGATGATTGCAACAGTAGTCAGCATAATAAGTATCACAACAGCCAGTAAAAACACCATTACATCCACAGAGTGGTAGGAGTACCAGGGCATTCTGTAGGACTCAGTACGCAGGTGAGCAGCACCTTTGTGTCTCATGACAAACTCAATCCAGAAGAGGGCAGTGTCCAGGGGCTCCATTGGCACGTCCCTGTGTAGCCTGGAGAGTCTCTGCATGTTCATCCGGTAGGACGGCTCATTCAGAACTTCCTGTAAGGCCTGGAGGAAGATGTCCCTGCTTATTGTAAAAATATCCAGGATCTTCGCTGCTCCTCTGGCTTTCATTTTGTGAAGATTGTCAGGTTGATCAAAAATCAGTGGTAAGCCTACTATTGGAACACCGTGGTAAATAGCCTCTTGAACCCCATTTGTTCCTCCATGAGCTACAAACAGCCTTGTCTTAGGGTGTCCTAACAGATCATTCTGAGGCATCCAGTCAACTAGTAAGGTGTTGTTGCCCAGAGTAGCTGGTCTGTCTCCTTTGTGTCTCCAGATTACCTTCTGAGGCAGTTGGGCAAAAGCAGCAGCCAATTCATCAGTTAAATCACGAGGAAGCTGTGCAACTAAAGTCCCCAAAGACATGATAATGACTCCATGTTCCCCTGAACTATGAACAAACTCCTCCAGTTCTTGGGGAAGAGCCTTGGCCGGTTTACATTGGAACCCTCCCATATAGATAACATTAGGCATGGTGGGACGAGGGAACTCAAACACAAAGTCAACTCTCATGAGCCATAAATCAGCAGCTTGAAACAATGAGAAGTAGTCGACCTCAGGACCAAAGTACTGATTAACCAAGGCAGTGTATTGTGGACTAATAGCATGTGCAATCTGAGCGGCGCTCATTCCATAAATCAGTAAATTTTTTACTTTCTCAAGAAAAGTCATTTTGTCCGTTAACTCTGCCCCTACCATAGGAACATAAGAAAGAGGAGAGGGAGCTATAGCAAAATGACCTTCACCGTGAATGGTCCATCTGACATTAAAAACAACGGGTAAACTAAGGTAGTGTGCCAGTATAACTCCCCCTGCCATAGCAGGATCAGTCAGAACCAAGTCGTACTTTGCATCCTGGAGAGATTTCATCAGCTCTTTATTCTCAAATATGTATGTAAGCATTTCACAAATCTTTTCATGCATCTCTCCGGCTTTTACCGTGAGCTCCATTTCCAGTTTAAAACGAGCCCATGCACCCTTTCCCTCTCTCTGGATCTCCAGAAGTCTACCCACAAACACTGTGGCAAAGTCCTCATCAAATCCACCTGGAATATCAATTGGGATTGAACTGTAGTGAGGGGAGGTTTCCTTGATGTACCAGCTGTCTGATGGCCGTACTACTGACACACTGTGACCTCTTGAATGCAGCGCTTCAATAATGACCTTCATGTTGATCCAGTGGCTGCCGTCCACTGGAAACACCAGGACTTTCCCACCATGAACAGTAGGTGGACAGAAGACCAGGAGTGTGATTAAGACTAATATAAACTGATGCATCTCGAATCCTTTCAGAAGACCTGGGAAAGATGTAATATTTTTTTTGATTAGAATGCCAAGACGTCATTGAATATTCCTGAGTGGCCTAGTTACAGTTTTGACTTAAATAGGCTTGAAAATCTATAGCAAGATTTGAAAATGGCTGTCTAGTAATGATCAACAATCAACTTGACAGAGCTTGAAGAATAAAAAAAAATACTATTAGTGACTTCAGAAAGTATTCATACCTCTTGACTTATTCCACATTTTGTTGTGTTACAGCCTAAATTCACCCATCTACACACAATACCCCATAATGACAAAGTGAAGACATGTTTTTAGAAATGTTTAGAAAAAAACATTCTATACAGAAATATGTCATTTACATGAGTATTCACACGCCTAAGACAATACTTTGTACAATCCCCTTTAACAGCGATATCTTTTTGTGTGTGTCTCTAAGAGCTTTCCACTCCTGGATTGTGCAACATTTGGCCATTATTATTTTTCATTTTTTTTCAAATTCAGTCAAATTGGTTGTTGATTATTGCTAGACAAACATTGCCATAGATCTTCAAGTAGGTAAAAACTGTAACTCAGCCACTCAGGAACATTCACTGTCTTCAAGGTAAGCAAATCCAGTGTAGATTTGGCCTTGTGTTTTAAGTTATTGTCTGGTTGAAAGGTGAATTCCTCTACTAGTGTCTGGTGGAAAGCAGACTGAACCAGGTTTTCCTCTAGGATTTCGCCTGTGCTTGGCTCCATTCTGTTTATTTTTTATCCTGAAAAACTCGACAGTCCTTAACGATACCAACTACAACTATGCTTGAAAATACAGAGTGATACTCAGTAATGTGTTGTATTTTCACTCTGTCAATTAGTATTGTGGAGTAACTACAATGTTGTTGATCTATCCTCAGTTTTCTCCTATCACAGCCATTAAGCCCTGAGCGGTTTCTTTCCGCTCTGGCAACTGAGTAGGAAGGACACCTATATCTTTCTAGTGACTGGGTGTATTGATACACCATCCAAAGTGTAATTAATAACTTCATGCTCAAAGGGATATTCAATTTCAGCTTTTTTTTATTTGTACCCATCAACCAATAGGTGTCTTTCTTTGCGAGGTATTGGGAAACCTCCCTGGTCTTTGTCGTTGAATCTGTGTTTGAAATCTACTGCTCGTCTAAGGGACCTTATGTAACCGATGTGAAATGGCTAGTTAGTTAGCGGTGGTGCGCGCTAATAGCGTTTCAATCAGTGACGTCACTCGCTCTGAGAACTGAAGTGGTTGTTCCCCTTGCGTTGCAAGGCTTTTGTGGCGCGATGGGTAACGATGCTTCGTGGGTGTCAGTTGTTGATGTGTTCAAGGGTCCCTGGTTCGAGCCCATGTTGGGGCGAAGAGAGGGACGGAACCTACACTGTTACACTTACAGATAATTGTATGTGTAAGGTACAGAGATGAGGTAGTCATAAAAAAATCCTGTTAAACACTATTATTGCACACAGAGTGAATCCATGCAACTTATGTAACTTGTTAACCACATTTTCTGAACTTATTTAGGCTTGCCATAACAAAGGGGTTGAATAATTATTGACTCAAGGCATTTCAGGTTTTAGTTTGTAATTCATTTTGAAAAATTTCAAAAACATAATTCCAAAACAATCTATTTAAATAATTCAGGCTGTAACACAACAAAATGTGGAAAAAGTGAAGGCACTATATGTAGGTACTGGTATGTAAGTTATACAGTGGAAGGGAACTATTTCAAGGCAGTTTTAATAATTTGACAATAGTAGTAGTACAGTAGCGTAAAAGGTGAACGCATTTACCAAGGTCATTAGCTTGTTGTTGCTCTTTCTAGTTTATCAATACTGTAGATTTACCTTGATAATCAGTGTTTCAATTTCCTGGTCGCAAAGATGTATAAATCCACATCCAGAATAGTTATCGTCTCCACAAATGTCCACTAAGTAGAACAGTCAATGTCAATCGGCAAAAGAGAAACACAGAAGTCGGAATAAAGCCCTCCCCTTCATACACCAAGGATGAAACCGTATGACCTAGATTTACAGCCCACAGACGGATTTATGAGTGTATATTATTTACTACACCATATGACACCTTCACTATACAATGTCACATCCTCATGCAGGGCAGTCCAAGGTACAGACTTTGATCAATCAATGAATAAATCAATGAATACACTAATAATAATCAATTTAGTTAATTCACAACCTAAACTGGCTTGGCATACATCCAAATGTAAAGGCTCAGATGGTTTATACAGTCCATACAGTTTAAGTCGGAAGTTTACATACACTTAGGTTGGAGTCATTAAAACTCGAACCACTCCACAAATTTCTTGTTAACAAACTATAGTTTTGGCAAGTCGGTTAGGACATCTACTTTGTGCATGACACAAGTAATTTTTCCAACAATTGTTTACAGACAGATTATTTCCTTTATAATTCACTGTATCACAATTCCAGTGGGTCAGAAGTTTACATACACTAAGTTGACTGTGCCTTTAACCTGCCTGGGAAACATGGGATGTTTGCGTCCCACCCTAGTCAACAGCCAGTGGAATCGCATCACGCGAAATACAAATACCTCATAAATGCTATAACTTCAATTTCTCAAACATATGACTATTTTACACCATTTTATAGATACACCTCTCCTGAATCAAACCACGTTGTCCGATATCAAAAAGGCTTTACAGCAAAAGCAAAACATTAGATTATGTCAGGAGAGTACCCTGCCAAAAATAATCACACTGCCATTTTCAAAGCAACTAGCATGCATCACAAATACCCATAACACAGCTAAATGCAGCACTAACCTTTGACAATCTTCATCATATGACACTCCTAGGACATCATGTTACACAATACATGCATTTTGTGTTCCATAAAGTTCATATTTATATATAAAAATAGCATTTTACATCGGCGCGTGACGTTCAGAAAATATTTTCCCTCAAATGCTTCCGGTGAATCAGCGCTACAATTTACAAAATTACTATTCGAAAACATTGGTAAAATATAATATTGTCATTCAAAGAATTATAGATTAACATCTTGTGAATGCAACCGCATTGCCAGATTTAAAAATAACTAGCAATAAACGAGGTGCTATGCTTAGAAAAATAGGCTAGGCGATACAGGTTAGCGCCATCTTGGACTCATCTAAAATCAAATATACTATTGTAAATATTCCCTTACCTTTGATTATCTTCATCAGAAGGCACTTCCAGGAATCCCAGGTCCACAAAAAATGTTGTTTTGTTCAAAAAAGTTAATAACTTATGTCCCAATAGCTCCTTCTTGTTAGCGCGTTCCGAAGGCTACTCATAATGTACGAAGCGCGCGGGACTTGTCCTCACGAATGTGCAAAAAAAATGTATTTACGTTCGTTCAAACATGTCAAACGTTGTATAACATAAATCTTTAGGGCCTTTTTCAATCAGAACTTCAATAATATTCAAGGCGGACGATTGCATTGTCTTACTAAAAGTTTCGGAACGAGAGAGTACCCACGGGCACGCGCATCATAGTAGTAATGGTCCTCCCTATATGACAAACTTTCCAGGCCTCTCGTTCGGTCAGTTTTTACCGCAGAAGACTCAAACCACTTTGTAAAGACTGTTGACATCTAGTGGAAGCCTTAGGAAGCCTTAGCTAAATGAATCCTAACTCACAGTGTGTTTCATAGGCAAAGGGTTGAAAGTGATTCCACAAATCAGATTTCCACTTCCTGTTAGGATTTGTCTCAGGGTTTTGACTGCCATATGAGTTCTGTTATACTCACAGACACCATTCAAACAGTTTTAGAAAATTCAGTGTTTTCTATCCAAATCTACTAATTATATGCATATTCTGGGTAAGAGTAGTAACCAGTTTAAATCGGGTACGTTTTTTATCCGGACGTGAAAATACTGCCCCCTATCCCCAACAAGTTTTAAACAGCTTGGAAAATTCCAGAAAATGATGTCATGGCTTTAGAAGCTTCTGATAGGCTAATTGACATAATTTGAGTCAATTGGAGGTGTACCTGTGGATGTATTTCAAGGCCTACCTTCAAACTCAATGCCTCTTTGCTTGACATCATGGGAAAATCAAAAGAAATCAGCAAAGACCTCAGAAAAAAATTGTAGACCTCCACAAGTCTGGTTCATCCTTGGGAGCAATTTCCAAACGCCTGAAGGTACCACGTTCATCTGTACAAACAATAGTACGCAAGTATAAACACCATGGGACCACGCAGCCGTCATACCGCTCAGGATGGAGACGCGTTCTGTCTCCTAACGATTAATTTACTTTGGTGCGAAAAGTGCACATCAATCCCAGAACAACAGCAAAGGACCTTGTGAAGATGCTGGAGGAAACGGGTACAAAAGTATCTATATCCACAGTAAAACGAGTCCTATATCGACATAACCTGAAAGGCCGCTCAGCAAGAAAGAAGCCACTGCTCCAAAACCGGCATAAAAAAGCCAGACTATGGTTTGCAACTGCACATGGGGACAAAGATCGTACTTTTTGGAGAAATGTCTTCTGGTCTGATGAAATAAAAATAGAGCTGTTTGGCCATAATGACCATTGTTATGTTTGGAGGAAAAAGGGAGATGTTTCTAAGCTGAAGAACACCATCCCAACCGTGACGCACGGGGGTGGCAGCATCATGTTGTGGGGGTGCTTTGCTGCAGGTGTAACAGTATTGCTTCCGTCCCTCTCCTCGCCCCTACCTGGGCTCGAACCAGGGACCCTCTGCACACAGACAACAATCACCCTCGAAGCATCGTTACCCATCGCTCCACAAAAGCCACGCTATTAGCGCGCACCACCGCTAACTAGCTAGCCATTTCTCATCGGTTACACAGGAGGGACTGGTGCACTTCACAAAATAGATGCCATCATGAGGAAGCAAAATTATGTGGATATATTGAAGCAACATCTCAAGACATCAGTCAGGAAGTTAAAGCTTGGTCGCAAATGAGTCTTCCAAATGGACAATAACCCCAAGCATACTTCCAAAGTTGTGGCAAAACAGCTTAAGGACAACAAAGTCAAGGTATTAGAGTGTCCATCACAAAGCCCTGACCTCAATCCGATAGAAAATTTGTGGGCAGAACTTTAAAAGCGTGTGCGAGCAAGGAGGCCAACAAAACTGACTCAGTTACACCAGCTCTGTCAGGAGGAATGGGCCAAAATTCACCCAACTTATTGTGGGAAGCTTGTGGAAGGCTACCTGAAATGTTTGACCCAAGTTAAACAATTTAATGGCAAATTTACCAAATACTAATTGAGTGTATGTAAACTTCTGACCCACTGGGAATGTGATGAAAGAAATAAAAGCTGAAAGAAATCATTCTCTCTACTATTATTCTGACATTTCACATTCTTAAAATAAAGTGGTGATCCTAACTGACCTAAGACAGGGAATTTTTACTTGGATTAAATGTCAGGAATTGTGAAAAACTGAGTTTAAATGTATTTGGCTAAGGTGTATGTAAACTTCCGACTTCAACTATATTACTTTTCATTGCTTTTATACAATCTGTCAAGTTGATATTTCCCTAAATGTATACCATGCTCTGATGTACTGTTTACTCTGGCAGGGAAAATGAAAGCATACTGTAGTCATTTTATGGCAGTCCATGTTTCTAACATATTCATGGGTTGGACTTTCACACTTGTACACACTAAAACCTCATTTCTTTATTGCATACTTCATCTTGTAAAGATAATGGAGTAGCACAAAAGCCATTAGAAAAATGTGCCTGGTCAAGTTACTTTGGCTGGGCAGTAAAATGCACACACCCGTGTATGACAAATACAAAGAGGGTAAAGGCTGGGAAATCAATTACATGGTAAACTTGAATGAAACTTAGTCAGCTAAGTTATGCTATGTCTGAGGAGGATTTTAATTATTTTAATTATGCATTACTCAGTGGCGATCTGTCATTCAGGGCAGGTGGGGCAGAGCCCCCACCTGTTCTGAGCCCCACCTGTTTAGTTAACAAAAAATAAATACAGCACCAGTCAAAAGTTTGGACACACCTACTCATTCTAGGGTTTTTATTTATTTATTATGTAGAATAATAGTGAAGACATCAAAACTATGAAATAACACATTTGGAATCATGTAGTAACCAAATAAGGGTTAAACAAATCAAAATATATTTTATATTTGAGATACTTCAATGTAGCCACCCTTTGCCTTGATGACAGCTTCGCACAATCTTGGCATTCTCTCAACCAGCTTCATGAGGTAGTCACCTGGAATGCATTTCAATTAACAGGTGTGCCTTGTTAAAAGTTAATTTGTGGAATTTCTTTCCTTAATGCATTTGAGCCAAACGGCATTTGAGCCATGTCCATATTATGACAAGAACAGCTCCAATAAGCAAAGAGAAAGGACAGTCCATCATTACTTTAAGACATGAAGGTCAGTCAATACGGAAAATGTCAAGAACTTTGAAAGTTTCTTCAAGTGCAGTCGCAAAAACCATCAAGTGCTATGATAAAACTGGCTCTCATGAGGACTGCCACAGGAAAGGAAGACCCAGAGTTACCTCTGCTGCAGAGGATAAGTTCATTAGAGTTACCAGCATCAGAAATTGCAGCCCAAATAAATGCTTTACAGAGTTCAAGAAAACAGACACATCTCAACATCAACTGTTCAGAGGAGACTGTGTGAACCAGGTCTTCATGGTCGAATTGCTGCAAAGAAATCACTACTAAAGGACACCAATAATAAGAAGAAACTTGCTTGGGCCAAGAAACACGAGCAATGGACATTAAACCGGTGGAAATCTGTCTTTGGTCTGATGAGTCCATATTTGAGATAATTGGGCAAAACCGCTGTGTCTTTGTGAGACGCAGAGTAGGTGCACGGATGATCTCCGCATGTGTGGTTCCCACCGTGAAGCATGGAGGAGGAGGAGGTGTTATGGTGTGGGGGTGCTTTGCTTGTGACGCTGTCAGTGATTTATTTAGAATTCAAGGCACACTTGACCAGCATGGCTACCACAGCATTCCGCAGCGATACGCCATCCCATCTGGTTTGAGCTTAGTGGGACTATCATTTGTTTTTCGACAGGACAATGACCCAACACGCCTCCAGGCTGTGTAAGGGCTATTTGTTGTTGTTGGCTGTTTTGGATGCTATTTTGCCATTAATACGTGTCACATATCAGTTTGCAAACAATGTAAAAATAATAATAATATAGTTATTAAAGCCACATACAAACATGGTCTCTTTTTTGCTTTCTTGAGTAAGGCAGTTCCAAAATGCAGGTGCATCAACCTAGCTCAGTCCTTTCTGTGGTAGTGGGGCAGCCAACGGAAAATACGGAGCGAAGGGGTTGGTAATGTTCTCTATTTGTGCCATGATTGGCTCAGTGTTCTGTCACTCATGGGGACACTAAATCACTGCAAAATCTACTGGGGAGAGATCGAAAATTCAAGCGCCTTAGGTGCTGCCATAGATTTACATTAGAAGTGCCCATCCAAGAAGGTTCAAGGTCATTGGCCACAGATAAAATTATATCAAATTACATTATATCTACCGTAGCTTTGATTGGACTGATCATGTCAACATCATACCTTCAAAATCTTAGCTAACAAGCTGGACAAGCAGCCATCAATCTACTGGCAAATCCTTTTCAATCATTGTCTTATGAAGAGAAATTATAGATGAAATGTATCTGTGCTCATCGGCCATTGGACATAAACATTACACAACAAGTTGGACATCGCAAATTCAACAATGAGTGGTTTGGAAGGAATCAGTGGGTAACTGAAAGCATTGCAAAGCAATCATTAGCCTGCTATTCAGTGGAGTGGGTGTGTGGTCCAAGTCTGGGTTTAAAACTTCTTAACCTGTTATGGATAGGGGGCAGTATTTTCACGGCCGGATAAAAAACGTACCCGATTTAATCTGATTATTACTCCTGCCCAGAAACTAGAATATGCATATAATTATTGGCTTTGGATAGAAAACACCCTAAAGTTTCTAAAACTGTTTGAATGGTGTCTGTGAGTATAACAGAACTCATATGACAGGCAAAAACCTGAGAAGATTCCAAACAGGAAGTACCCTCTCTGACCATTCCTTGGGCTTCTTGGCTCTGTTTAAAGAAAATTTAGGATCTTTGCTGTAACGTGACACTTCCTACGGCTCCCATAGGCTCTCAGAACCCGGGAAAAAGCTGAATGATGTAATTCCAGCCGCTGGCTGAAAAACTTTAGCGCGTTTGGATGGTGGTCGATCAGAGGGCCATCAGACTGAGGCTCGTGCACGAGGGGATCCCATGCTTTTACTTTCTCTCTCTTTGAACGTAAACACACTTTCCCGGTCGGAATATTATCGCTTTTTTACGAGAAAAATGGCATAAAAATTGATTTTAAACAGCGGTTGACATGCTTTGAAGTACGGTAATGGAATATTTAGAATTTTTTTGTCACGAAACGCGTCGGGCGCGTAACCCTTATTTACCCTTTCGGATAGTGTCTTGAACGCATGAACAAAACGCCGCTATTTGGATATAACTATGGATTATTTGGGACCAAACCAACATTTGTTATTGAAGTAGAAGTCCTGGGAGTGCATTCTGACGAAGAACAGCAAAGGTAATAACATTTTTCTTATAGTAAATCTGACTTTGGTGAGTACTAAACTTGGTGGGTGTGTAAATAGCTAGCCCTGTGATGCCGGGCTATCTACTTAGAATATTGCAAAATGTGCTTTCACCGAAAAGCTATTTTAAAATCGGACATAGCGAGTGCATAGAGGAGTTCTGTATCTATAATTCTTAAAATAATTGTTATGTTTTTTGTGAATGTTTATCGTGAGTAATTTAGTAAATTCACCGGAAGTTTGCTAGTTCTGAACGTCACATGCTAATGTAAAAAGCTGGTTTTTGATATTAATATGAACTTGATCCTGAATGGACTGTTTTGCTGCCAGACAAGGCTCCGCTGATAGCCAGGTGTAGCGTTGGTAAGGAATCACTCCATTGTGCTGAAAAGAAAGCTCTTCTGTTGGGACAGCTTTATGTCGGGCCTAACAGCTTGTGGACACCGTTTGTCACCGTTATATTGCAATGAATGTATTGTTTAGTGTTATGTAGTGCCTTTGCTGGCATGCATCAACAATTTTTTTTTATTATACACTGAGTGCACAAAACATTATGAACATCTGCTACCATACAGGTATGGTAGTAGGTGCCAGGCACACCGGTTTGTGTTAAGAACTGCAACGCTGCTGGGTTTTTCACAATTAACAGTTTCCCATGTATCAAGAATGGTCCACCACTTCAAGGACATCCAGCCAACTTGACACAACTGTGGGAAGCATTGGAGTCAACATGGGCCAGCATCCCTGTCAAATGCGTTCGACACCTTGTAGATTCCATGCCCCGACGAATTGAGGCTGTTCTGAGGGCAAAGGGGGGGAAATATACACTGTGTATTTCTAAGTGAACCAAAAACTAAGTGAGGCTTCCAAGCAGAGTCCTTTAGAGAAAAGTCAGACAATAGCAAACACTTCTTTCTGCTCTATGCAGACCACCTTGGTTGGCTTTTGTATTGCAGTTCAATGCTGTAATTTTATAAGCATCAGTATGAAAAGCCCTTCACATTCCTGCTCAGATCTCACAGGATCATATTACCTCTGAATTATCAACGCTTATTGAATGAATTATTTGTCATTAACGTCTGTATAGTGACAAACTGAAAATCATTTGTTCTTTTGAAATAACCTCCACAATAGAAAAACCAATGAGGGACAAAGTGTTTTTGCCAAACATCTATGATGCATGATATCTTTATTAAAAGTTCGAGCTCCTTACCGGTCTTCTGGAGAATAAACATCTACATCAGTTTAACGATTACACACAAAGAAAGCAGCTACACACAACGTTAACAGCATACATTTTAAAATGCACATTTGGACTATTCAAACCTTTGATTAAATGGGCTGAACAGTTAATGTGCAGTTGTTTATTTAGACAAAATCTTCAAAAAGCAAATAGATAAAACATCTGTCAACAATACTGTATGCCTACATAAATGCCATACATATGTCATGTGAACAAAAAGTATGAGTGAGAAAACAAGTATGTACCACACTCTGTATAGATATTGTATGTACCACACTCTGTATAGATATTGTATGTACCACACTCTGTATGTACCACACTCTGTACAGATATTGTATGTACCACACTCTGTATAGATATTGTATGTACCACACTCTGTATGTTCCACACTCTGTACAGATATTGTATGTACCACACTCTGTACAGATGAAATCCATAATCATTCCTCTTTGATTGTTATTTTCAAACATGCCCTGCAACAGAAACATCTGATAATGCCAATGAAAGCCAACAGAGTAAATAACACAACAGCCAGTAAAAACACCATTACATCCACAGAGTGGTAGGAGTACCAGGGCATTCTGTAGGACTCAGTACGCAGGTGAGCAGCACCTTTGTGTCTCATGACAAACTCAATCCAGAAGAGGGCAGTGTCCAGGGGCTCCATTGGCACGTCCCTGTGTAGCCTGGAGAGTCTCTGCATGTTCATCCTGTAGGACGGCTCATCCAGAACTTCCTGTAAGGCTTGGGAGAATATGTTTCTATCTAGCGTTGCTAAATCCACAACCTTTGCTACACCCTTCACTTTCATTCTAGAAAGATTGTCAGGTTGGTCAAACACCAGAGGAAGGCCTACTATTGGAACACCATGGTAGATAGCCTCAAAAATCCCATTTGTTCCTCCATGAGCTACAAACAGCCTTGTCTTTGGATGTCCTAAAAGATCATTCTGAGGCATCTAGTCAACTAGTAAGGTGTTGTTGCCCAGAGTAGCTGGTCTGTCTCCTTTGTACCTCCAGATGACCTTCTGGGGCAGGTGGGAAAAAGCAGCAGCTATTTCATCAGCTACATCATGTGGAAATTGTCCAATTAAAGTCCCCAAAGACATGATAATGATTCCATGCTCTCCAGAACTCTGAGCAAACTCCTCCAGTTCTTGGGGAAGAGGCTTGGCAGGTTTACACTGGAACCCTCCCATATAGATAACATTAGGCATGGTGGGACGAGGGAACTCAAACACAAAGTCAACTCTCATGAGCCATAAATCAGCAGCTTGAAACAATGAGAAGTAGTCGACCTCAGGACCAAAGTAACGACTAACCAAAGCTGAATAATGAGGCCCCACTGTCTGTTTGTACAGATGCTGCCTGATGACATAAACAAGGAAGTTACGGACCCTCTGAAAAAAAATCATATTGTCTGTTAACTCTGCAACAGGAAATGGAACATAAGATAGTGGAGAGGGAGCAATAGCAAAATGGGCCTCACCATGTATAGTCCATCTAACATTGAAAACAAGGGGCACATTTAAATAGTGCGCCAGCACAACACCTCCCCCATTCGCTGGGTCTGTCAGAACCAAGTCATACTTGGTTTCTCTAATAGACTGCATCAACTGTTTATTCTCTAACATTTGGATTACCATCTCACACACTTTGCGGTGCATTTCAGAAAATCTGTCCTTCAACTCCATGTCCAAACTAAAACGAGTCCAAGCAGACTTTCCCTCTCTCTGTATCTGTATTTGTCTCGACACAAATGAGCGAAAGAATTCCTCATCAGCTCCACCTGGAATATCAATTGTGATTGAACTGTAGTGAGGGGAGGTTTCCTTGATGTACCAGCTGTCTGATGGCCGTACTACTGACACACTGTGACCTCTTGAATGCAGAGCTTCAATAATGACCTTCATGTTGATCCAGTGGCTGCCGTCTTGAGGAAACACCAGGACTTTCCCACCATGGACAGCAGGAATTGAGAGGGTCAACAGGGTAACAATGAAGATACCAGGGAGACACATCTTCACTAGCTGCTTCACACATGCATCAATTTTACCTGAAATATAGAAAGATTTGGTACAAAAAAATCAAACCAATTAATGTTTTCACATTAGAATAATTAAAACAGGCTTGATAGTGATGCCTACGTTCTTTTTTCCTTCAGGCCACAAATAGGCCCCTACACTATCCACAATATTGATTGGCCTAATTTAAAGTTTAGACAAGTTTTTATGTCAAAAGGTTGATTACGTAGTATAGTATGATCTTTCATTCCGAGAGAAATACTTTTTTCCTCCGATATAGGTTTGTCTTGAACGATAGGAAATTGTAAAAATCTGTAGATTTTGCCAATGAGAAACCTATTTGACATCATAATGTTAGGGTAGATGTTAACGTTGTATTATATTTTACAGTAGCTCCGAAATAAACGATCTGTCTTGACAGTGTAAACAACCACAGTCACAACAGAATCCATACATTCAAAACTCATTTAACTGTAGGCTTACGTTCCGGTGTTGTGCCGAAAATCTCCCTCCTGGCAGAATTCCCCCCCCCCTCTTGTGAACGCGCACGCACTCAGTTCTTCATTGCTGCGACTTGCTTGCTAGTTGAGATTTCTGATCACGTTAGGCTGCGTTTCATTTTATGTTTTATGTCGGTTTGATCGCGGGGGAGGCACTAGTAATGTCTGCAGTTTTCAGTTTGGCTATTTGTTTCAAGTGTATTAGTCTAAAAATAAATATTTTGCCAAAATTAGTCATCTCTCCCATGTCTTATTGACTAGTAGTTGTTCTGAAATGTTTATTGCTTGCCTACATTTTACTCCCTCCTCCCTCCTCATACAGTTGAAGTGGGAAGTTTACATACACCTTAACCAAGTACATTTAAACTCAGTTTTTCACAATTCCTGACATTTAATCCAAGTAAAAATTCCCTGTCTTTGGTCAGTTAGGATCACCACTTTATTTTAAGAATGTGAAATGTCAGAATAATAATAGAGAGAATGATTTATTTCAGATTGTATTTCTTTCATCACATTCCCAGTGGGTCAGAAGTTTACATACACTCAATTAGTATTTGGTAGCATTGCCTTTAAATTGTTTAACTTGGGTCAAACGTTTCAGGTAGCCTTCCACAAGCTTCCCACAATAAGTTGGGTGAATTGTGGCCCATTCCTCTTGACAGAGCTGGTGTAACTGAGTCAGGTTTGTAGGCCTCCTTGCTCGCACGCGCTTTTTCAGTTCTGCCCACAAATTTTCTATAGGATTGAGGTCAGGGCATTGTGATGGCCACTCCAATACCTTGACTTTGTTGTCCTTAAGCCATTTTGCCACAACTTTGGAAGTATGCTCGGGGTCAATGTCCGTTTGGAAGACGCATTTGCGACCAAGCTTTAACTTTCTGATTGATGTCTTGAAATGTTGCTTCAATTTATCCACATAATTTTGCTTCCTCATAATGCTATCTATTTTGTGAAGTGCACCAGTCATTCCTGCAGCAAAGCACCCCCACAACATGATCCTGCCACCCCCGTGCTTCACGGTTGGTATGGTGTTCTTCAGCTTGCAAGCATCCCCCTTTTTTCTCCAAACATAACGGTCATTATGGCCAAACAGTTGTAATTTTGTTTAATCAGACCAGAGGACATTTCTCCAAAAAGTAAGATCTTTGTCCCCATGTGCAGTTGCAAACTGTAGTCTGGCTTTTTTATGGCGGTTTTGGAACAGTGGCTTCTCCCTTGCTGAGCGGCTTTTCAAGTTATGTTGTTAAAGGACTATTTTTCCTGTGAATATAGATACTTTTGTACCTGTTTCCTCCAGCATCTTCATAAGGTCCTTTGCTGTTGTTCTGGGATTGATTTGCACTTTTCGTACCAAAGTACGTTCATCTCTAGGAGACAGAATGTGTCTCCTTCCTGAGAGGTATGACGCCTGCGTGGTCCCATGGTGTTTATATTTGCGTACTATTGTTTGTACAGATGAACGTGGTACCTTCAGCCGCTTGGAAATTGCTCCCAAGGATGAACCAAACTTGTGGAGGTCTCAATTTTTTTTCCTGAGGTCTTTTCTGATTTCTTTTGATTTTCCCATGATGTCAAGCAAAGAGGCACTGAGTTTGAAGGTAGGCCTTGAAATACATCCACAGGTACACCTCCAATTGACTCAAATGATGTCAATTAGCCTATCAGAAGCTTCTAAAACCATGACATAATTTTCTGGAATTTTCCAAACTGTTTAAAGGCACAGTCAACTTAGTGTATGTAAACTTCTGACCCACTGGAATTGTGATACAGTGTCTGTAAACAGTTGTTAGAAAACTTACTTGTAGATGTCCTAACCGACTTGCCAAAACGATAGTTTGTTAACAGGAAATTTGTGGAGTGGTTGAAAAGCGAGTTTTAATGACTCCAACCTAAGTTTATGTAAACTTCCATCTTCAACTGTACATTAATTATTCATTTTGGTTGCCTATCCTGGGGTGAAGTTTGTTCTATGGAAAGTATTTCACTCTAATGTGTGCCACAGAAAGTATTTGACTCTAGCCACGAAATTAAGGAAATTAGAAGGGTGGGGGGGGTTGGGATTTCGTCAAGGCCATTTACTTGCCTGCCAAAATTCTCTCCCTCGTTCTAGGCCTGGCAGACTTCAGAATCATTTTGGTAGCTCGTGTTGACCAGTAGTGCGTACCACAGAAAGTATTTGACTCTAGGCACAAAATTAAGGAATTTAGAAGGGTGGGGGGGTGATTTCGGCAGGAAAGAAATTAGCAGTGTGCAACCTTTCAGTTTGTTTACCAACTCATAGAAGAAGAAGAAAATGGAATACTTCAAAATGGGGATGGTCTCAGTTGTCCTGCCTATGCTCTCACAGACACCATAATGGGACAGATGTTGCAATGTTGCGTCGTCTGACTACAGTGGGGAGAACAAGTATTTGATACACTGCCGATTTTGCAGGTTTTTCTACTTACAAAGCATGTAGAGGTCTGTCATTTTTATCATAGGTACACTTCAACTGTGAGAGATGGAATCTAAAACAAAATCCAGAAAATCACATTGTATGATTTTTAAGTAATTAATTTGCATTTTATTGCATGACATAAGTATTTGATACATCAGAAAATCAGAACTTAATATTTGGTACAGAAACCTTTGTTTGCAATTACAGAGATCATACGTTTCCTGTAGTTCTTGACCAGGTTTGCACACACTGCAGCAGGGATTTTGGCCCACTCCTCCATACAGACCTTCTCCAGATCCTTCAGGTTTCGGGGCTGTCACTGGGCAATACGGACTTTCAGCTCCCTCCAAAGATGTTCTATTGGGTTCAGGTCTGGAGACCGGCTAGGCCACTCCAGGACCTTGAGATGCTTCTAACGGAGCCACTCCTTAGTTGCCCTGACTGTGTGTTTCAGGTCGTTGTCATGCTGGAAGACCCAGCACGACCCATCTTCAATGCTCTTACTGAGGGAAGGAGGTTGTTGGCCAAGATCTCGCGATACATGGCCCCATCTATCCTCCCCTCAATATGGTGCAGTCATCCTCTCCCCTTTGCAGAAAAGCATCCCCAAAGAATGATGTTTCCACCTCCATGCTTCACTGTTGGGATGGTGTTCTTGGGGTTGTACTCGTCCTTCTTCTTCCTCCAAACACGGCGAGTGGAGTTTAGACCAAAAAGCTCTATTTTTGTCTCATCAGACCACATGACCTTCTCCCATTCCTCTTCTGGATCATCCAGATGGTAATTGGCAAACTTCAGACGGACCTGGACATGCGCTGGCTTGAGCAGGGGGACCTTGCGTGCGCTGCAGGATTTTATTCCATGATGGCGTAGTGTGTTACTAATGGTTTTCTTTGAGACTGTGGTCACAGCTCTCTTCAGGTCATTGCCCAGGTCCTGCTGTGTAGTTCTGGGCTGATCCCTCACCTTCCTCATGATCAATGATGCCCCACGAGGTGAGATCTTGCATGGAGCCCCAGACCGAGGGTGATTGACCGTCATCTTGAACTTCTTCCATTTTCTAATAATTGCGCCAACAGTTGTTGCCTTCTCACCAAGCTGCTTGCCTATTGTCCTGTAGCCCATCCCAGCCTTGTGCAGGTCTCCAATTTTATCCCTGATGTCCTTACACAGCTCTCTGGTCTTGGCCATTGTGGAGAGGTTGGAGTCTGTTTGATTGAGTGTGTGGACAGGTGTCTTTTATACAAGTAACGAGTTCAAACAGGTGCAGTTAATACAGGTAATGAGTGGAGAACAGGAGGGCTTCTTAAAGAAAAACTAACAGGTCTGTGAGAGCCGGAATTCTTACAGGCTGGTAGGTGATCAAATACTTATGTCATGCAATAAAATGCAGATTAATTACTTAAAAATCATACAATGTGATTTTCTGGATTTTTGTTTTAGATTCCGTCTCTCACAGTTGAAGTGTACCTATGATAAAAATTACAGACCTCTACATGCTTTGTAAGTAGGAAAACCTGCAAAATCGGCAGTGTATCAAATACTTGTTCTCCCCACTGTATCTCTATGGTTTATAGGGAATTTGAAGTGGAGAGTTCCTCTTAAAAAAATAATCTGCAGGTGGTACATACATTTCTTTCTATTAATTCTTGAAGAATATAATTTATCAATGCCTCATTTAGTTAAACTGTCTTACCCTATTAGAACCCAAAATGTAACCTTGTATTACTTAATTGTTTATAAAGAATGTAATTGTAAACCAACACTTTATAGCCTTATTTTAGCATGGTTTCATTTCTCCAGCCCCATCCCTCAGCTGTTTACCAAAACAGTAGCGGGGTGTGATCGCTTTGTTGTTGTACGAACTGCAGATTACCCCTTCAACAGTGAGATGGGCATGAAATAATAATAAAAAACATAGCTAAATACTGGAGTAAATGCATCCATGATATTGTCACATGCAAGAAGCATTAGGTTTCTATGATTATACATCATTGGTTATGAATGTAGTGCTCAAGGAATGAGATTGATTAGATATGATATGAAGTTATAGTCCACAATAGACCTACAGATGCAGTCAAATATATTGGCCCTCTTGCACTTTACAATGGAGTGAATTAGAGCAGAATGTTATTTTTCTCTTTTCAAAGTTGGTAGAATGGCTATCATAGGTACCTGCAATTTACCACAGGTGAGATAAATTACACAGCAAACGAGAATCACTTGCCTCCAAATAAATTCGTTATAATTTTGAATAATTTTGTCCAGGCCATGTTTTCACTTTGAAGTGATCTATTTTGTTTTGGTCATGTGCAGTTGCAAATCAAACAAATGCACATGTCAACACCTAAAGTTGTTTTATATTTCAACTTATTTTAGAAGAAATAATGAATTGTGCATCTGTTTGTGTTGTATACAACCCCAAAAATGTGTTATTCATTTCTTTGTCTTTATGGTAAGGTAGTTGTGCTAATTACTTGAAATCTTACAGACAGAGGCTATTATATGGTCATCACTATCTGGGCATGTGGCAAAGTCATAAACCCGCTCATTTCTAAAATTGTTCTCCCTAAAATCTGATTTTAGACCTAACCCTTACCTTAACCAATTAAACGGCTCAGACACGAGACGTATGTGGCAGGGTCTAAAGACAATCACGGATTACAAAGGGAAAACCAGCCACATCGCGGACACCGACGTCTTTCTCCCAGACAAGCTAAACACCTTCTTTGCCCACTTTGAGGATAACACAGTGCCACCGACGCAGCTTGCTCCCAAGGACTGTGGCCAACGTGAGTAAGACATTTAAGCGTGTTAACCATCGCAAGACTGCCGGCCCAGACGGTATCCCTAGCCGGGTCCTCAGAGCATGCGCACACCAGTTGGCTGGAGTGTTTACGGACATATTCAATCTCTCCCTATCCCAGTCTGCTGTCCCCACTTGCTTCAATATGTCCACCATTGTTCTTGATCCCAAAAAAAGGAAAGGTAACTGAACTAAATGACTATCGCCCGTAGCACTCACTTCTGTCATCATGAAGTTCTTTGAGAGGCTAGTTAAGGATCATGTCACCTCTACCTTACCTGACACCCTAGACCTACTTCAATTTGCTTACCGCCCCAATAGATCCACAGACGATGCAATCGCCATCGCACTGCACACTGCCCTATCCCATCTGGACAAGAGGAATATCTACATCAGAATGCTGTTCATTGATTATAGTTCAGCCTTCAATGTCATAGTATCATCCAAGCTCATCATTAAGCTCAGGGTCCTGGGTCTGAACCGCGCCTTGAGCAACTGGGTCATGGACTTCCTGACGGGCTGGCCCCAGGTGGTGAAGGTAGGAAACAACACCTCCACTTCGCTGATCCTCAACACTGGGGCCCCACAAGGGTGTGTGCTCAGCCTCCTCCTGTACTCCCTGTTCACCCATGCCTGCGGGGCACGCATGCCTTCAACTCAATCATCAAGTTTGCAGACGACACAATAGTAGTAGGCCTGATTACCAACAACGACGAGACAGCCTACAGGGAGGAGGTGAGGGCCCTGGCGGAGTGGTGCCAGGAAAATAACCTCTCCCTCAATGTCAACAAAATGAAGAAGCTGATCGTGGAATTCAGGAAATGGCAGAGGGAGCACGCCCCTATCCACATTGACGGGTCCGCAGTCGAGAAGGTGGAAAGCTTCAAGTTCCTTGGCGTACACATCACTGACAATCTGAATTGGTCCGCCCACACAGACATTGTGATGAAGAAGGCACAACAGCGCCTCTTCAACCTCAGGAGGCAGAAGAAATTTGATTTGGCCCCTAAGACCCTCAGAAATTTTTGACAGATGCACAATTGAGAGCATCCTGTCATGCTGTATCACCACCTGGTACATCAACTGCACCGGCCGCAACCACAGGGCTCTCCAAAGGGTGGTACGGTCTGTCCAACGCATTAGCGGGGGCACACTGCCTGCCCTCCAGGACACCTACAGCTCCATATTTCACATGAAGGCCAAAAAGATCATCAAGGACATCAACCACCCAAGCCACAGCTTGTTCACCCCGCTATCATCCAGAAGGCGAGGTCAGTACAGGTGCATTAAAGCTGGGACCGAGAGACTGAAAAACAGCTTCTCTCTCAAGGACATCAGACTGTTCAATAGCCATCACTAGCCGGCTACCACCCAGCTACTCAACCCTGCACCTTAGATGCTGTTGCCCTATATACATAGAAATGGAATCCCTGGCCACTTTAATAATGTTTACATACTGCTTTACTCATCTCATATGCATTTACTGTATTCTATTCTACTGTATTTAGTCAATACTACTTTGACATTGATCGTCCTAATATTGATATATTTCATAATTCCATTCTTTTACTTTAAGATTTGTGTATTGTTGTGAATTGTGAGATACTGCTGCACTTTTGGAGCTAGGAACACAAGCATTTCACTACACCTGCAATAACATCTGCTAAATATGTGTGTGACCAATACATTTGATTTTATTTGAACTATACTGATAACCTTATGCCTAACCCTAACCTTGAATGAAGACCAAAAAAAAAAAAAAGATTGGTCTGTCAAACGAAATTGGTCTGTCAAACAAAAAAAATGTGTGCACTTGTAACGAGTGCGCTGAGAGTCGTGTAGCAAGTTCAGGGAGTGAGTGTTTTAAATAAATAAAAGAAACAATGAACACGAGACACAAACAATGCACTGACATGAAAACAGAGTCAATAACACCTGAGGAAAGAACCAAGGGGAGTGACAGATATAGGGAAGATAATCAAGGAGGTGATGAAGTCCAGGTGAGTGTCATGAGGCGCAGGTGCGCGAGACGATGGTGACAGGTGTGCGGGATAATCAGCAGCCTGATGACCTAGAGGCCGGAAAGGGAGTATATGTGACAGCACTAAAATGACAAAAAGTTAACTCTGACAGCACTAAAAAATATATTTTCAGTGCCTTGCAAAAGTATTCAGACCCCTTGGATTTCTTCACATTTTACTGCGTTAAAGTGGGATTAAAATGGATTTAATTATCTTTTTTTGTCAGCAATCTACACACAATACTCTGTAATGTCAAAGTGGAAGAAAAATCAATTTCTTTAAATAAAAAAGATCGTAACTAAAATATAGTCGTTGCATATTCTGCATTCTTTGTTTAGGCAAGCCTAAATTAGTTCAGGAGTAAAACCTGTCTTAACAAATCACATAAGTTACATGGACTCACTCTGTGTGAAATAAAATAGGTTGACATTTTTGTATGACTAACCCTTCCTCTGTCCCCATGCATGGGCCTCCCGAGTGGTCTAAAACACTGCATCAAAGTGCTAGAGGTGTCACTTCAGACCCGGGTTCGATCCCGGGCTTTATCACAACTGGCTGTGATCGGAAGTCCCATAGGGCGGTGCACAATTGGCCCAACGTCGTCTGGGTTAGGGGAGGGTTTGGCCAGGGTAGGCAGTCATTGTAAATAGGAATTTGTTCTTAATTTACTTGCCTAGTTAAATAAAAGGTTAAATAAAATTAGGAAATAATACATAGAACATCTGTAAGGTCCTGCAGTCAAGTATTGAATTTCAAGCACAGATTCAACAACAAAGACCAGGGAGCTTTTCGAAAGCCTCATAAAGAAGGGCATTGATTGGTAAACGGGTAACAATAACAAATCAGAGATTGAATATCTCTTTAAGCATCGCAAGTTAATAATAATGCTGTGGATGATGTATTAAACCACCCAGACAAATCAAAGATGCAGTAGTCCTTCTGAACTGCAGGACAGGAATGAAACTGCTCATGGATGTTACCATTGGTGCTTTTATTTATTTGCACTAAAGAAAAAAAGTGATAGATAACAATACAGATAAAAAAAAGAAAAAAAAGAAGTGTGCAGGTGGTGTTGGAAGCCCAAGGGCTTATATGAGAGTTAGGCTATATGGAGGAGATTACTGAGTTGTTTGGTTCATCTGGCTGACCCCCAGTCTTTGCTTGAAGTTATTGAGGGATGATGTTTTGGCAATGTGAAGATAAAAATTCCAGAGTATGGTACTGTACCTCTACATTGCCTTTGGAAAGTATTCAGACCCCTTGACTTTTTCCTGATTTTGTTACGTTACAGTTACTTATTCTAAAATGAATTAAATAGTTTTTTTCCCTCATCAATCTACACACAATACGCCATAATGACAAAGCAAATGTACTGTATTACAAAAAAACACATTTACATAAGTATTCAGACCCTTTACTCAGTACTTTGTTGAAGCACCTTTGGCAGTGATTACAGCATTGAGGCTTCTTGGATGGGGAGCGTTGACGTACAGCTATTTTCAGAGAAGTTTGATCGGGTTCAAGTCCGGGCTCTGGCTGGGCCACTCAAGGACATTCAGAGACTTGTCCCGAAGCCAAGGTGAACCTTTGCCCCAGTCTGAGGTCCTGAGCGCTCTGGAGTAGGTTTTCTCCAGGGATCTCTCTGCACTTTGCTCTGTTCATCTTTCCCTCGATCCTGACTAGTTTCCCAGTCCCAAACGCTAAAAACATCCCCACATCATGATGCTGCCACCACCATGCTTCACCATAGGGATGGTGCCAGGTTTCCTCCAGACGTAACGCTTGGCATTCAGGCCAAAGAGTTCAATTTTGGTTTTAGCAGACCAGAGAATCTTGTTTCTCATGGTCTGAGAATCTTTAAGTGACTTTTGGCAACCTCCAAGCGGGCTGTCGTGCATTTTACTGAGGAGTGGCTTCCGCCTGGCCACTCAACCATAAAGGCCTAATTGGTGGATTGCTGCAGAGATGGTAGTCCTTCTGGAAGGTTCTCCCATCTCCACAGAGGAGTTTACCCCACCAACATTTACATGCTAAAATCGCAACTGGCATTACTTAATATCCTCAGGTCCTATTATACACTCCTATTATACATTGAGTGTTGCTGGGTTTTTCACAGCCAAGAGTTTCCCATGTATCAAGAATGGTCCACCACCCAAAGAACATCCAGCCAACTTGACACAACTGTGGGAAGCATTGGAGTCAAAGTGGGCCAGCATCCCTGTGGAACGCTTTCGAAACCTTGTAGAGTCCATGCCCCGACGAATTTAGGATGTTCTGAGGGCAAAAGGAGGGAAATATACTCTATGTATTTCTAAGTGAACAAAAAACTGTGAGTCTTCCAAGCAGAGTCCTTTAGAGAATTTCAGACAATAGCAAACACTTCTTTCTGCTCTATGCAGACCACCTTGGTTGGCTTTTGTATTGCAGTTCAATGCTGTAATTTCAGTATGAAAAGCCCTTCACATTCCTGCTCAGATCTCACAGGATCATATTACCTCTGAATTATCAACGCTTATTGAATGACTGAACAATGATTTGTCATTAACGTCTGCATAGTGACAAACTGAAAGTTGTTTGTTCTTTTGAAATGACCTCCACAATAGAAAAACCAATGAGGGACAAAGTGTTTTTGCCAAACATCTAAGATGCATGATATCTTTATTAAAAGTTCGAGCTCCTTACCGGTCTTCTGGAGAATAAACATCTACATCAGTTTAACGATTACACACAAAGAAAGCAGCTACACACAACGTTAACAGCATACATTTTAAAATGCACATTTGGACTTTCCTATTCAGACTTTTGATTAAATGGGCTGAACAGTTAATGTGCAGTTCTTTATTTAGCAAAATCTTCAAAAAGCAAATAGATAAAACATCTGTCAACAACACCGTATGCCTACATAAATGCCACATATTCAGTTGAAGTCGGAAGTTTACATACACTTAGGTTGGAGTCATTAAAACTCATTTTTCAACCACTCCACAAATGTATTTTTATCAAACTATAGTTTTGGCAAGTCGGTTAGAACATCTACTTTGTGCATGACACAAGTAATTTTTCCAACAATTGTTTACAGACAGATTATTTCACTTATAATTCACTGTATCACAATTCCAGTGGATCAGAAGTTTACATACACTAAGTTGACTGTGCCTTTAAAACTCTTTAGGGATAGAGGGAAGCATTGGGACGTTTGGATGAAAAGCGTGCCAAAAGGCTAGAATATCCATATAATAGAAAACACTAAAGATTCCAAAACTGTTAAAATAATGTCTGTGAGTATAACAAAACTCATATGGCAGGCAAAAACCTGAGAAAAATACAACCAGAAAGTGGGAATTCTGAGGTTTGTAGTTTTCAAGTGAATGCCTATCAAATATCCAGTGTCTGTAGGGTCAGATTGCACTTCCTAAGGCTTCCACTAAATGTCAACAGTCTTTAGAAGTTGTTTCAGGCTTCTATTGTGAAAGGGGAGCGAATAAGAGCACTCTAAGCAGATGGCCCAGGTGAAAGCCTTTAGTTTAGTCACGCTCATGGCCGTGGGCTCCGCTTCGTTCCCTTACCTTTCTAATGAAAACAGTATTGTCCGGATGAAACATTATTGAATATTTATGATAAAAACACCCTCAGGATTGATTAGAAACATCGTTTGACATGTTTCTACGAACTCGAATGGAACTTTTTTTACTTTTCGTCTAGACTTTGTGTCTGCACTTTGTGCATTTGGATTACTGGACTAAACGCTCAAACAAAAAGGAGGTATTTGGACATAAAGATTAACTTTATCGAACAAAATGAACATTTATTGTCTAACATGGAGACCTGGGAGTGCCATCAGATGAAGATCAAAGGTTAGTGGTTCATTTTAACGCTATTTCTGACTTGTGACACCTCTCCTTGGCTGGAAAATGGCTGTATGGTTCTGTGGCTAGGCGCTGACCTAACATAATCGCATGGTGTGCTTTCACCGTAAAGCCTTTTTGAAATCGGACACAGCGGCTGGATTAACAAGAAGTGTATCTTTAATCGTATGTATAACACTTGTATCTTATATCAATGTTTATGATGAGTATTTCTGTAATTTGATGTGGCTCTATGCATTTTCACCGGATCTTTGTTTGAGACAATGCATTTCTGAACATTACACGCCAATTTCAAATCAGGTTTTTGGACATAGAGATTAACTTTATCGAACAAAACAAACATTTGTCTAACATGGAGTCCTGGGAGTGCCACCAGATGAAGATCATCAAAGGTTAGTGATTAATTTTAACGCTATTTCTGACTTTTGTGACACCTCTCCTTCTTTGGAAAATGGCTGTATGGTTTTTTGTGGCTAGGTGCTGACCTAACATAATCGCATGGTGGGCTTTCACCGTAAAGCCTTTTTGAAATCGGACACTGTGGTTGGATTAACGAGAAGTTTCTTTAAAATGGTGTATAATACTTGTATGTTTGAGGAATTTTAATTATGAGATTTTTGTTGTTTGAATTTGGCGCCCTGCAATTTCACTAGATAGGCCAGGTGTTCCGCTAGCGGAACCCCCTTCCCAGAAAGGCTAAACAGCTTGGAAAATTCCAGAAAATGATGTCATGGCTTTAGAAGCTTCTGATAGGCTAATTGACATCATTTGAGTCAATTGGAGGTGTACCTGTGGATGCTTTTCAAGGCCTACTTTCAAACTCAGTGGCTCTTTGCTTGACATCATGGGAAAATCAAAAGAAATCAGAAAAGACCTCAGAAAAAGAAATGGTAGACCTCCACAAGTCTGGTTCATCCTTGGGAGCAATTTCCAAATGACTGAAGGTGCCACCTTCATCTGTACAAACAATAGTACGCAAGTATAAACACCATGGGAACACGCAGCCGTCATACCTCTCAGGAAGGAGACGCATTCTGTCTCCTAGAAATGAACGTGCTTTGGTGCGAAAAGTAAAAATCAATCCCAGAACAACAGCAAAGGACCTTGTGAAGATGCCAGAGGAAACAGGTACAAAAGTATCTATATCCACAGTAAAACGAGTCCTATATCGACATAACCTGAAAGGCCGCTCAGCAAGGAAGAAGCCACTGCTCCAAAACCGCCATAAAAAAGCCAGACTACGGTTTGCAACTGCACATGGGGACAAAGATCGTACTTTTTGGAGAAATGTCCTGATGGTCTGATGAAACAAAAATAGAACTGTTTGGCCATAATGACCATCATTATGTTTGGAGGAAAAAGGGGGATGCTTGCAAGCCGAAGAACACCATCCCAACTGACGGGGGTGGCAGCATCATGTTGTGGGTGTGCTTTGCTGCAGGAAGGACTTTTGCACTTCACAAAATAGATGGCACCATGAGGTAGGAAAATTATGTGGATATATTGAAGCAACATCTCAAGACATCAGTCAGGAAGTTTAAAGCTTGGTCGCAAATGGGTCTTCCAAATGGACAATGACCCCAAGCATACTTCCAAAGTTGTGGCAAAACGGCTTAAGGACAACAAAGTCAAGGTATTAGAGTGTCCATCACAATGCCCTGACCTCAATCCGATAGAAAATTTGTGGGCAGAACTGAAAAAGCGTGTGCGAACAAGGAGGCCAACAAACCTGACTCAGTTACACCAGCTCTGTCAGGAGGAATGGGCCAAAATTCACCCAACTTATTTTGGGAAGCTTGTGGAAGGCTACCTGAAACGTTTGACCCAAGTTACACAATTTAAAGGCAATGCTACCAAATACATTTAACTTCTGACCCATCGGAATGTGATGAAAGATGTAAAAGCTGAAATGAATAATTCTCTCTACTATTATTCTGACATTTCACATTCTTAAAATAAAGTACTGATCCTAACTGACCTAAGACAGGGAATTTTTACTAGGATTAAATGTCAGGAATTGTGAAAATCTGAGTTTAAATGTATTTGACTAAGGTGTATGTAAACTTCCAACTGCAACTGTATTTGTCACGTGAACAAAACGTATAATGAGTGAGAAAACAAGTATGTACCACACTCTGTATAGATATTGCATGTACCACACTCTGTATAGATATTGCATGTACCACACTCTGTATAGATATTGTATGTACCACACTCTGTGTACCACACTCTGTACAGATGAAATCCATAATCATTCCTCTTTGATTTTGCTTTTCAAACATGCCCTGCAACAGAAACATCTGATAATGCCAATGAAAGCCAACAGAGTAAATAACACAACAGCCAGTAAAAACACCATTACATCCACAGAGTGGTAGGAGTACCAGGGCATTCTGTAGGACTCAGTACGCAGGTGAGCAGCACCTTTGTGTCTCATGACAAACTCAATCCAGAAGAGGGCAGTGTCCAGGGGCTCCATTGGCACGTCTCTGTGTAGCCTGGAGAGTCTCTGCATGTTCATCCTGTAGGACGGCTCATTCAGAACTTCCTGTAAGGCTTGGGAGAATATGTTTCTATCTAGCGTTGCTAAATCCACAACCTTTGCTACACCCTTCACTTTCATTCTAGAAAGATTGTCAGGTTGGTCAAACACCAGAGGAAGGCCTACTATTGGAACACCATGGTAGATAGCCTCAAAAATCCCATTTGTTCCTCCATGAGCTACAAACAGCCTTGTCTTAGGGTGTCCTAACAGATCATTCTGAGGCATCCAGTCAACTAGTAAGGTGTTGTTGCCCAGAGTAGCTGGTCTGTCTCCTTTGTACCTCCAGATGACCTTCTGAGGCAGGTGGGAAAAAGCAGCAGCTATCTCATCAGCTAAATCATGTGGAAATTGTCCAATTAAAGTCCCCAAAGACATGATAATGATTCCATGCTCTCCAGAACTCTGAGCAAACTCCTCCAGTTCTTGGGGAAGAGGCTTGGCAGGTTTACACTGGAACCCTCCCATATAGATAACATTAGGCATGGTGGGACGAGGGAACTCAAACACAAAGTCAACTCTCATGAGCCATAAATCAGCAGCTTGAAACAATGAGAAGTAGTCGACCTCAGGACCAAAGTAACGACTAACCAAAGCTGAATAATGAGGCCCCACTGTCTGTTTGTACAGATGCTGCCTGATGACATAAACAAGGAAGTTACGGACCCTCTGAAAAAAACTCATATTGTCTGTTAACTCTGCAACAGGAAATGGAACATAAGATAGTGGAGAGGGAGCAATAGCAAAATGGGCCTCACCATGTATAGTCCATCTAACATTGAAAACAAGGGGCACATTTAAATAGTGCGCCAGCACAACACCTCCCCCATTCGCTGGGTCTGTCAGAACCAAGTCATACTTGGTTTCTCTAATAGACTGCATCAACTGTTTATTCTCTAACATTTGGATTACCATCTCACACACTTTGCGGTGCATTTCAGAAAATCTGTCCTTCAACTCCATGTCCAAACTAAAACGAGTCCAAGCAGACTTTCCCTCTCTCTGTATCTGTATTTGTCTCGACACAAATGAGCGAAAGAATTCCTCATCAGCTCCACCTGGAATATCAATTGTGATTGAACTGTAGTGAGGGGAGGTTTCCTTGATGTACCAGCTGTCTGATGGCCGTACTACTGACACACTGTGACCTCTTGAATGCAGAGCTTCAATAATGACCTTCATGTTGATCCAGTGGCTGCCGTCTTGAGGAAACACCAGGACTTTCCCACCATGGACAGCAGGAATTGAGAGGGTCAACAGGGTAACAATGAAGATACCAGGGAGACACATCTTCACTAGCTGCTTCACACATGCATCAATTTTACCTGAAATATAGAAAAATAAGGTAAAATAAATCAAATCAAATAATGTTTTGACATGAGAATAATTAAAACAGGCTTGATTGGCCTACATTAAAGTTTAGACAAGTTATGTCAAAAGGTTGATTACGTAATACAGTATAATCTTTCATTCTGAGAAATCCTTTTTTTCGATATAAATTGTCTTCAACCATAGGAAATGGTCAAATTCTGTAGATTTTGCCGATTAGAAACCTATCTTACATCATAATGTTAGGATACAGATTAACATTGTATTATATTTTACAGTAGCTCAGAAATAAACAATATGTCTCGACAGTGTAAACAACTAAAGTCACGACAGAATCCATACATTCGAAACGAATTTAACTGTAGGCTTACGTTCCGGTTTTCATCCAAAGAATTGTTAATGAAGACTATTTCAAAGCCTATTATGGTTGTAAATAAATTCGTCGATATTTGTAATAATCTCGGAAACCAGAAGCGGAAAGGCGAAGTCAGTATAGTATCGTCTCTAGACATCCGTGTTGCCACACCCGCAATTTTCAAACGCTCCGGTTTTTCAAGACGGGTCACTTGTCATAATACAGAATGGGCGCGTTCGAGCGGATCACTTTTGTCACTTTATGTCGGTCACCGCCTTATTGCGTTATAGGGATAACACGTTTTGACTGGAAGTTTCTGCATTTGCTCTTCACCAATCTCATCCTGCAGCCATCTCCTCTATCAACCACTCATTGGAGTGTTTTTGTTTGACCCACTCAAACGTGACCAAAGACGTGACTAAAACAGGCAACCTTCCGCCATTCATGTAAACAGTGGTATATAGAAAACAGGGACGTCGCTAGACTACTATAGGCTTTGGTCATAATCAAAGTTTTGTTAACCAATACGTTTTTACGTGAGGCTGCCTGTAAATTACAGTGTAATAGACGGTAACGTTAACGGTGTCTTTTAAATTCGACATAAGTTATGTGGCGATGATATCTAATTAACGTTGTATTTAATGTAGTTTTGCAATCTGTGCCATGCTATAAATGAGACAGATTACGTAACATCATGCACATATATTTTCATACTCAATTGCTTTGGTCAGTTGGTCATGTGTAGAAAATGTGACATAGTGTTGATCACAATGTCATTGTATTATCCTCAATTTCTCAACTGTAGGCTAGCTAAGGACTAACGTTAGATGGATATACGGAAATTATTCTAGAGAGTCAGGGCCAGCAGCTCTGCCGAAGGCCAATTCAGTGAGAAATGGAAGATTTTACCAGTTCAAACAAATGAAAACTTAAACTGATGAATCACATATTAAGCCTTGAGTTATTGAAAATATGAGTTTAATAACAATACATGTCAAAACACAGCAGACAAGAATGAGGAAAAGAGGCTGACGGCTGAGGAAGCATGTCTGATGAAGGTTAGTGGTAAAATAAGGAGTAAATGTTTAAGCTTTCAGTTAAATTTATACAGCATATGACAGCATATGTCTTACTTTTGTTAGGCATAAATGAATGATGTTCATGATATCTTAAGGGGTCATGCATAAAGAGAGGCTTGTATGCAAGGCAGGGATCAACATGTGAGCTGTATAAGAGAGAGAGCAAGCATGCCCAGAGAAATAGGGAAAAGAAACAGACAGGGAGGAACAGTGAACAGATCCAGAGAAAGAGGGACAAGAAACAGATCCAGACAGGGAGGGACAAGAAACAGATCCAGACAGGGAGGGACAACAAACAGATCCAGAGAGAGAGGGACAACAAACAGATCCAGACAGGGAGGGACAAGAAACAGATCCAGACAGGGAGGGACAACAAACAGATCCATACAGGGAGGGACAACAAACAGATCCAGAGAGGGAGGGACAACAAACAGATCCAGAGAGAGAGGGACAACAAACAGATCCAGAGAGAGAGGGACAACAAACAGATCCAGAGAGAGAGGGACAACAAACAGATCCAGACAGGGAGGGACAAGAAACAGATCCAGACAGGGAGGGACAACAAACAGATCCATACAGGGAGGGACAACAAACAGATCCAGAGAGGGAGGGACAACAAACAGATCCAGAGAGAGAGGGACAACAAACAGATCCAGAGAGAGAGGGACAACAAACAGATCCAGAGAGAGAGGGACAACAAACAGATCCAGACAGGGAGGGACAACAAACAGATCCAGAGAGGGAGGGACAACAAACAGATCCAGAGAGGGAGGGACAACAAACAGATCCAGAGAGGGAGGGACAACAAACAGATCCAGACAGGGAGGGACAACAAACAGATCCAGAGAGGAAGGGACAACAAACAGATCCAGTAAGGGAGGGACAACAAACAGATCCAGAGAGGGAGGGACAACAAACAGATCCAGACAGGGAGGGACAACAAACAGATCCAGAGAGGGAGGGACAACAAACAGATCCAGTAAGGGAGGGACAACAAACAGATCCAGACAGGGAGGGACAACAAACAGATCCAGAGAGGGAGGGACAACAAACAGATCCAGAGAGGGAGGGACAACAAACAGATCCAGACAGGGAGGGACAACAAACAGATCCAGAGAGGGAGGGACAACAAACAGATCCAGAGAGGGAGGGACAACAAACAGATCCAGACAGGGAGGGACAACAAACAGATCCAGAGAGGGAGGGACAACAAACAGATCCAGACAGGGAGGGACAACAAACAGATCCAGAGAGGGAGGGACAGCAAACAGATCCAGAGAAAGAAAGTAATCAAGCCGCTGCAGTAACTCCTTCCAGAAATTAGAGCGATTTAGGTGACAAAGACACTGGGCCCAGACAAGTGAAGCTAAATAGCTACCCACATGAAAGTTTTGGTACACAGAAAAGGGCATTTCAGCACTGCTGGTTTGAGAAATACAATTAGGTAGAGTACTCTGTCCACAAAAACGCAGCTTTCTGCTTTCCATGTAGTGTTTTTGGCAAAAACATTAAATTTGATTATTTTGTCATTAATGACTGCAAAAATTTGAAAAAAGCGTAGTTTATCTTCGGTAAACATGAGATGGCACAAACACACAGAGACCGTGTTGTGGCATGTCAAAGCTACCAGGCAACTAGCAATCATGGGAAAATTGCTCAGATTTTAACATCTGCCCATGCTTGTGATATTGCAGAGAGAAGGGAGTATTTGAGGAGAATTGTTGAGGTCATCTCAATGTTAGGAAGACAGGGACTCTCTTTCCGTGCCAATGATGAATATAGTGAAAGCACAAATAAAGGGACATTTATTGAATAAATGGAGCTTTTGAAGGAGTTTGACCTTTTCCTTCAAAGGTGCAATACTCCATCAAATGCGATGTGTCTCTCTCCAGAATCTCAGAATGACATGATCGAATGCTGTGCTCAAGAGATTACAAAGTCTAGAATGTATGCCATTATGGCGGATGAGGCCAGGGATGGGCAGTCTGAACAGTTGGCTCTGTGTGTTAGGTATTTGACAGAGGGGACAGTTAAGGAGCCTTTACTAGCACTAGCAGAAATCAAGTCATTTGATGTCCAATCAATAGCAAATGAGTTGCAAAGGCAGCTCCAAATGAGAGGAGTAGCAGGCCTAAAGTGCGTTGCACAGACCTATGATGGTGCAGCTGTCATGAGTGGGTCCAAAGGAGGTGTGCAAGCACATTTCAGAGTGCTGTATCTGGAGGCAATTTATGTACATTGCTATGCTCATGAGCTTAATTTGGTGTTGTGTCATTCTTGCAGGGCTATTCCAGAGGCTGCTGAGTTTTTCAGTTTCTTGGAGAATGTGTATTCGTTTTTCATTACATCCTTAGTTAACCACCACAAGTTCAAAGAAGCTCAGACCAAACTTGGAATAGCATCAGCTGAACTTGTACAGCTCTCAAACACTCGCTGGGCATGCATAAATGCAGTCCTGGACACTTTAACTGCTATTTTTGATTGCCTATCTGCCATTGGATCCCCCATGGCTGTTGGTCTGAGAGCAAAGCTTCAGAATTTCTCCACCGTGTATTTGCTACTGATGTTTCAGTCCCCTCTTTCTATAACTGAGGGGCTACACAAGTTCCTCCAGAAACTGTAGACCTGGCAGAAGCTTATTTCAGCAAACAAGCTGTATGTGAAACACTGATAGTCAAACGCACAGATGCCAGAATCAAAGCACTCTGTGAAATTCACAATATTCCAGAGGCAGATGCAGCAAGAAAGCGCAAACAAAGGGAAATGGGAGATTTTGTGGTGGAGACCTCCTTGGGTTTAGGCACAGAATTGTCATGTTCCCAAACAATGAAAACAGAGTTGTTGCTCCCCTGCTTAGACATGATGCTGTGTGAGCTTGACCAGCGATTCTCGACTGTAGATGCAGGTCTGCTCATAGGCATACAGGCATGCAGCCCCAACTCAAAAAACGTCCTAGATACATCATGCTTAACTGAGTTTGCCAAGCACCAAGGTATTGATGTTAAAACAGAAGAGATGTTGGTGGCCAGAAACTTTCTTGCCTGGAAAAGAGAGGCTGGATGTCCTCCCAAAGATATGCTTGCTGTGCATAACCTCCTGTATAATGAAATGTTTCCTTCTTTGAAGGAAATCATTCAGGTTGCCCTCGCAATTCCTGTGAGCAGCTGTTACTGTGAAATGTCCTTTAGTGCACTGCGCCGCTGCACTCCTGGTTGCGTAGGACAATGGGTCAGAATGTCATTGATCGATTTGCAAACTTTAAAAATAGGAGGTGCACTTTGATGCGTCCAACCACAAAATAAGCATCAAAAGAGAGGAGGAGGAGCAGTTCTGTAATATAGGTTGTAATATTTGTTTGGGATCTTTCATGTGTCTGAATTATTGGGTAAATTTTGAGCAACAATTAACAAAAGGGTGCAACTTAAATATGTTTTTCTAATGGTATAATATGACCTTCAGGTCTCTTCCTCTCTCTCTCTCTCTCTCTCACTCACTCACTCACTCACTCACTCACTCACTCACTCACTCACTCACTCACTCACTCACTCACTCACTCACTCACTCACTCACTCACAAAATAAAATCCCCAAAAGTATTTTGGCTACATAGTACAGCCATTTATGTGCCTTTTGTTGGATGGGGACAGAGTGGACTTTAATTTCTTTATCTGGATAGAATGTAAGTAAGTCATATTAGATCAGTGTCTAAAAAAATCCTTGGGGAGTATGCCCAGACCCCCCTAAAAGAGGCTTAGCCCCCCTATCCATGAATCTCTAGTGACATCCCTGCCTAAAAATATATATACAGTACCTTGAATAAGTATTTAGACCCCTTGGATTTCTTCACATTTTACTGTGTTAAAGTGAGATTAAAATTGATGTAAATGTCATTTTTTTTGTCAGCAATCTACACAAAATACTATGTAATGTCAAAGTGGAATACAAATAAATAATTATTAAAAAAAGCATAACTAAAATATAGTCGTTGCATAAATTAGTGTCTTAACAAATCACATAATGAGTTACATGGAATCACTCTGTGTGAACCAATAGGGGTTGACATGATTTTTGAATGACCCTTCCTCTGTCCCCATACATACAACACCTGTAAGGTCCCTCAGTCAAGTATTACATTTCAAGCACATATTCAACTACAAAGACGGGAACTTTTCGAAAGCCTCATAAAGAACGACAGTGATTGGTAGATGGGTAACAATAACAAATCAGAGATTGAATATCTCTTGAAGCATGGTCAAGTTAATAATTATGCTGTGGATGATGTATTAAAACATCCAAACACATCAAAGATCAGTCATCCTTCTGAAATGAGCTGCAGGACAGGAATGAAACTGCTCAGGGATGTTACCATGGTTTTATCATTGGTGATTTTAAAACGGCTGCAAAGTTCAATGGCTGTGATGGGAGAACTGAGGATGGATCAACAACACTGCAGTGACTCACAATAATGACCTAAATGACAGAGTGGAAGAAAGAATACAAATATACAGAATATAAAAAATTCTAAAACATGCATCTTGTATACAGCAAGGCACTAAAGTAATACTGCAAAAAAAACACAGCAAAGGAATACACTTTTTGGCCTAAATTCATAGCATAGTGTTTGGGGCAAATCCAACACAACAAAGTAATTGCCTCCTTATTTTCAAACATGGTGGTGGCTGAACCATAGTATGGGTATACTTGACATCAGCAAATACTGGGGAGTCTTTCAGTATAAAAGAAACATGATGGAGCTAAGCACACGTAAAATCCCAGAGGAAAACCTGCTTCAGTTTGCTTTACACCAGAGACTGGGAGAGGAATTCCCCTTTCAGCAGGACAGTAATCTACAACACAAAACCAAATCTACACTGGAATTGCTTACCAAGAAGACAGTGAATGTTCCTGAATGGCCAAGTTACAGTTTTGGCTTAAATCTGCTTGAAAATCTATGGCAAGTTTTGAAAATGCCCAATACCTTTTAAGAGCTTGAAGAATTTTGAAAATAATAAATATTGCACAATCCAGGTGTGCAAAGCTCTTAGAGACTTACCCAAGATGACTCAGAGCTGTAATTAATGCCTAAGGTGTTTCTAACATGTATTAACTCAGGGAGCTGAATACTTGTGCAACAACTATATTTTAGTTATTACATTTTTATTCATTTTGAAAAAAATGTAAGATTTTTTCTTCCGCTCTGACATTACAGAGTATTTTGTGTAGATTGTTGACAAAAAATGACAATGAAATCCATTTCATTCCCACTTTGTAACACAATAAAATGTGAAGAAATCCAAGGGGTATGAATACTTTTACAAGGCACTGTATACAGCGCCTTCTGAAAGTATTCACACCCCTTGACTTTTTCCACATTTTATTCTAAAATGTATTAAATAAAAACATGTCCTCAGCGATCTACACAAAATACCCCATAATGACAAAGTGAAAACAGGTTTTTAGAAATGTTTGCTAATTTATTAACAATAAAAAACAGAAATACCTCATTCACATAACTATTCATACCCTTTGCTGTGAGACTCAAAATTGAGCTCAGGTGCATTCTATTTCCATTCATCATCCTTGAGATGTTTCTACAAGTTAATTGGAGTCCACCTGTGGTAAATTCAATTGATTGTACATGATTTGGAAAGGCACACACCTATATAAGGTCCCACAGTTGACAGTGCATGTCAGAGCAAAAACTAAGCCATGAGGTCGAAGGAATTGTCTGTAAAGCGCAGAGACAGGATTGTGTTGCAGCACAAATCCAGGGAAGGGTACCAATTTTTTTTTCAGTGTTGATGGTCCCCAAGAACACAGTGGCCTACATCATTCTTAAATGGAAGAGGTTTGGAACCACCAAGACTCTTCCTAGAGCTGGCCACCTGTCCAAACTTAGCAATCGGGGGAGAAGGGCCTTGGTCAGGGAGGTGACCAAGAACCCGATGGTCACTCTGATAGAGCTCTAGAGTTCCTCTGTGGAGACGGTAGAAACAACAATTTTGAATTCGTAACATATCATACATTTTACTAATTTGTAATATATTGGCTGAATTACAATTCGTAACTTATCATACGAATTGTAATACGTAACATATCATACGAAATGGATGATGGACATGTTGGGTGGGAGCTTAAACCCAAAGTCGACCACAAAGTCAACTCTCATGAGCCATAGATCAGCCCCTTGTAATAACTCATAGAAGTCCACACCTGGTTGTGGAAAACTCATCACAAACAGCCTGGTAATGTGGCCGGAGAGTCAACCTGTCCTGAACAGTAAATAGCAAATAGAAAAGCATATTCTTTACTCTCTCTGTGAAAGTCATGTTGTCTGAGTGCCCTGATTAAGTCATTGGAATGTATGACATTGGTGATGGTGCAATAGTTAAATGTCCCTCTCCACTGATTGCCCACCGTACATTGTAGACTAGAGTTAGCTGAAGATAGTGAGCCACCAAAAGACCTGCTCCCCATGCTGGGTCAGTAAACACCAGGTCATACTGGTTCTCCTCCAGGGATAGGATATCTTAAAGAATATACACTTAAGTGTACCAAACATTAGAAACATCTGCTCTTTCCTTGACATAGATTGACCAGGTGATTTGAGGTGAAGTCTATGATCCCTTATTGATGTCATTTGTTAAATCCACATCAATCAGTGTAGATGTAGGGGAAGAGCCAGGTCAAAGAAGGACTTTGAAGCCTTGAGAGAATTGAGACATGGATTGTGTATGTGTGCCATTCACAGGGGGAATGGGCAAGACAAAACATTGAAGTGCCTTTGAATGGGGTATGGTGTCGGATTTGGGTGTCATCGTTAACTCACATATCTATGTGCATTTTGTCACATTGCCCAAAAAGTTACATATTGCAGCTGGATTTTTCATGCTCAACAGTTTGTATCAAGAATGGTCCACCATCCGAAGGACATCTAGCCAATTTGACACAACTGTGGGAAGCACTGGAGTCAACATGGGCCAGCATCCTTGTGGAATGCTTTCGACACCTTGTAGAGTCCATGCACTGACAAATTGAGGGTATTCTGAGGGCAAAATGGCAACTCAATATTTTTAAGGTGTTCCTAATGTTTTGTACACTCAATGTACTTCAGTGGGCTTTTTAACATTCACATTGTTTCTGTTTAAACACACAAATAGACTTACCCTAATCAATTATTTGACAGATGTAATCATTAACGTAAACTCCCTTGATGAGAGTGAGAGTTCAATGAGTTCATCTGAGTGAACACAATGTTCCTGTGTTTGTGGACTTTCACCAACTTGTACATGTTTGGAATATGCAAATTGTTCTTGTGAGCGCTGGGGCCACTCATAAACAAAAAATGATGCACGCATGACTGTACGTGACTTTGGATAAAAGCGTCTGCTAAATGGCATAAATTGTTATTATTTAAGGCTATGAGGTTGTCAATTTCAGCTGTACACAGCAGAATCACCAGTGTTCATTGAACTCGGAGATTGTACATTGTATTATATCAGAATGTATATATGAGTCCAACTTAACTGGTGTTAAAATAACAGTTTTGAAAGTGTAAGAAAATAAACTCTGTAGCAGATGTTAACAATCAACTCCATCAGATTCATTTGTACCCTAGAAGTTTATTATATTTTAACACTGTAGGGTGTAAAGCCTTAATTGTATATTTACCGGTGTGCCTTTTGAGGGAATGATCGAGTTACCACCCATGACTGTGTTTGTTAGTGACAGAGTTTGTTGCATTCGTTCGTTCACTTCCAGTCTTGTAGCCTTCACGAAGTGAGTGCCTAAGTGTAATAGTTTAATTAAGATTAAACCCTTTATGACAATACATTACATACATCATATGGCCTTTCTTTGATGGCCTAGTTTCTCCCTAACACTGTGGTCTGAAATTCTTGGCTCGCAAGCCACATCAGGCCTGCAAATTACATTATGCTGGTTGGCAAAGTATGTATCTTTCTGTAGCATATGATCAATCAATCAATGTACATGCATAAACACAAATATTGAAACAAACAATTCTAAACATCAACCTGCAGTAGAGGATGATGGGAAATATGATAATGATGGATGAGGTTTAGATTTTTTTTATACTACACAGAGTAAAAAAACTTTAACACTGTGAATGTAACACTTACAGTAAATATTTGCAGTGTAGGATGGAATCACAAAATGCACAACCATCTGGAAATACTTGACAACAAATATATTCCACACTAAATTATACATAAGCATTTTATTATGTTGGCATCAATTCAACATTATACATATTCATGATTGAAAGATGCACTATGCAGAAATCGCTCTGCCATTTCCTAGTTGCTAAAATTGTAATAGTTTGCCTAATTTCAGTCTGTGGCAAAACAAGCAAGTGTAGTGTAGAGAATAATTGTATCATCTAAACCACTGTGAAATATATTTTCCATAACCAAAAATATTGTATTTTCTGCTGTTTGAAGCTGGTGTACAAAACCGAAAGTAAAAGACGCAAAAAGAAACTTAAACATGGGAAGCATAGAGATAGCACACATAGAACAGATCTACGGCGTCTTAGACTTGCTTTCAATGAGAATGACAGATCCATAACTCGCATGTCTATAGGAGTTTTGTTAGGTCGCCCTAAAAGTTACATATTACAGCTTTAATTCATACATATCCTATTATTTGTGTGCACCAGACTGTGGAGAATTGGATCTGCTCATTCACTTTTCATCTTTCTTTTCAAGCATTTTCTAAAGCATAAATATCTGACTATTGCAACAGGAAGAAGAATAAGCACTGACACAACACCCAACAATATCAGGACAACATCTACAGAGTGGTAGGAGTACCAGGGCATTTTGTTGGACTCTGTACGCAGGTGAGCAGCACCTTTGTGTCTCATGACAAACTCAATCCAGAAGAGGGCAGTGTCCAGGGGCTCCATTGGCACGTCCCTGTGTAGCCTGGAGAGTCTCTGCATGTTCATCCTGTAGGACGGCTCATCCAGAACTTCCTGTAAGGCCTCTAGGAAGTTATTGTTCTTGTCTACAGTTGCCATAGATAGAAGCTTTGCTCCTCCTCTCTCTTTCAGACGAAGGAGGTTGTCATATTGATCAAAAAACAGAGGTAGACCCACAACAGGAATTCCATGGTAAATAGCCTCTTGAACCCCATTTGTTCCTCCATGAGCTACAAACAGCCTTGTCTTAGGGTGTCCTAACAGATCATTCTGAGGCATCCAGTCAACTAGTAAGGTGTTGTTGCCCAGAGTAGCTGGTCTGTCTCCTTTGTGTCTCCAGATGACCTTCTGAGGCAGTTGTGCAAAAGCAGCAGCAATCACATCAGCTAAATCATGTGGAAATTCAGTAACGAAAGTCCCCAAAGACATGATAATGACTCCATGCTCCCCAGAACTATGAAAAAACTCCTCCAGTTCTTGGGGAAGAGGCTTGGCAGGATTACATTGGAACCCTCCCATATAGATAACATTAGGCATGGTGGGACGAGGAAATTCAAACACAAAGTCAACTCTCATGAGCCACAGATCAGCCCCTTGTAATAACTCATAGAAGTCCACACCTGGTTGGAAAAACTCATCACAAACAGCCTGGTAATGTGGCCGGAGAGTCAACCTGTCCCGAACAGTAAATAGCAAATATAAAAGCATATTCTTTACTCTCTCTGTGAAAGTCATTTTGTCTGAGTGCCCTGATAAAGTCATTGGAATGTATGACATTGGTGATGGTGCAATAGTTAAATGTCCCTCTCCACTGATTGCCCACTGTACATTGTAGACTAGAGGTAGCTGAAGATAGTGAGCCACCAAAATACCGGTTCCCCATGCTGGGTCAGTAAGCACCAGGTCATATTGGTTCTCCTTTAGGGTCTTTATTAAATCCTTGTCTTTCAATACAGCAGTTGCCAAGTCACAAGCATATTTATGAACCTGAGACAAGGCAGAGAACATCTTGATTTGCGAATGTATAATGTTTATTACAGAGCTCGTTCCTCTCTGTATATCAATTACATTCTTTATAATTGGTTTTACAAATTCCTCATCCATAGCATCAGTGACAGTTATTGTAATAGAACTGTAGTAGGACGATTCATCTTTGATGTACCAAGATTTTGTCGTTCGTACCACTGTGATGGTGTGTCCCTGAGAGTGAAGAGCCTTGATCAGAATGTCCATGTTTACCCAGTGACTTCCCTCCCCGGGAAAAACCAGCAACTTCCCACCATGGCAAACTGAACCACACATAATCAACAGAAATAACAAAAGGCATAAAGTCATGCTTCCAATGTATGTCATCATTTATCTGAAATATAAAACAAACAGAGATAGGAAATTATTTTCAGTTTGTATGACACATTGAATGGATTTTGACATATAGTCAGTTAGCCGACTATATATATATATTCTCATTTATGTACAAGCATTTCACTACACCTACGATAATATCTGCTAAATATCCATACGCGACCTATACATTTTTTATTTATTTTTTTATTTTCACCTTTATTTAACCAGGTAGGCAAGTTGAGAACAAGTTCTCATTTACAATTGCGACCTGGCCAAGATAAAGCAAAGCAGTTCGACAACATACAACAACACAGAGTTACACATGGAGTAAACAACATACAATCAATGATGCAGTAGAAAAAAATAAGACTATATACAATGTGAGCAAATGATGTGAGATAAGGGAGGTAAAGGCAAAAAATGCCATGGTGGCAAAGTAAATAAAGTATAGCAAGAAAAACACTGGAATGGTAGCTTTGTAGTTTGAAGAAAGTTCAAAGTTAAAATATAAATAATATGGTGCAAAGGAGCAAAATAAATAAAATAAATAAATACAGTAGGGGAAGAGGTAGTAGTTTGGGCTAAATTATAGATGGGCTATGTACAGGTGCAGTGATCTGCAAGCTGCTCTGACAGCTGGTGCTTAAAGCTAGTGAGGGAGATAAGTGTTTCCAGTTTCAGAGATTTTTGTAGTTCATTCCAGTCATTGGCAGCAGAGAACTGGAAGGAGAGACGACCAAAGGAGGAGTTGGCTTTAGGGGTGACCAGAGAGATATACCTGCTGGAGCGCGTACTACAGGTGGGTGCTGCTATGGTGACCAGTGAGCGGAGTAAAGGGGGGTGTCGTGTCTTTGGCTATGCCGGATTAAGTGATATGACATGCTAACTTATAAAATTATTTCTCTGTAATTAATATTACCTGATTAAGCTAATCATGTAAATGTAATTAACTAGAAAGTCGGGGCACCACAGAAGAACGTTTATAGAGCTGTTATCTTCCGAATAAACTCTTAAAATACTTAGTAATATTTTACATCGATAGCAGTCAATATTAACCCTTATCTTATTTTCAGTCTCATCATGAAAGTTGTAAATTCTTGGTTATCTTCACGAACCCTGGCTAACAAGTTGAATCAGCAATACAAAATTGGGTTTAATTACTTATTTTCTAAATACCTAACTAATCACACAGAATTACAAATACACAGAATACAATGATGTCATACAGAAAACGTCCTGGTGAACGGAGCCTGTATCATGGCTGGTTACACAAAGGAAAGGGGGGTTGGGCTTGAATGAAAGAACGGGAAGATTTAGGAACAAAGAAACAGCAGCTATGCTATCGTAAATACATTATCTTATGCATTCTAAATTACCGCCCATTTGGAAAAGGAAAATGCAATAAATATTTACTCTGAGCTGCGCTTCGGTAGATTGGTCGTAGATGCTGGCCGGGTTGGCCAACAGATCTCCCTGTAGTGGAAGAATGTCAATGGTGGTAAATTGGGTACGTGGTCTGGTTGTTAGACTGGATCCGTCGTCCGTCCTTACCTAGCCCACGTTAGCAGCGTCTAACTCAACGGCTAGGAAGTATCACTTCTGTAGTGAATAAGCTCAAAGTTCATACCATTCATACCATAGCTCACGCCGAGGTTGGCTTAGTTCTGTTCTTGATATGTGTCTGTCCTTCTAACTTAGAGGCTGCAGTCCTCACGTACTGGAACACGTGAATGTCTTTTCGTCAAAGACTTATATAGTGGAGAGGAGGGAAGGAGGGGTTTCATCGTTTATAACCCCATGTCTCTTCACAGGGTTGGCCACTGATCGGGCAGGGCCCTTTCCTTATGAAAACTTCAATATCAAACATTTCAATTGCATAACAATTCCATGTGACTCTGATAACTAGAGGGTGTATACTTTCTCAGGTACAGTTTATGTCGTCCTGTCATCAATCATAATGTCTCAGATAACAATGAACTGACATACATACTCATTACGTTATCAAGCATATTTCCAACTGGTTTTATTATCAAAAGATGGTTCCTTTTCCCCATTTGTTTGATGTTCCCAGACTCTCTATATTTAACACAGGCTATTCAAGTCCTTCAGTAGGGTCAGAGAGAGAGGGGAAGGGAGAAGGGTATTTATGGGGGGGTCATAAACCTTACCCACAGGCCAACGTCATGACAGGGGACTTTACCTAGCAGGGTCTTGTAGATGACCTGGAGCCAATGTGTTTGGCGACGATTATGAAGCGAAGGCCAGCCAACGAGAGCGTACAGGTCGCAGTGGTGGGTAGTATATGGGGCTTTGGTGACAAAACGGATGGCACTGTGATAGACTGCATCCAGCTTGTTGAGTAGGGTATTGGAGGCTATTTTGTAAATGACATCGCCGAAGTCGAGGATTGGTAGGATGGTCAGTTTTACGAGGGTATGTTTGGCAGCATGAGTGAAGGAGGCTTTGTTGCGAAATAGGAAGCCAATTCTAGATTTCACTTTGGATTGGAGATGATTGATGTGAGTCTGGAAGGAGAGTTTACAGTCTAACCAGACACCTAGGTATTTGTAGTTGTCCACAAATTCTAAGTTAGAACCGTCCAGAGAAGTTATGCTGGACGGGCGGGCAGGTGCAGGCAGCGATCGGTTGAAGAGCATGCATTTAGTTTAACTTGTGTTTAGAAGCAGTTGGAGACCACGGAAGGAGAGTTGAATGGCATTGTAGCTCGTCTGGAGGGTTGTTAACTTCTTGAGGCTACCTGGGACGTTAGCGTTCCCCCCGTGGCGCACCCTATCAACTGCAGGTGCATTTCAAGAGCGGCAAATTTGAAACCAAATAAATGTACAAATTCAAATTTCTCAAACATACAACTAACTTACAGCCTTTGAAAGATAAACATCTTCTTAATCTAACCACGTTTACCGATTTCAAAAAGGTTTTACGGGGAAAGCATAAAGTTAGGTTATGTTAGGAGAGTACATTGACAATAGCGGTGTGCAATGCATTGTCGATTCAAAGACAGGCTTCACCAAAACCATACAATCAGCTAAAATTATGCACTAACCTTTTACAATCTCCATCAGATGACACTCCTAGGACATTATGTTAGACAATGCATGCATTTTTAGTTCTATCAAGTTCATATTTATATCTAAAAACAGTGTTTTACTATGGCGTTGATGTTCAGGAAATCGTTTCCCTCCAATACCGGCAGTCAAGTCATGACAACAAAATAATTAATTAATATTAGAAAACATTGCTAAAATATTATATTGTCATTCAAAGAATTATAGATTTACATCTCTTGAACGCAATGGACTTGTCAGATTTTAAATTAACCTTACTGGGAAATCACACTTTGCAATAATCTGAGCACTGCGCCAGAAAAATACGCATCGCGATACAGACTAACCGCCATGTTGGAGGAATCTAAAATCGAAAATACTATATAAATAATCCATTACCTTTGATTCTCTTCATCAGATGTCACTTCCAAAGAGTCCCAGGTCCATAACGAATGTAGTTTTGTTCAAAAAAGCTCATCATTTATGTCGAAAAACCTCCGTGTTGTAGCGCATGATCTAAGCCAGCCGGACTTCACTTCACTTCAAGAACGGAAAAAATATATTTCCGTTCGTTCAAACATGTCAAACGTTGTATCGCATAAATCATTAGGGCCTTTTTTAACCAGAACATGAATAAAATTCAAGGCGGACCATTGGGTTTTCTTTTAAAACGTTTCGGAATGAGAGTACCCACCATCAAATCGCGCGCCAGGGTGAATGATGGACCATCACGTTCCATGGCTCTTATTCGGTCAGATCTCACTGTAGAACACTCAAAACACTTTGTAAAGGCTGGGGACATCTTGTGGAAGCAATAGGAAGTGCCAGAATATACCTCACCCCCTTTGTTTTTCAATGGCATAGGCTCAAAGTCAATTCAACACATCAGGTATCCACTTCCTGTCAGAATCTGTCTCAGGGTTTTGCCTGCCAAATGAGTTCTGTTATACTCACAGACACCATTCAAACAGTTTTTGAAACTTTAGGGTGTTTTCTATCCATATATAATAAGTATATGCATATTGTAGTTACTGGGTAGGTGTAGGAGGCATTTAAAAATGGGCACATCTTTTTTTCAAAAAAGTCTCAATACTGCCCCCTATACCCTAACAGGTTAACACAGTGTCCAAAGAAGGGCCAGAAGTATACAGAATGGTGTCGTCTGCGTAGAGGTGGATCAGAGATTCACCAGCAGTAAGAGCGACATCATTTATGTATATAGAGAAAAGAGTTGGCCCAAGAATTGAACCCTGTGGTACCCCCATAGAGACTGCCAGAGGTCCAGACAGTAGGCCCTCCGATTTGACACACTGAACTCTGTCAGAGAAGTAGTTGGTGAACCAGGCGACGCAATCGTTTGAGAAACCAAGGCTACTGAGTCTGCCGATGAGGATGCGGTGATTAACAGAGTCAAAAGCTTTGGCCAGGTCAATGAATACGGCAGCACAGTATTGTTTCTTATCGATGGCGGTTACGATGTTGTTTAGGACCTTGAGCGTGGCTGAGGTGCACCCATGACCAGCTCTGAAACCAGATTGCATAGCGGAGAGGGTGCGGTGGGATTCGAAATAGTCGGTAATCTGTTTGTTGACTTGGCTTTCGAAGACCTTAGAAAGGCAGGGTAGGATGGATATAGGTCTGTAGAAATTTGGGTCAAGAGTGTCACCTCCTTTGAAGAGGGGGATGACAGCAGCTGCTTTCCAATCTATGTGAATCTCAGACGACACGAAAGAGAGGTTGAACAGGCTAGTAATAGGGGTTGCAATAATTTCGGCAGATAATTTTAGAAAGAAAGGGTCCAGATTGTCAAGCCCAGCTGATTTGTAGGGGTCCAGATTTTGCAGCTCTTTCAGAACATCAGCTGAATGGATTTGGGAGAAGGAGAAATGGGGGAGGCTTGGGCGAGTAGCTGTGGGGGTTGCAGTGCTGTTGAATGCAGTAGGGGTAGTTAGGTGGAAAGCATGGCCAGCCGTAGAAAAATGCTTATTGAAATTCTCAATTATAGTGGGCTTATCGGTGGTGACAGAGTTTCCTATCCTCAGTGCAGTGGGCAGTTGGGAGGAGGTGTTCTTATTCTCCATGGACTTTACAATGTCCCAGAACTTTTTAGAGTTGGAGTTGCACGAAGCAAATTTCTGTTTGAAAAAGCTAGCCTTGGCGTTTCTAACTGCCTGTGTGTATTGGTTTCTAACTTCCCTAAAAAGTTGCATATCGCGGGGGCAATTCAATGCTAATGCAGAACGCCACAGGATATTTTTGTGTTGGTTAAGGGCAGTCAGGTCTGGGGAGAACCAAGGGCTATATCTGTTCCTGGTTCTAAATTTCTTGAAAGGGGCATGCTTATTTAAGATGGAGAGGAAGGCATTTAAAAAAAATAACCAGGCATCCTCTACTGACGGGATGAGGTCAATATCCTTCCAGGATACCAGGGCCAGGTCGATTAGAAAGGCTTGCTCGTTGAAATGTTTCAGGGAGCGTTTGACAGTGATGAGTGGAGGTCGTTTGACCGCTGACCCATTACGGGTGCAAGCAATGAGGCAGTGATCACTGAGATCTTGGTTGAAAACAGCAGAGGTGTATTTAGAGGGCACGTTGGTTAGGATGATATCTATGAGGGTGCCCGTGTTTACGGCTTTGGGGTTGTACCTGGTAGGTTCATTGATAATTTGTGTGAGATTGAGGGCATCAAGCTTGGATTGTAGGATGGCTGGGGTGTTAAGCATGTCCCAGTTTAGGTCACCTAGTAGCACGAGCTCTGAAGATAGATGGGGGGCAATCAGTTCACATATGGTGTCCAGAGCACAGCTAGGAGCCGAGGGGGGTCTATAGCAGGCGGCAACGGTGAGAGACTTGTTTTTCGAGAGGTGGATTTTTAAAAGTAGAAGTTCAAATTGTTTGGGTACAGACCTGGATAGCAGGACAGAACTCTGCAGGCTATCTCTGCAGTAGATTGCAGAGATAGTCGTTCTATCTGGTCGTTCTATCTTGTTTGAAAACGTTGTAGTTAGGGATGAAGATTTCACAGTTTTTAGTGGACTTCCTAAGCCAAGATTCAGACACAGCTAGGACATCCGGGTTGGCAGAGTGTGCTAAAGCAGTGAATAAAACAAACTTAGGGAGGAGGCTTCTAATGTTAACATGCATGAAACCAAGGTTATTATGGTTACAGAAGTCATCAAAAGAGAGCGCCTGGGGAGTAGGAGTGGAGCCAGGCACTGCAGGGCCTGGATTCACCTCTACATCCCCAGAGGAGCAGAGAAGAATAAGTATGAGGGTACGGCTAAAAGCTGTAAGAATTGGTCGTCTGTGACGTCCAGAATAGAGAGAAAAAGGAGCAGGTTTCTGGGGGCGATAAAATAGCTTCAAGGTATAATGTACAGACAAAGGTATGGTGGGATGTGAGTACAGAGGAGGTAAACCTAGGCATTTAGTAATTATGAGAGAGATATTGTCTCTAGAAACATAATTGAAACCAGAAGATGTCATAGCATGTGTGGGTGGAGGAACTGAGAGGTTGGATAAGGTATAATGAGCAGGGCTAGAGGCTCGCCAGTGAAATAAGCCAATAAACACTAACCAGAACAGCAATGGACAATGCATATTGACATTAAGGAGAGGCATGCTTAGCCGAGTGATCAAAGGGTCCAGTGAGATTCAGACAGCTAGCCGGGCCATAGGTAGCAAGCTGGTGGAAGATGGGAGGGAGGTCTGTTTTTAGCCACCTCGTGCGTTTCCGTCTGTGGGTTAGTGGGGTTCCGTGTGGAAGGGGGGACATGTCCAAGTTGGCAAAATAGTTAGTTATAGTGGCCCAAGAAAAGTGTCCGATAGACCTATTCAGATCGCAGCCGAAAAGACAGCTAACGATTAGCCGGCCGCAGATGGGCGATCAGGTTACGGGAGGGACAACAAACAGATCCAGTAAGGGAGGGACAACAAACAGATCCAGTAAGGGAGGGACAACAAACAGATCCAGAGAGAGAGGGACAACAAACAGATCCAGACAGGGAGGGACAACAAACAGATCCAGTAAGGGAGGGACAACAAACAGATCCAGTAAGGGAGGGACAACAAACAGATCCAGACAGGGAGGGACAACAAACAGATCCAGAGAGAGAGGGACAACAAACAGATCCAGACAGGGAGGAACAACAAACAGATCCAGAGAGGGAGGGACAACAAACAGATCCAGACAGGGAGGGAGAACAAACAGATCCAGACAGGGAGGGACAACAAACAGATCCAGAGAGAGAGAGGGACAACAAACAGGTCCAGAGAGGGAGGGACAACAAACAGATCCAGAGAGGGAGGGACAACAAACAGATCCAGACAGGGGGAGAACAAACAGATCCAGAGAGGGAGGGACAACAAACAGATTCAGACAGGGAGGGACAACAAACAGATCCAGACAGGGAGGGACAACAAACAGATCCAGAGAGGGAGGGACAACAAACAGATCCAGACAGGGAGGGACAACAAACAGATCCAGTAAGGGAGGGACAACAAACAGATCCAGAGAGGGAGGGACAACAAACAGATACAGTAAGGGAGGGACAACAAACAGATCCAGAGAGGGAGGGAGAACAAACAGATTCAGACAGGGAGGTACAACAAACAGATCCAGAGAGGGAGGGACAACAAACAGATCCAGACAGGGAGGGACAACAAACAGATCCAGTAAGGGAGGGACAACAAACAGATCCAGAGAGGGAGGGACAACAAACAGATCCAGACAGGGAGGGACAACAAACAGATCCAGAGAAGGAGGGACAACAAACAGATCCAGAGAGGGAGGGACAACAAACAGATCCAGACAGGGAGGGACAACAAACAGATCCAGAGAGGGAGGGACAGCAAACAGATCCAGAGAAAGAAAGTAATCAAGCCGCTGCAGTAACTCCTTCCAGAAATTAGAGCGATTTAGGTGACAAAGACACTGGGCCCAGACAAGTGAAGCTAAATAGCTACCCACATGAAAGTTTTGGTACACAGAAAAGGGCATTTCAGCACTGCTGGTTTGAGAAATACAATTAGGTAGAGTACTCTGTCCACAAAAACACAGCTTTCTGCTTTCCATGTAGTGTTTTTGGCAAAAACATTAAATTTGATTATTTTGTCATTAATGACTGCAAAAATTGGAAAAAAGCGTAGTTTATCTTCGGTAAACATGAGATGGCACAAACACACAGAGACCGTGTTGTGGCATGTCAAAGCTACCAGGCAACTAGCAATCATGGGAAAATTGCTAAGATTTTAACATCTGCCCATGCTTGTGATATTGCAGAGAGAAGGGAGTATTTGAGGAGAATTGTTGAGGTCATCTCAATGTTAGGAAGACAGGGACTCTCTTTCCGTGCCAATGATGAATATAGTGAAAGCACAAATAAAGGGACATTTATTGAATAAATGGAGCATTTGAAGGAGTTTGACCTTTTCCTTCAAAGGTGCAATACTCCATCAAATGCGATGTATCTCTCTCCAGAATCTCAGAATGACATGATCGAATGCTGTGCTCAAGAGATTACAAAGTCTAGAATGTATGCCATTATGGCGGATGAGGCCAGGGATGGGCAGTCTGAACAGTTGGCTCTGTGTGTTAGGTATTTGACAGAGGGGACAGTTAAGGAGCCTTTACTAGCACTAGCAGAAATCAAGTCATTTGATGTCCAATCGATAGCAAATGAGTTGCAAAGGCAGCTCCAAATGAGAGGAGTAGCAGGCCTAAAGTGCATTGCACAGACCTATGATGGTGCAGCTGTCATGAGTGGGTCCAAAGGAGGTGTGCAAGCACATTTCAGAGTGCTGTATCTGGAGGCAATTTATTGTACATTGCTATGCTCATGAGCTTAATTTGGTGTTGTGTCATTCTTGCAGGGCTATTCCGGAGGCTGCTGAGTTTTTCAGTTTCTTGGAGAATGTGTATTCGTTTTTCATTACATCCTTAGTTAACCACCACAAGTTCATAGAAGCTCAGACCAAACTTGGAATAGCATCAGCTGAACTTGTACAGCTCTCAAACACTCGCTGGGCATGCATAAATGCAGTCCTGGACACTTTAACTGCTCTTTTTGATTGCCTATCTGCCATTGGATCCCCCATGGCTGTTGGTCTGAGAGCAAAGCTTCATAAGTTCTCCACCGTGTATTTGCTACTGATGTTTCAGTCCCCTCTTTCTATAACTGAGGGGCTACACAAGTTCCTCCAGAAACTGTAGACCTGGCAGAAGCTTATTTCAGCAAACAAGCTGTATGTGAAACACTGATAGTCAAACGCACAGATGCCAGAATCAAAGCACTCTGTGAAATTCACAATATTCCAGAGGCAGATGCAGCAAGAAAGCGCAAACAAAGGGAAATGGGAGATTTTGTGGTGGAGACCTCCTTGGGTTTAGGCACAGAATTGTCATGTTCCCAAACAATGAAAACAGAGTTGTTGCTCCCCTGCTTAGACATGATGCTGTGTGAGCTTGACCAGCGATTCTCGACTGTAGATGCAGGTCTGCTCAAAGGCATACAGGCATGCAGCCCCAACTCTAAAAACGTCCTAGATACATCATGCTTAACTGAGTTTGCCAAGCACCAAGGTATTGATGTTAAAACAGAAGAGATGTTGGTGGCCAGAAACTTTCTTGCCTGGAAAAGAGAGGCTGGATGTCCTCCCAAAGATATGCTTGCTGTGCATAACCTCCTGTATAATGAAATGTTTCCTTCTTTGAAGGAAATCATTCAGGTTGCCCTCGCAATTCCTGTGAGCAGCTGTTACTGTGAAATGTCCTTTAGTGCACTGCGCCGCTGCACTCCTGGTTGCGTAGGACAATGGGTCAGAATGTCATTGATCGATTTGCAAACTTTAAAAATAGGAGGTGCACTTTGATGCGTCCAACCACAAAATAAGCATCAAAAGAGAGGAGGAGGAGCAGTTCTGTAATATAGGTTGTAATATTTGTTTGGGATCTTTCATGTGTCTGAATTATTGGGTAAATTTTGAGCAACAATTAACAAAAGGGTGCAACTTAAATATGTTTTTCTAATGGTATAATATGACCTTCAGGTCTCTTCCTCTCTCTCTCTCTCTCTCTCTCTCTCTCTCACTCACTCACTCACTCACTCACTCACTCACTCACTCACTCACTCACTCACTCACTCACTCACTCACTCACTCACAAAATAAAATCCCCAAAAGTATTTTGGCTACATAGTACAGCCATTTATGTGCCTTTTGTTGGATGGGGACAGAGTGGACTTTAATTTCTTTATCTGGATAGAATGTAAGTAAGTCATATTAGATCAGTGTCTAAAATAATCCTTGGGGAGTATGCCCAGACCCCCCTAAAAGAGGCTTAGCCCCCCTATCCATGAATCTCTAGTGACATCCCTGCCTAAAAATATATATACAGTACCTTGAATAAGTATTTAGACCCCTTGGATTTCTTCACATTTTACTGTGTTAAAGTGAGATTAAAATTGATGTAAATGTCATTTTTTTTGTCAGCAATCTACACAAAATACTATGTAATGTCAAAGTGGAATACAAATAAATAATTATTAAAAAAAGCATAACTAAAATATAGTCGTTGCATAAATTAGTGTCTTAACAAATCACATAATGAGTTACATGGAATCACTCTGTGTGAACCAATAGGGGTTGACATGATTTTTGAATGACCCTTCCTCTGTCCCCATACATACAACACCTGTAAGGTCCCTCAGTCAAGTATTACATTTCAAGCACATATTCAACTACAAAGACTAGGGAACTTTTCGAAAGCCTCATAAAGAACGACAGTGATTGGTAGATGGGTAACAATAACAAATCAGAGATTGAATATCTCTTGAAGCATGGTCAAGTTAATAATTATGCTGTGGATGATGTATTAAAACATCCAAACACATCAAAGATCAGTCATCCTTCTGAAATGAGCTGCAGGACAGGAATGAAACTGCTCAGGGATGTTACCATGGTTTTATCATTGGTGATTTTAAAACGGCTACAAAGTTCAATGGCTGTGATGGGAGAACTGAGGATGGATCAACAACACTGCAGTGACTCACAATAATGACCTAAATGACAGAGTGGAAGAAAGAATACAAATATACAGAATATAAAAAATTCTAAAACATGCATCTTGTATACAGCAAGGCACTAAAGTAATACTGCAAAAAAAACACAGCAAAGGAATACACTTTTTGGCCTAAATTCATAGCATAGTGTTTGGGGCAAATCCAACACAACAAAGTAATTGCCTCCTTATTTTCAAACATGGTGGTGGCTGAACCATAGTATGGGTATACTTGACATCAGCAAATACTGGGGAGTCTTTCAGTATAAAAGAAACATGATGGAGCTAAGCACACGCAAAATCCCAGAGGAAAACCTGCTTCAGTTTGCTTTACACCAGAGACTGGGAGAGGAATTCCCCTTTCAGCAGGACAGTAATCTACAACACAAAACCAAATCTACACTGGAATTGCTTACCAAGAAGACAGTGAATGTTCCTGAATGGCCAAGTTACAGTTTTGGCTTAAATCTGCTTGAAAATCTATGGCAAGTTTTGAAAATGCCCAATACCTTTTAAGAGCTTGAAGAATTTTGAAAATAATAAATATTGCACAATCCAGGTGTGCAAAGCTCTTAGAGACTTACCCAAGATGACTCAGAGCTGTAATTAATGCCTAAGGTGTTTCTAACATGTATTAACTCAGGGAGCTGAATACTTATGCAACAACTATATTTTAGTTATTACATTTTTATTCATTTTGAAAAAAATGTAAGATTTTTTCTTCCGCTCTGACATTACAGAGTATTTTGTGTAGATTGTTGACAAAAAATGACAATGAAATCCATTTCATTCCCACTTTGTAACACAATAAAATGTGAAGAAATCCAAGGGGTATGAATACTTTTACAAGGCACTGTATACAGCGCCTGTATACAACAATTTTGAATTCGTAACATATCATACATTTTACTAATTTGTAATATATTGGCTGAATTACAATTCGTAACTTATCATACGAATTGTAATACGTAACATATCATACGAAATGGATGATGGACATAGTGGGTGGGAGCTTAAACCCAAAGTCGACCACAAAGTCAACTCTCATGAGCCATAGATCAGCCCCTTGTAATAACTCATAGAAGTCCACACCTGGTTGGGGAAAACTCATCACAAACAGCCTGGTAATGTGGCCGGAGAGTCAACCTGTCCTGAACAGTAAATAGCAAATAGAAAAGCACATTCACATTGTTTCTGTTTACTCTCTCTGTGAAAGTCATGTTGTCTGAGTGCCCTGATTAAGTCATTGGAATGTATGACATTGGTGATGGTGCAATAGTTAAATGTCCCTCTCCACTGATTGCCCACCGTACATTGTAGACTAGAGTTAGCTGAAGATAGTGAGCCACCAAAATACCTGCTCCCCATGCTGGGTCAGTAAACACCAGGTCATACTGGCTCTCCTCCAGGGATAGGATATCTTAAAGAATATAAACTTAAGTGTACCAAACATTAGAAACACCTGCTCTTTCCTTGACATAGATTGACCAGGTGATTCGAGGTGAAGGCTATGATCCCTTATTGATGTCATTTGTTAAATCCACTTCAATCAGTGTAGATGTAGGGGAAGAGCCAGGTCAAAGAAGGTCTTTGAAGTCTTGAGAGAATTGAGACATGGATTGTGTATGTGTGCCATTCACAGGGGGAATGGGCAAGACAAAACATTGAAGTGCCTTTGAACGGGGTATGGTGTCGGATTTGGGTGTCATCGTTAACTCACATATCTATGTGCATTTTGTCACATTGCCCAAAAAGTTACATATTGCAGCTGGATTTTTCACGCTCAACAGTTTGTATCAAGAATGGTCCACAATCCAAAGGCCATCTAGCCAACTTGACACAACTGTGGGAAGCACTGGAATCAACATGGGCCAGCGTCCTTGTGGAATGCTTTCGACACCTTGTAGAGTCCATGCACTGACAAATTGAGGGTATTCTGAGGGCAAAATGGCAACTCAATATTACGAAGGTGTTCCTAATGTTTTGTACACTCAGTGTACTTCAGTGGGCTTTTTAACATTCACATTGTTTCTGTTTAAACACACAAATAGACTTACCCTAATCAATTATTTGACAGATGTAATCATTAACGTAAAATCCCTGGATGAGAGTGAGAGTTCAATGAGTTAATCTGAGTGAACACAATGTTCCTGTGTTTGTGGACTTTCACCAACTTGTACATGTTTGGAATATGCAATATGTGTTTGTGAGAGCTGGGGCCACTCATATACAAAGAAATTATGCACGCATGACTGTACCTGACTTTGGATAAAAGCGTCTGCTAAATGGCATAAATTGTTATTATTTAAGGCTATGAGGTTGTCAATTTCAGCTGTACACAGCAAAATCACCATTGTACATTGAACTCGGAGATTGTACATTGTATTATATCAGAATGTATATATGAGTCCAACTTAACTGGTGTTAAAATAACAGTTTTGAAAGTGTAAGAAAATAAACTCTGTAGCAGATGTTAACAATCAACTCCATCAGATTACATTTGTACCCTAGAAGTTTATTATATTTTAACACTGTAGGGTGTGAAGCCTTAATTGTATATTTACCAGTGTGCCTTTTGAGGGAATGATCGAGTTACCACCCATGACTGTGTTTGTTAGTGACAGAGTTTGTTGCATTCGTTCGTTCACTTCCAGTCTTGTAGCCTTCACGAAGTGAGTGCCTAAGTGTTATAGTTTAATTAAGATTAAACCCTTTATGACAATACATTACATACATCATATGGCCTTTCTTTGATGGCCTAGTTTTTCCCTAACACTGTGGTCTGAAATTCTTGGCTCGCAAGCCACATCAGGCCTGCAAATTACATTATGCTGGTTGGCAAAGTATGTATCTTTCTGTAGCATAAGATCAATCAATCAATGTACATGCATAAACACAAATATTGAAACAAACAATTCTAAACATCAACCTGCAGTAGAGCATGATGGGAAATATGATAATGATGGATGAGGTTTTAATTTTTTTTACACTACACAGAGTAAAAAAACTTTAACACTGTGAATGTAACACTTACAGCAAATATTTCCAGGTTAGGATGGAATCACAAAATGCACAACCATCTGGAAATACTTGACAACAAATATATTCCACACTAAATTATACATAAGCATTTTATTATGTTGGCATCAATTCAACATTATACATTTTCATGATTGAAAGATGCACTATGCAGAAATCGCTCTGCCATTTCCTAGTTGCTAAAATTGTAATAGTTTGCCTAATTTCAGTCTGTGGCAAAACAAGCAAGTGTAGTGTAGAGAATAATTGTATCATCTAAACCACTGTGAAATATATTTTCCATAACCAAAAATATTGTATTTTCTGCTGTTTGAAGCTGGTGTACAAAACCGAAAGTAAAAGATGCAAATTGAAACTTAAACAATGGAAGCATAGAGATAGCACACATAGAACAGATCTACGGCGTCTTAGACTTGCTTTCAATGAGAATGACAGATCCATAACTCGCATGTCTATAGGAGTTTTGTTGGGTTGCCCTAAAAGTTACATATTACAGCTTTAATTCATACATATCCTATTATTTGTGTGCACCAGAATGTGGAGAATTGGATCTGCTCATTCACTTTTAATCTTTCTTTTCAAGCATTTTCTAACGCATAAATATCTGACTATTGCAACAGGAAGAAGAATAAGCACTGACACAACACCCAACAATATCAGGACAACATCTACAGAGTGGTAGGAGTACCAGGGCATTTTGTTGGACTCTGTACGCAGGTGAGCAGCACCTTTGTGTCTCATGACAAACTTAATCCAGAAGAGGGCAGTGTCCAGGGGCTCCATTGGCACGTCCCTGTGTAGCCTGGAGAGTCTCTGCATGTTCATCCTGTAGGACGGCTCATCCAGAACTTCCTGTAAGGCCTCTAGGAAGTTATTGTTCTTGTCTACAGTTGCCATAGATAGAAGCTTTGCTCCTCCTCTCTCTTTCAGACGAAGGAGGTTGTCATATTGATCAAAAAACAGAGGTAGACCCACAACAGGAATTCCATGGTAAATAGCCTCTTGAACCCCATTTGTTCCTCCATGAGCTACAAACAGCCTTGTCTTAGGGTGTCCTAACAGATCATTCTGAGGCATCCAGTCAACTAGTAAGGTGTTGTTGCCCAGAGTAGCTGGTCTGTCTCCTTTGTGTCTCCAGATGACCTTCTGAGGCAGTTGTGCAAAAGCAGCAGCAATCACATCAGCTAAATCATGTGGAAATTCAGTAACGAAAGTCCCCAAAGACATGATAATGACTCCATGCTCCCCAGAACTATGAAAAAACTCCTCCAGTTCTTGGGGAAGAGGCTTGGCAGGATTACATTGGAACCCTCCCATATAGATAACATTAGGCATGGTGGGACGAGGAAATTCAAACACAAAGTCAATTCTCATGAGCCACAGATCAGCCCCTTGTAATAACTCATAGAAGTCCACACCTGGTTGGAAAAACTCATTACAAACTTATTGGTAATGTGGCTGAATAAAAAATCTTTCCTGAGCTTCCCGAAGCAAATAGAAAAGCATATTCTTTACTCTCTCTGTGAAGATCATTTTGTGTGAGAGCCCTGATCCAGTCATTGGAATTGTCACGACTTCCACCGAAGTCGGCCCCTCTCCTTGTTGGGGCGGCGTTCGGAGGTCGACGTCACCGGCTTTCTATCCATCGCCGCTCCATTCTTCAATTATCCATTGGTTTTGTCTTGTTCCATTCACACCTGGTTTGCATTACCCAATCACATTAATTGTATTTATTCCTCTGTTCCCCCTCATGTCTTTGTGTTAAATTATTTGTAGTGTTGTACGCACTAGTCTCAGCGTTTGTTATTTTCTGTGTGTTTTCAGAAAGTGTATTTGTGTTGCTATACATTTATGTTGTGTGACATTTGTGCGCGCGATACATTTTGCCTTGTTGGCTGGAGGAGGTTTTTGACGCAGCTGCGTCTATTTGTAGATCTCTCCTACCGTAATAAAGTTTGCGCCTGTTCACAATTCTCTGCTCTCCTGCACCTGACTCTCTCTATATCAATTACTTTCTTCACGATTGGCTTTACAAATCCCTCATATTCCACATCATCAGTGACAGGTATTGTAATAAAACTGTAATGTAGAGACTCTTCTTTAATATACCAACTTTTCGTTGTCCGTACCACTGTGACGGTGTGTCCCTGAGAGTGAAGAGCCTTGATCAGATTGTCCATGTTCAACCAGTGACTACCTTCTAAGGGAAATAATAGAATTTTCCCACCATCGTAGATTCTCCAAGAAACAACCAGTAAAGATATGAGAAGGTATGAGTTTATGCTTCCATTATGGCTTGGCATCTTTCATCTGAATGATAGGTGAAATCAGAAGGCGGGATGAACAGAATGCAAAACAACAACTCTTGTTTTTGTATCAGGTAGACTCTGACTGACTTCAGTCCCCAAATAAGTCTCCCAGTTTCTAACAGACTCACAGACTTAAAAGCTAATCTCAAGACACCTCTGTAATGCAAAGAGATGGTCTCAGAAGCTGGAAAGTAGGTACATTAATTCACTCTAACAATGATTTATCTGCTAAGTTACCTGTATCACACAAGCCAAACAGTCGTTTTTGCTCATACAAGAGCATTCACAGCTGAATTCTTCAGTGAAGCTTATTCAAGCGGATTATAATTAAACTCTTTCTTGATCTAGTTATGTAATACTGCTTTTCTGAGAATGTAGCCACTGTTAAAAAAATATATATTTTATTTTGTATTTTACCAACCTAGAGTTAATAAAATAGAAAAGTGTAATGTAAGGGTAATATAAAAGGGTAGTGTATTTAAAAATGTAATATAAAAGGGTAGTGTATTTAAAAATGTAATATAAAAGGGTAGTGTATTTAAAAATGTAATATAAAAGGGTAGTGTATTTAAAAATGTAATATAAAAGGGTAGTGTATATAAAAGGGTAGGTTAATGTCGACTTAAAAAGGTTAAAAAGGTTAATGTCGACTTAAACATAAAAGGTAATGGGTCATATAAAAGGGTAATGGTAAAGGGTACTGTACACTTATTTACAAAGGGGTGGATTAAAAGTTATTTATTAACACTTTATTAACTAGTCTCATGTGGCCAGCCTTCCATAATCCTGTCTCCTTAACTGTGAGAAGCCTGTTTTTCAGAGGCAAGAAAGACAGTAACCTGGAGAATTGTATTCCTTGTTATACTTTACTTTGTGAGATATGCCTATAGGGAGGTATCCTCCTTTCAGAATATAAAACAATTGTATGTTCATTTAATCTATAAACAGATACAGCAACATAGAGCCAACAATCCCTCATTCATATACACAAATCAAGAATCATGATGGAACGAGAATCCATTGCAATTATAACTGCTCTCCCACACCCACATGTGAGTAAGTGTCTCTTCTTCTGCACTGACTGCAGTGTCTCTGAAATGATTGTGCTCAGTGCACTTAGTCTCAGTTTAGTCTTATCCGCTGCCGCCTGCATGGTTGGGGACGATGATGTTTGCCCATTTGTAGATGACAGGAATGAAGAGCAGAGCAGAGCCCAGTACTGAGACCAGAAGAAAGGTCCACAGGAACACACGATCCAGAACTTGAGCCACAAACTTCCAGTCCTGCACCACCTGGAGAGAGAGACCAAAACGCCCTTCAGACTCCAACACATGACCTCGTTGACACAGGCTGGGAGGGCTTTGCACTCAGAGGTGCAGTTGCATGTGACAAGCAGAGGATGGAGACAAATATACAGTATGGAGATGATGAATATATAGAGAGAATTACAGTAAGACTTCAAAAACCTAAATTCAGTACTATAGAATTGATTTTGAATGGTGTTCAAATCATAACAAACAAACACAATATTCTCCCATGCCAACTTTGTCATTGATACTGCAGGGGCAGACTGATTCTCTGTAACTCAATGGGATCTTACCTCTCTGACCTCGTTCTCCTTGACCACATGCATGGTGATGTAGCGGATAGAGTCCAAAGCAGCCTGCAGGTTATTCCTAGAGGAGAGATGAGGGGTGGACTCTGGTGAAGAACCCTTCGTAATGCCCCCTACTACCCCCTCTCTCCCTGCCAGTCCTGCCCACTCTCTCCCTGCCAGTCCTTCCCTGGCCCCGCCTGGGGTAGCATAGCGGTCCACGTGGCTGCGCATACACAGCAGCTTAGGCAGCCTGTGCAGGAAGATACGGCGCACCCAGGGCGCCATGCCTTGGTGCGTGGACGAGGAGCGGTGGTGGATGTTGATGGCGAAGACGGTGATGACGATTGAGAGCGTGACAAAGATCATGGTGAACACCAGGTACTCCCCGATCAGAGGGATGACCTTGGAGGAGGATGGAATGATCTCCTCGATCACGAGAAGGAAGACGGTGAGGGACACCAGCACAGAGGTGCACAGGGAGATCTTCTCCCCGCCGTTGGAGGGCAGGTAGAAGACCAGGATGGTGAGGAAGGAAAGGCCGATACAGGGGATAATGAGGAAGAGGGTGTAGAAGAGCGGCAGTCTACGGATGATAAAGGAGTAGGTGATGAAGGGGAAGTGGCAGGAACCGTCCATCCTCAGACCACGGCTGCCTGTCGCTTTCACTATCTCCCATTCACCATTGTCAAAGTAGTCCCTCTTATCCACATGGAAGTCCTCCAGGAGGATATCAACCTATTGAATGAATACAAGGTTAGAAAAGATGAAACATCAACAGACATATCTTCCCTTTAACTCCCCAAAGTATAAACAAGAGATTAACACATATCTGGTATCAATTAAAGACCGTATGGTCATTAATATACTGTAGACTGTTTCACAATGCTGTGTAGGCTACAACCTGTGAGCCATCATAGGTCCAGGAGCCAAACTTCATGGAGCAGTTCTGCAGGTCAAAGGGGAAGAAGGTGACGTCGATGATGCAGGCTGACTTGTAGTTAGCAGGCTGTGTCCAGGTGATGGTGCCATCATACCTGACAACAGCCTTGGTGACAGAGCCCTCAAAACGTCCATCGGCACTGTTAGAGGAAAGTGTTAACATCTGTTTATCTTCTACGGGGTTGAATCAGGCGTTTCTTGATGTGTTGGATTAATTGAATTTGTGCTGTTCAAAATATAGTCTATGCTGTGTAGGGTTGCAAAGCTACCGGTAATTTCCCAAAGTTACTGGAATCTTCAGTAATTTTGGTATTTAACAGAAAATCTATGGCAATCTATCGTAACTTTCGTAATTTATACTTGAAAAACATATTTAAAAAAAAATGAATATATAGTCTTAATTGATTATATCTGTGTCCATATTGTCCATGAGTTTCTAGTAGATAGACCATACGGTTCAAGAGAAAATAACCTAATTAATTAAAAAACCATTTAATCAACAAAAGCATTATTTTCAATTAACTCTGCAACATTTCCAACTTTTTACTTTTTTCACAACTGCCACCAGTTTGACGCCAAAACACTGACAACAAACACATACTGACATAGTAAAAAAAATTGAAACCCTCATATTAAACACCAATGGTATTCACTAAGTTGATGGTTTATATTTAGGTTAATGTTCTACAGCTTTGTCATTATATTTTATAAATTTTTAAAATCATCTTATTGAATTATTTCAGATATTTTATGTGATGAGGTCACTAAGTGTCACGCCCTGACCTGAGAGAGAGGGTTTGTTTCTCTATGTGGTTAGGTCAGGGTGTGGGGTGGGCATTCTATGTTTTTGTATTTCTTTGTTTTGGGCCGAGTATGGTTCCTAATCAGTGGCACCTGTCTATCGTTGTCTCTGATTAGGAATCATACTTAGGCAGCCTGTTCCCCACCTGTGTTTGTGGGTTATTGTTATTTCTGTGTGTGTACACGGCACAGTGCGTTACGTTCTTACTGTGTATCTGTTTATTGTTTTGGTTTCGCTAAATAAAGATATGGAATTACAAGCACGCTGCGCCTTGGCTCCTTTATGACAGGGAATTTGAGGATTCAGAATGTGACACTAAGGCTGTATTTACACAATTCCGATTGTTTTAATTAATTGGTCTTTTGAACAATCAGATCAACTCTGAAAAAGATCTGATGTGATTGGTCACATCAGAATTGGGCTTCCTGTGTAAAAGCTGCCACATAGGGCCAGAGATGGTTACAGATACCTGTGATAATTTGAAGTACCCAAAAGGGCCACTAGATGTCTTGTAATAGATTACATAAAATCCATGAAAGATACCAAAGTTCTGGTAGTTTACTGTTAAATTTAGAAAGTTTCCAGTATTATACAGTGCTTGATTTGGGATGGAAGTAGTGCAGGAGCTGTATTTTTCCAAGTCGGTCCATTAGAGATTATGTTATAGAGACCTCTGATTATTCACTGTTAATGGATTAAACTCATTTTCCATGACTTCTACATGACCTTTAACCCATTTTTTGGGGGACTATTATTATAGCCTACATGAAAAAGTAACCATTATTGACACTGGAAAGCTGCAGTGTCTGATTCCATGTAGACCTCCCGCGTCTTTCTCCTGCTGTCGTACCCTTGATCAAGGCACTTAGCCCCCCAGATAGAGATGGACTGTTAGTCACATGTTGTCAACACTCCATCTGCAGAGCTTCAGGGTGTGCAGGCTTGGCTTTTTCAACATTACAACCAAATACTTTTGTCTTTATAAAATTATTCTCTCATTCAATGAGTCAGGGATCAAATGGATAAGGTAGGCTACTTCAAAGCAAGGTATCTAACTAGACCTGTTTATATATAAGGCACAGATATTCATGTTTCGAGGGAGATCTATGCACAGCAACTTATTTGTCAATTAGTCTATCCTTGGAATATTTTTACATTATCGCAATTACATGTCTACTGTTTAATAGAGGGGAATCCTAGTTTTTTAACGTTGCAGATAGGCTCTACAGTGCCGGTGGAAAGGCAACAATGAAATTAATGCTTAATTAGCTATAAGTTAGTTAACTAGCGAGATAACTGCTACAAGTTATATTTTGAATTGGTGATATAGTTAGTCTGCCTGTCATTATTGAATACCCGCTGCTGGAATGTCGCGCTCTCTCTCCTCGGGCAACCGCCCACTCTCACTGGCACACACGCAACACCACAGACATGCACTAAAGTGTCATTCCGATAATGGCTGATATGTATATTTGTTTTATTGATTGACCATATTTAAAAGTGTGCTTTTATGAATTACATTAGAAACAATTATTCTACTGATTTCCATGACATTTCATGACCTTACACACCCAAATTTGACCATTTGGAGCAGGCATCATGCCATTCAGCCGAGCACATTTTCAATCTGCGCTATCTCGAACAGCCTATATTGGCACTCAGATTCAGAGACTAGCGACACATACATTTGAACAAAGCAGAATCAGGAAACGAATACCAACTCGCCATTGCTATTCAATGAAGATCCCACCTTCATTCCGCTTTGATCAACCTTTTTTGGATCGGTGTGTGAATCTGGGCCAGCGAAAGGCTACTTAGTTTTTTAAAGAGGAGCTGTACGTTGTGCTACTACGGTGTTCCGGACAGCTACGGCCCAAGGTGTTCCGGACAGCTACGGCCCAAGGTGTTCCGGACAGCTACGGCCCAAGTCAAGCACTGGTAATATACCCTCCCTTTGCAACCCTAATGTGGAGATTATATTGCACAGAAAGTGTTAGTTCAACATCAGTGCCATCTTTTGTTCTAAACTGTTGGCAGTCATGGGCATGGTACTTACTTGTCATAGAGCACAATGTCTGGGATCCAGATGGAGTCCGAGGGGACTCTGATGTTAGTGATGCCCAGGTAGTCATCGGGGTTCCAGCGTAGCTTCATGTCCAACCATTCCTAAACAGGAGAGAGAGAGAGGGATGAGTCATCTCTTTTTACAAGCGTTCCATTTGACAAGACTGCTGCTGTAGCTCACCATAAATTACTTTTCTCCTCCTGAGAGAAATTTGATTGCACTACAATATACTGAGTGTACAAAACATTAAGAACACCTGCTCTTTCCATGACATAGGCTGACCAGCTGAATCCAGGTGAAAGCTATGATCCGTTGTTGATATCACTTGTTAAATCTACTTGAATCAGTGTAGATGAAGGGGAGGAGACAGGTTAAAGAAGGATTTTTAAGCCTTGAGACAATTGAGACATGGATTGTGTATATGTGCCATTCATAGTGGAATGGGTAAGACAAAGTATTTAAGTACCTTTGAACGGGGTATGGTAGTAGGCGCAAGGTGCACCGGTTTGTGTCGACAGCTGCAACGCTGCTGGGTTTTTCACGCTCAACAGTATCCCATTTCTATCAAGAATGGTCCATCACCAAAAGGACATCCAGCCAACTTGACACAACTGTGAGAAGCATTGGAGTCAGCATGGGCCAGCATCCCTGTGGAATGCTTTCGACGCCTTGTAGAGTCCATGCCCTGACAAATTGAGGCTGTTCTGAGGACAGAAGGGGGGAGGTGTTCTTAATATTTGTACACTCAGTGTGTGTGTAATCATGCAACTGCATATCTGTGATAAGCAGATGTCATTTCTCCGAGTTTTTACATCGTCACATGGTGGATATAAAAATGTATGGCCAAATAAAGTAGATAGAGGGAGAGAAGCACTGACGTGGAGCCATATCTTCAACCTTATGTTCTCATTCACCGCTGATGAATAGATGTGGCCATGCAGTGGTGTAAAGTACTTAAGTAAAAATACTTTAAAGTACTACTTAAGTATTTTTTTTGGGGGGGGGTATCTGTACTTTACTATTTATGTTTTTGACAACTTTTACTTTTACTTCACTACATTCCTAAAGGAAATTATGTACTTTTTACTCCATACATTTTCCCTGACACCCAAAAGTACTCATTATATGCTTAGCAGGACAGAAAATGGTCCAATTCGCACACTTATCAAGAGAACATCCCTGGTCTACTGCCTCTGATCTGGCGGACTCACTAAACACAAATGCTTTGTTTGTAAACAATGTCTGAGTGTTGGAGTGTGACCCTGGCTATCTGTAAATAAATTGTGCCGTCTGGTTTGCTTAATAGAAGGAATTTTAAATGATTCATGCTTTTACTTTCGATACTTAAGTATATTTAGCAACTACATTTACTTTTGATACTTAAGTATATTTAAAACCAAATACTTTTAGACTTTTACTGAAGTAGTATTTTATTGGGTGACTCACTTTTACTTGAGTCTTTTTCTATTAAGTTATCTTACTTTTACTCAAGTATGAGTATTTAGTACTTTTTCCACCACTGTGGCCATGTTAGCTATTGCCCTCTGATTTGCATGGAGTTGTTTGTCATTGTGGCAGACTAGGGAGAGGCTGACCTGCAGACCCTGGTCTGGAGTGATGATTCCCTGGCTGCAGAGAGCCGATGCAGTCAGAGGATATGAATTAAGCTGCCAAGAGGGCTGGGTGGCAGGGCAGGCTGCCGGTGGGCTGGGTGGCAGGGCAGGCTGCCGGGGGGCGGGGTGGCAGTTGCAAAGTGGGGGGCTCGTGTGGGCACAAGAGAAGGTGGAGGAGGGTGGGGAAAATGAAGATGTGAGCTTTTCGTGAAATGCCACCAGAACAAGGGGACATGCAGGGGGAAGGGAGGTTGATTGTTACTCTAAATGCCATGTCGCCTTTGTATGCCTAGCTGACTCTGCTGTAGAGAAGTGGTTCCCAACCTTTTTTGGTTACTGTACTCCCAACTGAATTTTGCTTTGCCTGGACGTGCTTGTTGCACCCTCGACAACTACTATGATTATTATTATTTGACATCTTGACCATGTTCTGTTATAATATCCACCTGGCACAGCCAGAAGAGGACTGGCCACCCCTCATAGCCTGGTTCCTCTCTAGGTTTCTTCCTAGGTTTTTGGCCTTTCTAGGGAGTTTTTCCTAGGGAGTTTTTCCTAGCCACCGTGCTTCTTTCACATGCATTGCTTGCTGTTTGGGGTTTTAGGCTGGGTTTCTGTACAGCACTTTGAGATTTCAGCTGATGTACGAAGGGCTATATAAATACATTTGATTTGATTTGATTTGAGTACCCCTGAAGTACCCGCTTATGTGCATGTAACCCTATGGACTTCTGAGTCTTTTTAATTACCCCCTCTGGATAGTCCAAGTACCCCCGGGGGTCCTAGTACCCCTGGTTAGGAACCACTGCTGTAGAGTCTTGTGAATTATACAATGGGTGGGTCTAATCCTGGACGCTGATTGGTTAAAACCGCATTCCAGTCGGTGTCTATTCCACAAGTTACCACCGGCTAAAGCTATGACGTTGAAATGCCTATTTGCACTGTTCAATCTCACTGCGCAATCCACTGTCTCATCAGCCCAGCCAGACAAATTATAAACATGACCTCCAATGTAAAAAGCATCTAGATATTATCTCCCATTTCTTTTAGAATAGCAATTGGTTTTCAGTAGTGGAGATTTGTATAAACCTTGCTGTCTGTCTCTCTGATATTTGTACCATTGTTTAATTTAGAAATTTGATCTCCAGCTGTCCCATAGTAATGAACGTGTCGGGGTCGGGAGTCGGGACAAGGACAGACAAGCAGGCAACCTTTCTCAGCCAGTCAATTTTTGGGGGGATATATACAAAGAAATGTCATTAGAAACAGGTCAAATAAATGATGTGCAGTTTGCGGTCTTTCCAGCTTCAGTTTGAAGTGATTGTGTTAGCTGTGTTGTTGGCTAACTCCTCTGAACAACAGTGTTCTGACGAGAGAGCACATTTTCTATGGCAGGTGAAATCGCGCATCATCATTGTTATGGATGTATCCAAATAAATGTCACTAGAAAACAGCTTAAACAAATGCAGCTACTGTTGTTATTCTGTCATAGTTGGCTAACTAGCAAGCAAGAACGTTGCCAGCCAGTATGGCAATAGAACATTTAGAACGAACGACTGGGTCGCGTCCAAAGATACAGAACAAAAATATTTAACAACTGGGTCACGTCTCTGAAAACCAAACCGATAGAATGAACGACCAGCCGGCTTGGGTAGCAACACCTAGATTTGTGTCAGGACTATATCTTGTGGAACAATGAAATAGTATGAATAAATTCCTCAAAATAACTTTTTAATTAAAATATGCGAATCATTTAAATATGTTGGTAACCCGTTGTATAAAGGTGATAATGTCCTCGAAGATGGTGATTGGAGGACATATTGGCATGGTTTGCCAGCACTCGACTTCGTCTCGGGCCTAACAACACCCGTGCTAATTTATCCTCCAAACACTGGCTTCTCGGGAAATATCACTTAAATATACTATGCCCCCCCCCCCAAATATGTTTAAAATCTTGCCTGTTTCATCCACACATTGGTTGTCATCAACTGGTTCTTCTCGTCCTGTAATGGAGAGACCATACTGTAAAGGTTTTATCTGTACCTTTGTGTTGTTATACTGTCAGTATGTTTGTAAATGTGTTAAAAAACAGAATGTAAATTATTCTAAATATATTTATAGTGATATATTCTTTGCAGTGATGTAATGTACTTAAATAAAAAATACTTTAAACTACTCAAGTAGTTTTTTGGGGTATCTGTACTTTGCTGTTTTATATTTTTGATTACTTTTACTTTTACTTCACTACATTCCTGAAGAAAATAATGTACTTTTTACTCAATACATTTTCCCTGACACCCAAAAGTAATCATTACATTTTGAATGCTTAGCAGGACAGGAAAATATTCCAATGCACATCGCTGGTCATCCCTACTGCCATTGATCTGGCGGCCTCACTAAACACACATTCTTCATTTGTAAGGGATGTCTGAGTGTTGGAGTGTGCCCCTGGCTACTGATAAAGAAATAAAAAACAAGAAAATGGTTTATACTTTTACTTTTGATACTTAAGTATATTTTCATCCAAATACTTTTAGACTTTTACTCAAGTTGTATTTTACTGGGTTACTTTCGCTTTTACTTGAGTCATTTCCTATTAAGGTATCTTTACTTTTACTCAAATATGACAATTGAGTACTTTTTCCTCCACTGATTCTTTGCCTTGAAAGTCCAACTTGGATTGACAAACATCAAAATAATCACCAGGAAGACACAAACCACAATATCCCATAAAAATGATATGTTTCTCACCACATCCACTAGCTGGGAGATGGCCAGTCCAAATCTGACCCGTACGGTGCCGTTGAGGTATTCCACAGGCCTCACCCATTTCTGGTAGTTTCTGAAGAGGTTCTTGAACAGTTTGTCCTCTGTCTTGGCATAGGAGGACAGTTTAGGGATTCCTATAGAGGCAGGGAAACACCACATTTAGCCTGCATCATGTCAGCGATGTGTTAACAGGGGCATTATCCTGGTAACAGCTCATGGCCCATGTTCAGCCCAGCTAAAGCACATTGACAATGATTCATAGTCCCTGGCACCTGACACTTTGTCAATAACCCCATCAATCTCCAGTTTAACATGCAGGAAATCACCCCAGGGCTCTCAGCATCATGGCAATCACATCTCTGGTCCCTGTTCACCCTCAGACCAGGACCAGACATTCACTATCTAGAGAGGAAGAAAGCTAACTGTCACTTTGTCATGGCAACATAGTCAATACCTTTTATTCATGATTTGGTGTTGTCCACTCCTCATGGAAGGAGACAAAGGTCAAGTGTGTCCTTCCTGTTAGAATTCTCTGCAAACTAATATGTTTGATCAGATATGTTGGTGTGTATAACAGAGGTGTCATTTTATTTACAGGGAGGACTTTTGAATAATATGTTTTATAGTTTTTTTCCATCAAATTAATCATCCTCTTCCTCCCTGGACGAGACTCCTCTACTACCAATACCGAGTGGTGCTTCGTCCCCAGTTCTTCACCATGGGAGTAGGCCTATAAACAATCTAACAGTGATTAAAGGTAAGAGTCACTTGGCTGGGGTTCAGGCAATAAAAGGCTGTCCAAACCTTTAAAAGCTAATGAAGGTTTGGCACAGTATAAACTAAAGATAGCAGCCAGGGTTGCATTTGTGCACCAATTTCCTCCGTAATTGATGACTCACTGTCAGCCGGCTGCATAGACATGGAGAGATTAAATATGACTCCATTGTTCCATGTGTGCGATGCCACCACCAGTGTCAAGTGGGAAGGGTTCAATAGTGTGGGCTGCCGGTCTAGTCAGCCTCCTTCCATCATCCAACACTAATGTGTTTCTTCCTATCAGCTCTGTTCTATCTAGTGTCTCTCGCTCTCTGTAAATCCTCAGTCAGTCATCCCCCCCGCTCTTCTAATTTAATTTGTCTCAGTGTGTTTTCTCTCTGGATTATGAGGAAGGAAGCCACAATGAGTTTTACTCTCCATAACTTCATTACAGATGGGTCTGATGATGTGACTGTGGTTGATGGATACCTCATTGTATCAGTGCATCAGCTGGCCTCTGTGGCATGCTGGTATCCATGACAGCCTGGTGGTGTAGGCCCTAGGGGGGTTGATGATGGAGAGAAAGGCTAGAGGATGGAGCTTTAGATAGAGCGTTTTATGTGTGAAGGACACAGTGAGGTCTTTGTGCCCTCTAAGGGCTAGCTGGGTTTTTAGACAGAGAGAGACCGGAAGTGCACCTTCCATATTAAAGACATCAGCCGTCACTCTAGTCAACATACAACTGCTGACTGGGAGGAAAATCTAGAGTTAGCCTCTGTAAATGCAGAATTAAGCACCAGCAAATCTCAGGATTCAATTATTATATTCAGCACTTTAGTTCAAACGAAGGATGTAAAGTTGCTCTATAACTGCTGGAAACAGCTCTCCAGCGCAGAGAAAATGAAGAAGTATTGATTCAATTCTTGAGGGACACAATGCTCTTAAATCATTCCCCGCGTGCTTATGGGCTTATTTTATGTGCGTTCAATATGGCTGTAAATTTACCTGCGGATGACAGGCCCAATGCGGGGCCGACTACAGTTAACACCTCTGTGTCATCCTCAGGCTCAGGATCAATAGCAGCATTCTTAGACCTCCTCAGTCAATATCACTGTGATTAGCAGATTCATCATCTTTACACTTTCTGTCTCTCAGCACAGCTTCCTGCAGAAAATCCTGCTCCATGTCTGGCTTCTCTGGGAGATTCTGAACACTACCCTTTGTGAAAACCAATATAAATATGATCCAACAATGTGTCATATAACACCTATAGTACAACCATAATCTATTGTATGTCATTACAAGTAGTAACTTAGCAATGAGCTAAGTAATACTTTTTAAATAAGGTATATATGAAATAAAAATAATTTAAGTGGGTAAATACAACTCGCGCAAAATCTCTTCTGCAGCTGACTCTGTTGTCCTTCATTGGACTAACACCAGAAAGTATGCTGAGAACCACGGGACACTATTCATTTAAACTGAGCAAAGACATCGATATCAAATCAGTGGAGAAGAGTCTGCACAACTGGAAAATCCTCACAGAGCAAGGGCATTACATACATGGACTACATTATAGTTGCTTCCTTAGATTTTTGTAGTGGAGCAACAATTCAGCATGCATTGTCATGATAGAATGATAAACACAATCTAAAGACCACTTCCCAACCCTTTACAATATCTCTAATCCAGTGTATAGATTGTGTTATAAATGCTCAGTCGTACACTACCGTTCAAAAGTTTGGGGTCACTTAGACATTTCCTTGTTTTTGAAAGAAAAGCACATTTTTTGTCCATTAAAATAACATCAAATTGATCAGAAATACAGTGTAGACATTGTTAATGTTGTAAATTACTATTGTAGCTGGAAATGGAAGATTTTGGTCACCATAGCAGAACCCACCCGTAGCACACGCTCCAGCAGGTATAGCTCACTGGTCATCCCCAAAGCCAATTCCTCCTTTGGCCGCCTTTCCTTCCAGTTCTCTGCTGCCAATGACTGGAACGAACTGCAAAAATCACTGAAGCTGGAGACTCATATCTCCCTCTAACTTTAAGCACCAGCTGTCAGAGAAGCTCACAGATCACTGCACCTGTACATAGCCCATCTGTAAATAGCCCATCCAACTACCTCATCCCCATACTGTATTTATTTATTTGCTCCTTTGCACCCCATTATTTCTATTTCTACTTTGCACTTTCTTCCACTACAAATCTACCATTCCAGTGTTTTACTTGCTATATTGTATTTACTTTGCCACCATGGCCTTTTTTGCCTTTACCTCCCTTATCTCACCTCATTTGCTCACATTGTATATAGACTTATTTTTCTACTGTATTATTGACTGTATGTTTGTTTTACTCCATGTGTAACTCTGTGTTGTTGTATGTGTCGAACTGCTTTGCTTTATCTTGGGCTGGTCGTAGTTGTAAATGAGAACTTGTTCTCAACTAGCCTACCTGGTTAAATAAAGGTGAAATAAAATAAATAAAAATGTTTAATGGAATATCTACATAGGCGTTCTAAGTGATCATTAGAAAATCATTTTGCAATTATGTTAGCACAGCTGAAAACTGTTGTTCTGATTAAAGAAGAAGTAAAACTGTCCTTTAGACTAGTTGAGTATCTGGAGCATCAGCATTTGTGGGTTCAGTTACCGGCTCAAAACGACCAGAAACAAAGACCTTTCTTCTGCTGGCCTTCTAGGCAGAGTTGCAAAGAAAAAGCCATATCTCAGACTGGCCAATAAAAAGAAAAGGTTAAGATGGGCAAAAGAACACAGACACTGGACAGAGGAACTCTGCCTAGAAGACCAGCATCCCGGAGTCGCCTCTTCACTGTTGACTTTGAGACTGGTGTTTTGCGGGTACTATTTAATGAAGCTGCCAGTTGAGGACTTGTGAGGCATCTGTTTCTCAAACTAGACACTCTAATGTACTTGTCCTCTTGCTCAGTTGTGCACCGGGGCCTCCCACTCCTCTTTCTATTCTGGTTAGAGACAGTTTGCGCTGTTCTGTGAAGGGAGTAGTACACAGCGTTGTACAAGATCTTCAGTTTCTTGGCAATTTCTCGCATGGAATAATAGCCTTCATTTCTCAGAACAAGAATAGACTGACGAGTTTCAGAAGAAAGTTATTTGTTTCTGTCCATTTTGAACCTATAATCGAACCCACAAATGCTGATGCTCCAGATACTCAACTGGTCTAAAGAAGGCCAGTTTTATTGCTTCTTTAATCAGAACAACAGTTTTCAGTTGTGCTAACATAATTGCAAAAGGGTTTTCTAATGATCAATTAGCCTTTTAAAATAATAAACTTGGATTAGCTAACACAACGGGCCATTGGAACACAGGAGGGATGGTTGCTGATAATGGGCCTCTGTACGCCAATGTAGATATACCATTAAAATAGTCATTTACAACATTAACAATGTCTACACTGTACTTTTTATAAATTTTATGTTATTTTAATGTACAAAACAATTGCTTTTATTTAAAAATGAAGGACATTTCTAAGTGACCCCAAACTTTTGAACGGTAGTGCATCTACAATTAATGTTACCTGATTGTGTGGCCAGTGAGGCATTAGGCCAATCTATCTCTCCAGAGGATCCATGGCTGCGTACTATACTGATGAAAGATGTGAATATTTTATGAGTCATCTCGACAGATTAAAATCTGTGACCTTACACATCTCCTAACCCTCTTCTGCAGTCCACACAGCCCATGTTATTTAACCCAGCCCGCTAACGAAGGACAGCATTTCAGAAGAGGAGCTCCATTCCATCTTTCCATTTTAGTTATTTAGCAGACGCTCACGCTCTTATCCAAAACAAATTACAGTCAGCGTCAGTCAGTGCGAGAATCAATCCTGTTTCTGCACAGGTTGGCATGGAGGAGGCAGCCGTGAGGAGCTATCTGGGCTGGCCAGCTTATATTTCTGACATTGACTGGACAGAGTTATTAGAACTCTGAGGTTCTTTCCCCAAGTCGTTAATAGAGATATTTCTTGTCTTATTCAGCTCATCACCTCTCCCAGCTGAACAGAAGGTCACCAACCACAGGAAATTACTGCACTAAACCAGACAGGGCTGCGTATCGTATATACTGAATTAACTGAGAGCAGGAAACCAAATCACTCACTTTCATAACAAACGTTGGCAAAGTCTCTGAGACCATACACTTTGATTAGAAATCTACTTAAAAGGTAAATTAGGTCTGGATACATTGAGTGGTCATACTGACATTACTCAGCCCATCTGTTAATGACCATCCCTCATCAGTTCCTCTTTTAATTTAATATTAGTCTCAACTGGCGTTGCCTCTTCACTATCTCCCAACCTCAGATTTTCCATCTGCCCTGCCGCTCATCTCCTAATCATCCTGTTCCCAGTAGATGATCCTAGTTGTGCAGAGTGGGTATCTCTCAGTCTGATAACATCTTTGATGGCCCATCATTCTGAGTGTCTTCCATGTCCTCCGCGGTGGTACTGTAGGGAGAACTTACCCAGAGAGTGACACAGGTGGCAGCAGCAGTATGACAGCAGCAGGATTAGAGTGGTGGCCGCTGGCCCAGCTCTCAGCATGATATCAGAGGGGGCTCCAGATCCACACAGCCAGGGAGCAGTCCCTCAGGCAGCCATGACTACAACACAACTGGAGTCTAGAAAAACACAGCAAGAGAATCACGTCACAGTGCACAAACAGAGGAAGTTATGGGATATGTATACATCCGTTTAGATACCTTACATGTACACACAAACATGAATACAGGGGTGCATTGTATACACATAGAAACTCATTTGCACATTTGCAAACACACACATTTCATCTTACACATTTCACAAATGCACAACAGTGTACATGCGAACACATTACACTCACCTGCTTGGATGTAGTGAACACACAAACCTATTTACATATGATCACAAACAGACATACTGTGCATATCAGACCTGCATCCTCTATTCCTATCATCCACTCAACACACAATCTATCCTGAATGCAGCGTGAGAGTCCAGACAGAGTGTGTTGACAGACAGACAAGCAGCGCTGCTCTCTAGTATTCCTCCATTCCATGCAGCCCTGCCTCAGCTCAGACAGACGATGCTTCAGTCTCTTGCTGCTGCCTCTAAATGAACGGTAGCACGCTCTCTCTCCTCTCTCTCCTCCTTTTCCTCCTCCTCTACCTCCTCCAGAAAGCCAGCCCCCCTCTCTCTCCTCTCTCTCCCAGAAGAGTCTGATCACTAATTACTACCAGGTATCTTCCCCAGCAGCACACTGCCTGTAGCCTATCCACAGCCAAGTGTCTACACTGCAAGCCCTGCCCTAGCAGCTCTACCTACATAGATCCAGCACACTGATGTTCTCTCTCGTTCTCTCCCCACAGACAGTGGCTAGCAGCGAGTCTGCCTCCGCCGTACGTCTAAGGTAACTTCAGACTGTTGCTCCAGGTTTAATGGCAGGGTTAACAGGGGTGGAGGAGCATGTGTGTATCTGTATGTGTGTGTTGAGAGCTTCTCTAATAAACAGCATCCATACCCCTGATACTACATAACTCCATCATGTCTATGATGCATTGTCTCACGCCAGATAGCGGGACAGCCATCAGCACTGATGGGTTGAGGGACGAGCGTTGTGTAGGAGTGACGCCATCTGGTGTGAGACACAGGTCTATGATAACGACGCCTTGTGAGAGTGACAGCGAATGGAAAATGCTGGAAGGAAAAAAATCTCTTCTGCCTAGCCCATGGGTCATGGTGTGTGTGGAGAAGTGGTAATACTGTATGGTGCAGCCAGCCTCCCACTCTTTCCCTCCTCTCTCCTCCTCCTCCCCTCTCCCCCTCTGCTGGGAGACATGATGATGGCGACTTGTCTATTACTAAGCTCTGTCTCCCTCTCCCATTAGACTGAGCTTTCTATAGAAACACTGTAACCACATTAGCCTGCCACATATTCTCCTTTGTCCACATCTCTTTCTCTATGTATGTCTCTGTCTTGTCTTATTATTCATTTGTGTGTCTAAGTTCATATTTTCATGTTGGCATAACAAACCTGTGGAAAAAATTGGCTAACTCTTTGTTTGAATTAATATTGCTTTTATTCAAGCTTGGTTTGTTTTTATTGAATAAAAGGTCAAATAATGTAATCTACATCTTTGCTAGGCTCAAAGATAGCACCCAGACCGCAGACTGCATCAAATGAAGTTCAAAACCAAATCAGTATTTAAAAAACACATATTGGCATACACCTAGGTGTACAGTATTAATATCCCCAGACTCTATTCACATGTCATATACTACTGTATAGCACTACAGTATAGCAGAACTGTACAGCATTACTGTATAGCACAACTATAAGGCACTACTGTATAGCACTACAGTATAGCACTACTGTATAGCACTACTGTAAGGCACTACTATATACCACTACAGTATAGCCCTACTATATAGCACTACTGTATAGCACTACTGTAAGGCACTACTATTTACCATTACAGTATATTCCTACTATATAGTACTACTGTATAGCTCTACTATATAGCACTACTGTATAGCCCTACTATATAGCACTACTGTATAGCCCTACTGTATAGCCCTACTGTACAGCACTACTATATAGCACTACAGTATAGCCCTACTATATAGCACTACAGTATAGCCCTACTATATAGTACTACTGTATAGCCCTACTATATAGCACTACTGTATAGCCCTACTGTATAGCTCTACTATATAGCACTACTGTATAGCCCTACTGTACAGCACTACTATACAGCACTACAGTATAGCCCTACTATATAGCACTACAGTATAGCCCTACTATATACCACTACAGAATAGCCCTACTATATAGTACTACTGTATAGCCCTACTATATAGCACTACTGTATAGCCCTACTGTATAGCCCTACTATATAGCACTACTGTATAGCCCTACTGTATAGCCCTACTATATAGCACTACTGTATAGCCCTACTGTATAGCCCTACTGTATAGCACTACTATATAGCACTACAGTATAGCACTACTATATAGCACTACAGTATAGCACTACTATATAGCACTACAGTATAGCACTACTACAGTATCACGATGTCCTCTCTGTTCAGCAGACTGTACACAGGGTCCTGTTTTTCTTTCTCCTTCTTTGTTTTGGTCACTTTGGCATAGGTGGCAGTTTCACCCTGCTGTTCTGGTCTTTTCACTGAGGGGAGAAGTTGCTAGATTTAGTCAAACATGCTGGATACTGTATGTAGAGAAAGTTAACTGAGTGTTCTGAGAATTAAGTGTCTGTGGAAAACCAAATCGCTACAGTTAAATGTATCTTTATATAAATATAGCTACCTCAGTGCACTGTAGTTTGAGTTGTGTGGGACTTGAGTTTTGTTATGAGTCTTTGCTCACGTTGCCTTCCTCTGTCTGCAGGCCTGTTGGTCTCTGTGTGTATGTGGCTAAACATTCATCAACCTGTGTAGTATGTGGCTACGTGTGATGTTCAGGGCTGCCTCTACGTCAGTATAACAAACAACAGATAAAAATAGGTATGATATGAACATACCTTTGTATCCAATCAGACAGTACATGCACGTATACTATTCTACGTGTTTCTTTTTCAGTACCCACCTCTAGTCATTACACTGTACAGTGCCTCATCTCCTGTAGGATCAGTTGGAGAGCTACAGAAACAGAAAATGAACTTCAAACTCATAAATGTAAATATGTAATTAGAGAAATATCAACAATAAGCCTCATCCATGTCCCTGATACTGAAGGAAATGTAAGAGCCGGATTGCAAACAAAGAGAAACTTACATTACACCAGCTGCGACTAGAACATCCAGCATATGAAAATCAAAGACAGAAAACATACAGTATAACTTAGTACTTAAACAACTTGAGAAAATGAACAATACGTGATGCAAAATATGCAATGTAAAAATATGAACTGATATACTGTACCTGGTACAGCTGAGATTAGACTGTATGTTTGATCCGTGTCCTGATTCTCACTAAGGGAAGAGTCAAAATATTAGTATTTCCTGTCCCAACAATGTGGACATTGATAAATCAAGTAGTATTTTGTTTTCATTTTGTAGGTTTGCTATACCGTGGTTGATGGTCAATGCTTATCACTGTAACAGAAAGCAACAGTAAGGAATGACTTAAGCCATTGTATTACAATACATAGACACTTCGTTTAACATCAAGCATTTGTTCACTTTCCCCCACCATGTCATATAGCTAGACATGGTGATTGTAAGGCCGGGATTCAATCATATCCGCGTTAGATTTGCGTTATAGCTTGATTGACATTTAAAGGGGATTTCCGATTGAGCCGTCATTTGCAGCATTTCATGAATACGAACTGCTAGTGGACTAATCTACAGTTACAATATAGAAACAAATATCTTGCTAAACTTGACTGTTTACAGATTAGTTTATCAAAATTCGAAATTACACATTGCTTGTTTGACATTTAAAGGGAATTTCCGATTGAGCCGTCATCTGCAGTATTTTGTGAATGCGATCTCCGCAAATGGCAGTGAAAATGCCTTTTAAAGCTGAATTTTCGGCTGTTTTCGGTGTTAAGAATTGATTACTGTCTTAAACCAAACAGAAACAGTCAACTTCACTTACTTTGTTTCAGAATCCCCCAGTACCTCCACAGTAACAGCAGTAAAGACAGCATCAGAAACAGGAGGACCAAGGCTGCCAGTCCTGCTCCCACTTGTCCTCCCACATTCTTTAGTCTCTCTGTGAAGAACATTGATATAATAGATTCTGGTATACAGTACACGCTGGTGTTTAACTTGTTGCTGAGTCAGAGTATGTAGCCTTTCATTACAAAGCAATATATTGACTGACAATGTGTCTAAATGACAAATATTCAAACTGCACTGCAACAAATTGACAAATATACAGTTTGGATAACAATCTTATCATTACCAACATACATTATACACAAATATTGACAGAATCTTACCTTTCCATCCTCCATCGACATGAAAGACGATTAAATTCTCCCCTGTTGACTTCAAGTGACTGGGTACAGGTTTATCTCTGGTGTACACACAGCTGTAGGTGCCTGAGTCTTCTCTTGTAACATCCTTCATGGTGAAAATGGTGTCACCTTCCCCTTTCTCCAGAACTGTCATTTTCATCCCAACTCCATTCTTGCAAAGGTAAAAATGTAACTTGTCCTCAGGTCCTCTGATGCCAGTAGTGCTACATTTAAAATGGACATTTACCCCTTCAGTCACATAAGATGGTCCAAAGATCTTTGCTGGGTAGATCTCTGCATAAAAACAAATGCCAATAAGGGGTGAACTTAAGTGGAAGTTAGGATTTCCTCTAAATGTAAGTGTGTTTATTATTAAGAAGGTAATTTGTGTTTTAAAGGTATACACTGTATTTTATACATTGACGTAATTAAATATTGATGAAACACTAATCAATAATCACTACAAAAAAAGATACAGAAATCCTTTACTTTTGTCTTCAGATTCTGTACCCTCACATTTGACAAGGATGGATGCTGTGGCTGCATGGACAAATGTATACACTTAGGGAAAGTATTTTGTTCAGGAAATGAACATCAATATTTCTCTGAAAATGTTTGTATTACTTGAACAGTAGAAAATACTCACCGATCACAAGCCAGAGGAGTCCCAATGCTGCCATGATGTTGGCTGAGACTTCAGTGGTGTGGAGTGATGGATTCAGAGAAATGCATTGTTGATGTACTGTACCTTACCTATTCAGACTAATGATGGTCACCACACATTGTACGAATCAAAACCCGGAACATTGGTCTGTTTGGCGAGCTTTCTCAAATACTTTGGACATATTTAGGCATACTGTCATAACAAAGCCATTACGTCATTACAGTGTCACACCCTTATGTTGCAGAGGAGAAGTGGCCTGGTACATAAGCTATCATTTAAAATCATCAGCAACATGTAGAACTTTATATCAAATTTGTTTATTTATTAAATATCACATTTTCATTAACATTTACAGGTGTTCCTTACAAAACTACTAGTGGACTAATCTGCAGTTACAATATATAAACATATCTTGCTAAACTTGACTACAGATTGGTTTATAATATTTCAAAATTCTTCATTCCAAAAGGTATACCAATTTGGCAAATTAAGGGATTCAATACAGTTGACTGTGACTGCAAACATTTGGTACTGTCACGATCGTTTTCAAAGACGGACCAAGGCGTAGCGTGAGCTGAGTTCCACATCTTTAATATACAGTGAAACTTCCACAAAACAATAACCAAACAGCGAAATAGGACTTAACTGGTGCAACAAGCACATACACAAAAACAATATCCCACAAAGCAGGTGGGAACAGGGACACCTTATGATCCCCAATTAGAGACAACCAACATTAGCTGCCTCTAATTGGGAACCATACTAAGAGCACCAACATAGAAATGAAAAGACTAGAACACCCCCTAGTCACGCCCTGACCTACAACACCATAGAGAACCCAGAGGACTCTCTAGGGTCAGGGCATGACAGGTACTTTATGTATCCCACTGTAGAAGTAACTGTTTTAAATACATAACCCTTTATAGGTTCAATTACAATTGTTCCATATGTTGTAAGTACTGTAAAACAAATGTATTTCATAAGGTATAACCACATATACTAAAATGACCAAAAGTATGTGGGCATCTGCTCGTCGAACATCTCATTCCAAAATCATTGGCATTAATATGGAGTTGGTCCCCCCTTTGCTGCTGTTACAGCCTCCATTCTTCTGGAGCTAACAGCCTCCATTGTTCAATCACTAGATTTTGGAACATTGCTGCGGGGACTTGCTTCCATTCAGCCAGAAGAGCATTAGTGAGGTCGGGCACTGATGTTGGGCGATTAGGCCTGGCTCACAGTCGGTGTTCCAAATCATCCCAAAGGTGTTCGATGGGATTGACGTCAGGGCTCTGTGCAAACCAGTCATGTCCACACCGATCTCGAAAAAAGAAAATCTGTATGGACCTCGCTTTGTGCACAGGGGCAATGTCATGCTGAAACAGGAAAGGACCTTCCCCAAACTGTTGCCACAAAGTTGGAAGCACAGAATAGTCTGGAATGTCATTGTATGCTGTAGCGCTAGGATTTCCCTTCGCTGGAACTAAGGGGCCTAGCCTGAACCATGAAAAACAGCCCCAGACCATTATTCCTCCTCCACCAAACTTTACAATTGGCACTATGCATCCGGGCAGGTAGCGTTCTCCTGGCATCCACCAAACCCAGATTCGTCCGTCGGACTGCCAGATGGTGAAGCTTGATTCATCACTCCAGAGAACGCATTTTCACTGCTCCAGAGTCCAATGGCGTTGAGCTTTACACCACTCCAGCCGACGCTTGGTATTGCGCATGGTGATCTTAGGCTTGTGTGCGACTGCTTGGCCATGGAAACCCATTTCATGAAGCTCCTGACGTTGCTTCCAGAGGCAGTTTGGAATTCGTAGTGAGTGTTGCAACCAAGGACAGATGATTTTTACGCGCTATGCGCTTCAGCACTCAGCGGTCCCGTTCTGTGAGCTTGTGGGGCCTATCACTTTGTGGCTGAGCTGTTGTTGCTCCTAGACGTTTCCACTTCATAATATAAGCACTTACAGTTGACCGGGCAGCTCTGGCAGGGCAGAAATTTGATAAACTGACTTGTTGGAAAGGTGGCATCCTATGACGGTGCCACGTTGAAAGTCACTGAGCTCTTCAGTAAGCCCATTCTACTGCCAATGTTTGTCTATGGAGGTTGCATGGCTGTGTGCTCGATTTTATACACCTTTCAGCGACGAGTGTGGCTGAAATAGCTGAATCCACTAATTTGAAGGGGTGTCCACATACTTTTGTATATATAGTGTAGTTCTCAATAATTTTTTAAAATCTGTCAGTGCATTACTAGTGTTTGTCTTCCAGAAAGAGAGAGACATCGCGATTAGCCTATTTTTCAGTAACTAAAAGTCACTAGAAGTCTGACCACAATAACTGAACATATCAATCAGATTTAGGGTTGCAAAAGGAGGGTATACTACTGGAAACTTTCTAAGTTTATCAGTAAACTACCAGAATGTTGGTATCTTTTAAGGATTTTATGTAATCTATTACAAGACATCTAGTGGCTCTTTTGGGTACTTCAGATTATCACAGGTGTCTGTAATAATCACTGGCCTGCTGTGTGGCTTTATCGTATATAAAATATTTGAACAAATTGAATAAGATGTAAAGAAATTCATGACAACGCTGTAAAACAATATCCTAAATATAAACCATCAACTTAGTGAATACCATAGTTTTTTTTTCTTCATTAATTAGTCTATATTCTCTTGAACCGTATGGTCTATCTACTAGAAACTCATGGACAATATGGACACAGATATAATGCATTTGTATTATATATGATTTTATTGCTAAAGTTACGATAGATTGCCATAGATGTTCTGTTAATTACCAAAATTACGGAAGATTCCTGTAACCTGTAACGGCCGTCGTCAGATTGAGACCAAGTTGCAGCGGAGGATGTGTTCATATTAAGGATTTTAATAAACGAATGAACACTATACAAAAAGAAACCACGACAAGGAATGACAGCCAAACAGTCCTGTCAGGATTAACAAACCTAGACAGAAAACATTCACCCACAAACCCCAAAGTAAAAACAGGCTGCCTATGTATGACTCTCAATCAGCAACAACGATCTACACCTGTTCCTGATTGAGAGCCATACACAGCCAAAACAAAGAAAACCACCAACATAGAAAAAGAAACCTAGAACGCCCACCCATGTCACACCCTGGCCTAACCAAAAATAGAGAACAAAAAACCCTCTCTATGGCCAGGGCGTTACATAACCTTGGAAAATGACCAGTAGCTTTGCAACCCTAATTCGATTACATTGACCATTTGCACATGTTCAACTCCAACTCCGACCTTGTCCGAGCTTCTTGTGATTCCAGTGGTGCTACATTTCAAATCTACATTCCCCCCTTCAGTCACATTAGATGGTCCAAAGAGCTTTGCGGGGTAGATCTCTGCATAATACAAAAGGAGCGAACCCTAAATTTGACTTAATTGAAAGTAAAAATGTGCCCCTAACTGTGTGTTGATTTAGTATTAAGAATGTAATTTGTGGTTTAATAGTATATACTGTATTTTAGCGTCTGAAGAACAAATACTCAACCACACAACAAACGGACAAAAACTGAATGTGCACAGCAATCCACTCACCATTATTTCTAATCATTATAAACGTACACAAACATTAACAAAAGCTTACTTTCTTCCCCATAGACCTGGATCTCCCCTGTTGACTTCACTTGATCCAGTAGAAGTGTATCTCTCGTGTACACACAGCTGTATTTGCCTGAGTCTTCTCTTGTGAAATGGTGAAAATGGTGTCATCTTCACCTTTCTCCACAGGAGTCATTCTTTTACTTAATTCTCCGTACTGACCAATGATTAAAAAGGTGAACCAACCATAAATGTATATGTTGTGCCCTTGTCCTGAGAGGATAGGGGTGGCAGGTAGCCTAGAGCTTAGAGCGTTGGACTAGTAACCGCAAGGTCGAATCCCCGAGCCAAAAAAGTACAAATCTTTTGTTATTCCCCTGAACTGTTCCTAGGCCGTCATTGAAAATAAGAATTTGTTATTAACTGACTTGCCTAGTTAAATAAAGATAAAATAAATGACAAAATATTAGTTCAACATGTAGCTACAGTAAATGTAGTATGTTAATATTAACTAGCTGGCCTGGTGCATCGTTGCCCATGAAAGGAAGTTAGGCTTGCGAGCAAGCATTTTAGTCAGGTAGCCAAGGACAACAAAAACTGAAAGCGTGTACTGTATGGCAGAGTAGAAGATGATGGCATTGGCGTTTCTCTACAAGTAGGATGAATAAACATGTTTGGCTTCCCCGGTGATTTTACTCACGCACTGCCACTTGGTCTTGTCTTTTGTTTATCACTCTCCATCCGAGTACGACCTGATTCATGTAACGTATTTTCATTTGACACCCAATAGGTGAGGAGGCTGAGGCATGATGCCGTCGGCGCCGCTGAAAAATAGGCTAATTAGAGGCATGAAAACTATATTACCTGTCTGACTCACCTATTACCACGTAGACTGTGCAACACAAAAACTTATCTTGCTACATGTGGAAATGAAAAAGAAGGGTTACTGTCAAAATGATTTATTTAAAAACGTAATACAATTTAGACATAGGTGTAAGATGACGGGCGCATGGGCCCTGTCATCTTGTACCTGCTGCTGATGTTTCCCCTACGCCAGTGGTCACACCTTATGTTGAAGAGCAGTGTCATTAATGAAGTCAGTCTGGTACATACAGGGCCATAAATTTGATAAACGTCACTGTTAACAGATTAGTTTAGCAAAATTCCATATTCCACATTCCAAACAGTAAACCAATTTGTCAAAGTACAAGTTCAATACAGTTGATATGATTAAATTCTCAGTTTGTATACTTTATTGAATGTTTATTGAACATCACCCATCCTACCAGTCAGAGATTCAATTGACTGTGACTGCAACCATTTGGTACTTTATGTATCCCACTGTAGAAGTAACTGTTTTAAATACATAACCCTATATAGGTTCAATTACAATTGTTCCATATGTGGTAAGTACAGTAAAACATGTATTTTATATGGTATAACCACATATTTCTCAATAGAAAATATTTATCTGTCAGTGCATTACTGTTTGTCTCCTCCAGAAAGCGACATTATGATTAGCCTACCTTTTTTGAACAGCAGGAACTAACAGCTACTACAGTCAGTAGAAGTATGACCACAACAGCTGAACTTATCAATCGGATTACATTGACCAGTCTCACATGTTCAACTCCATAAGCTTCCCCAACTTCTTGTCCCTCTCTGGCCCCTCTGTAAAGACCATTGATATATTAGACTCTGGTGTTTCACTTGATGCTGTATCAGAGCATTGTCTTATGTCAGATTGTGTCACTTCTATGCGATGCTCGTCCCTCAATCAATCTGTTTTGTAGGATGTGGAACTCATATTCAAATTCAAATATTGCGCATCCGCCATTCAAATAATGAAAACATAGTTCCACATTTTTCTATTACAAAAGTTATGACGCCGATTTAATAGTTTGTCATTGTGAGAAAATAAAAACAAAGCGTTGGCTATCTCCTGCAAAACTATATGCAAGGACATTGGCCTCCAGTGCAGTGACTTCAAGTTGATCAGCTGCTTAGTTTACTGTTGTAAATGTTAGCTAGCTAGTTTACTGACATAGCTAGCTAGCTCTACCTTGCTTTGTTGGGTCAGCTGAGCACAACGGCTGACTCGGGACGGGAGGCTACTCAATGACTCACGGCAGAACATCTGCTTCATGAAAACTAATAATATTTTTTGAATTAGCACTACTACAGCAGCTTACTAGCTAGCTAGCTTTTGTTGAAAGCATTAAACATTGTGTGTGCAGCACTAAGCAGGTAGGTTTGCAGCATCGTTTCACTGACTGGCTCAGCTAGCACTAGCAGGCTGCTAATGTTGGACACTTTTTTACTCTTATTTTACCAGGTAAATTGACTGAGAACACATTCTCATTTACAGCAAAAACCTGAGGAATAGTTACAGGGGAGGAGAATGAGCCAATTGTAAGCTGGGGATGATTAGGTGGCCATAATTGTAGGAAGGCCAGATTGGGAATTTAGCCAGGACACCAGAGTTAACACCCCTACTCTTACAATAAGTGCCATGGGATCTTTAGTGACCACAGTGAGTCAGGACACCCCTTTAACATCCCACCCAAAAGACAGCACCCTACACAGGGAAATGACCCAATCACTGCCCTGGGGAATTGGGATATTTTTTTTAGCAGCATCTGGTCTTCCATCCAGAGACTGATCAGAACCAACCCTGCTTAGCTTCAGAAGCAAGCCAGCAGGGGGATGCATGGTTGTGTGCTGCTGGCCTATTTATTCTAGCTTTATTGTCAAACTTGAGAAAGACTGCTTTGTAAAATGGGGCAACTAAGACTTCCTCACCAGACTTCCTCACCAAAAAAAAAACGGCAAAATGATGGACTGATTGTTTTTTCTTTGTTTAATTCAGACTGTTATGAGGCAGAAATGGGGTTCAGCAGACGATGTCACCTAGATAATATTTTTGAATGTTAGACAGCACATTGTAGCTGAACTACAGCACTTTTGATCTATCCCATTACCCTTTGTGAGATACAAGATAGATCAGTGCAGGCAGAATTGCCGTTCTATCTAACGTAAGACAATGTACGCATCAGCGTACATATAGCCCTTTTTTACAAAGCAATATATTGGCAAAAACAACTGCACTGAAACAAATTGACAAATATAATAGTATAGCAATCTACGCATTTAATCAATATAAACATACATTATACAATCGACACAAACATTGTCAGAATCTTACCTTCCACATCTCCATCTCCATAAACCTGAAAGACTAGATAATCCCCTGTTGAGTTCACCTGACTGGGTATGAGTTTATCTCTGGTGTACACACAGATGTAGTTGCCTGAGTCCTCTCTTGTAACATCTTTCATGGTGAAAATGGTGTCATTTTCACCTTTCTCCAATGCCGCAATTCTTATCCCAAATCCATTCTTGCAGAGGTAAACATTAACCTTGTCCCAGTTTCTTGGGATGCCAGTAGTGATACATTTCAAATCTACAGTCCATCCTTGAGTCACATTAGATGGTCCATAGAGCTTTGCGGGGAAGATCTCTGCATGAAACAAAATACTCAATAAGGGGTTAAATTCTAAATTCTACTTAAAAAATAAAAAGCAGAACATTTCATTTAAGTGAAAGTAAAAATGTGCCCCTAAGTGTAAGTTGATTTAGTATTAAGAATGTCATTTGTACTAGTATACTCAACCACACAACAAATTGATAAATACTGAATATGCACAGCAATCCACTCACCATTATTTCTAATCATTATAAACGTACACAAACATTAACAAAAGCTTACTTTCTTCCCCATAGACCTGGATGACTAGTAAATCCTCGTCTGTTGACTTCACTTGATCCAGTAGAAGTTTATCTCTGGTGTACACACAGCTGTAGTTGCCTGAGTCTTCATTTGTAACATCCTTCATGGTGAAACTGGTGTCATCTTCACCTTTCTCCAGAACTGTCATTCTTATCCCAACTCCATTCTTGCAAAGGTAAACGTGAACCTCGACCCAGTGTTGTTCCAGGCCGACAATGCTACATTTAAAATCTATATTACCCCCTTCTCTCACCATGAATGTTGGTGCGAAGAGCCTCGCAGGGTAGGTATCTGCATAGATCAGAATACTCAATAAGTGAATAACTTCCAAGAATAAGTGGATGATAAACAGCTGTTTGTTTGAATAAAATGTCATTTTTAGTTTTCTGAGTACTGTATATACTGTAGATACTATATTTTTAAACAAATATTTTACCTGTGTATTCAGATTTGGCAAGTTTGGATGCTGTGACTACTTGGAACAAGAATACTTGATTAAGTCATGTTTCTCTATAATGCAGATGAGCTTTGTAAGATACTAGAAACATAGAACATTTAAATAAATGTTGCTCTTGATTATTTCTATCACTGGAAAAGTAGAACATACTCACAGATCACAAGCCATATGAGTCCTTATGCTGCCATGATGTATTGGCTGAGACTTTGTGTAGAGGTTTGGTTTCAGAGAAATACAATGTTGATGTGCCTCACAAATGTAGGCCCATAACAGTAACCTCACATTGTACGAATAAAACAACGGACTATAGCTGATAACGTTCCTCATATACTGAGAATGGATTCAGCCATACTTTTGTAACAAAGCATTCAATCCCTTATACGTTCAGTTTCAAGACTAGGCGTGTCATTAGAGAAATGATGAGGTTCTGTTATATTCATAGCACTATATGGCTAACTGATACAGTTTTGCATGTAGCTATACTGTAAATGACAAAAAACAAGTAAGAGAAGAATTGTCCATGTATCTTTATAGACAAGAACTGTGTGAAATAAATGTCCATTAAAAAAAACTCCATCCAAAAACTATCTTTTGGTATTTGTTTCATTAGTCCATTGCATGTCAACAATGAAGTTTTGAAGATATATAACTTTCAAAATACAGAAATCTGGCCCGTATTGTGCATTTTGTATCAGATGATGCAAAATGCATTATATGTGCCAGATATCTGTATTTTTAAAGTTACATATTTTCTAAACTTGATTGATGACATGCAAAACATTTTGGGACTATATCAAAAATGGACTAATGAAACAAATACCAAAATATAGTTTTTGGGTGGAGTTTTCCTTCAGTATACAAAAAAAGCCTTATACTCCTGAATCTTAAGATGAATTATAAACTGGGTGGTTCCAGCCCTGAATGCTCATTGGCTGACAGCCGTGATATATCAGACCGTATACCATGGGTATGACAAAACATTTATTTTTACTGCTGTAATTACACCGGTAGCCAGTTTATAATAGAAATAAGTCACCTCAGGGATTTGTGATATATGGCTATATGGTATCCATAATAACAGCCCTTAGCCGTGGTATATTGGCCATAAACCACACACCCTAGTGCCTTATTGCTTAATTAAACCAATAAACAAACTATATACATTCTTAAGCATTCTGTCAATATATTCTGAATTAATTCCTTTACAGTGAACGTCACTACCCCATAGCATCAGGTAATGTTACAACACATGTATGGCAGATAAAGCCAAAAACAGTACTACAAATAACCATTGAGAAAAGTAACATTGGTTATTGATTGTAGGTTGCTCATTCATTTCCTACATTTTCTCGACAAAAGGCTGTCCCTGTCAAGCTAACTTGCCCCTTGGGGTCACCGTCAAATTGTACCATTGGACCAGGTTGGCAGACACAGTACATACTGTAGTAGTCCTTTTTAGCTTCAGTGCCTGTGAAAATGAAACAAAGTCCATTGGTTCGATATCTCTTGTTGTGCAACATTAGTATGGATATGATAATAGACTATTATTAGGCTTACCTCAAGTATCTTCCTTGGGCACTCGCTGCTTGGCTCTTTTCTCTACAATGTATTAACACATATCTTAGCATGTTAATAACTTTTTGCCAACAGACAAATAAAAGCCCTTTGATAATTTATATCCCACTAAAATGTAACAGCATAATCCCTTGTTATAGGTTCAATCACAATGATGCCATGTGTGAGGAATACAGTAAAACTAGTGTTTAATGCTCCATGAATGTAGTTATATTTAAGAGCAGTTATTAGCGACTGCAATTATAATGTGTTATGCATGTCTCATAAGGCGTAATACACTGAGTATACCAAACATTACGAACAACTTCCTAATATTGAGTCCCTCCCCTTTGCCCTCAGAACAGCCTCAGTTAGTCGGGACATGGACTCTACAAGGTGTTGAAAGCTTTCCCCAGGGATGCTGGCCCATGTTTACTCAAATGCTTCCCACAGTTGTCAAGTTGGCTGGGTGTCCTTTGGGTGGTGGACCATTCTTGATACACACAGGAAACTGTTGAACGTGGAAAAGCCCAGCAGCGTTGCAGCTCCTGACACAAGCCAGAGCGCCTGGCACCTACAACCATACCCATTCAAAGGCTCTTACATCTTTTGTCTTGCCCATTCACCCTCTGAATGACACACATACACAATCCATGTCTCAATTGTCTCAAGGCTTAAAAATTCTTCTTTAACCTGTCTCCTCCCCTTCATCTACACTGATTGAAGTGGATTTAACAAGTGACGTCAATAAGGGATCATAGCTTTCACCTGGATTCACCTGGTCAGTCTATGTCATGGAAAGGTGTTCTTAATGTTTTGTATACTCAGTGTACGTGTGCTTGTAATGCATTATGAAGAGAGTATTCATAGGAAGGGTTACCAAAAGTTGTTATCTGTCAGTAGATCACTACTGTATGTCATTCAGAAAAGAGACATCATCATAATTACCTGTTTTTGAACAGCATGAACTAACAGCCACTACAGTCAGCAGAAGTATGACCACAACAGCTGAACTTATCAGTCGGATTACATTGACCAGTATCACATCATGTGCAGCCTCTGAAATAGAGACCAAATGTAGATGGATGCATCATCAATTAGACAGAACTTATTCTAAGTGTATCCATGTGGTCAATGACATGGAATAAACCCTCCACCATCTAACACACCCTAAAACTTGCCCTATAACATCAATAAGGACAAATCTAACTTCAATGGAAGTAGAAAGTATATAATCGGCCAGAGGAATAGTCAATGTTACCAGAGGAGGCTGGTGGAGGACAGGACCGTTCCACTTATTCCATTCCTGCTTTTACAATGAGCCCATTTTCCTATAGATCCTCCCACCAGCCTCCTCTGATGTTAACCAGTGGAAGATTCGGATGGGATCAGTTTTGCCAAACTGCCCCTGTAATTATTTTTTTTGCTCATTCAAAATTCACAGTTATAATGGAAGCCTGGAGGCTCTTCTAGTCATGAAGATATTTCAAATGTCTATGGATATTTCAAATGTCTATGGATAGCCTGATATTGGCTTAATGTCCTCCAATTCAGAGAAAGTCAAAATAATAATGCATATCAATAAGAGCTATGAACTCTAACCTATGCAGACACTTAATTAACTGACCCCCCCCCCCCCAAAAGGCCTAATTAATTAATTAACAAAAAAAATCACAAATAAATCCTACCTTCGTAGACCTGGATGGCTACTAAATCCTTGCCTGTTGTGAACACCTGACTGGGTGCGAGTTTATCTCTGGTGTACACACAGCTGTAGGTGCCTGAGTCATTTCTTGTAACATCCTTCATGGTGAAAATGGTGTCACCTGCCCCTTTCTCCAGAACCTTCATTTTCATCCCAACTCCATTCTTGCAAATGTACACATGAACCTTGTCCCAGGATCTTTTGATGCCAGAGATCTTACACTTCAAAACTATAGTATCTCCCTTTCTAACTTGAGACTTTGATCCAAAAAGCCTGGCGGGGTAGACAGCTACATCATTTGAGAGTGAAAGAGAGCATTAAGGACAATTAAACGTCTTTGTAATAAACATGTTTGGAATAAAACGGCTTAAACTGTAGATGAACGCAAATGATTTGAACTCTGCATTTTAGGATTTAAAAAATGTCCTCTTACCTATTTCCTCTGAGATGGCCAGTACACCTGCTGTTACTGTGACTGTGTAGAAATAATGGGAGATTTACACAACAGGCAGTTTCAATAGAAATCCCTAAAACATACAACTATTAGAAGTAGATTGACTGCATACTGAGTACGTACTGTATGTACGGATCATTCTGAGACCAAATGCTTACTCTAATCTGTATTTGTAAAGATACTCACATATCATAAGAAAGATGGGACCCATGATGTGACTTGTAGCCTTTTGTGATTCTCTAGGCCTATCGGACACTATAAAAGACTTAGGAGGAAGGTAGGCATCATCATGTACAGTTTTTAAGTGTGAATATCCGGGAAACAATAGGGGCCTATTAGAAGCGTCTTTGATCATGATGTGAGGTTGCATCACAGAGCTTCCAATGACCCGCGTCACCCTGCTTATATTAAAGACACACATAGTCAAATGTCTTAGGTCATTTCATCTAGTTGTTACATAATAACTACCTGGTTGTTACTCATGTGTGATTCACCATAACAATTACCTTTGAGTTCTCTCCCATAAGTACCACACACCTTTCTGATGAATACCAGGTAATACATTAAATGAGATGGCTGGACGCAGCACGACTTCTTTTTATAACCTGTGTGATTGTTTACACACACTTATCAGTAGAAAAGAGATTATGAAAATAATATATTACAATGACCATTCATCTTTAAAGAGAGACCCTGTGTGCATGAATATATTGTGATGAATATAACAACAAATATATCTATGGTAAATGCTCGATAATGCAGCAGCTTTTAGGAAGCAGTGATTTTGACACTTTCTATGATACTATGTTCCGATTACAATACAACCCAAACATGTATTTGTTCAATCAATTACTATGGGTTACTACTTTATCATCTTCTTTGACTTTCTAGTACTCTGTCACCTTGATAACTGTATCATTACAGTTAGAGACTAGAGGCTGTGGGATTCATATGTAGTGACTAGTGGTGCAGGTTGGGTATCTCAAGTGGGCATTTGTTTTAAACAACATTTGATCTTTGAGTCTGTTTTAGGTAGGTCTTTGTAAGCTATGTGGAGTAACAGTGTTACATTAGGCCTTTTTGAAATGTGTAACACATGGTCTTCCTATTAACTTTCAAATGTGGGGTTCCAAACTCCCCAGGCCTATGATACTGAGCTTAGAAAAAGCTCACACCAACACATTTATAATGAGTAGAAACATTTCCAACAATGGTCTCCAATAATGATATTGTAGTATGTAGTAGGAAATCATATCAAAATAGGCAATCATATCAACTAGAGTTTGCAAGAGAGCATGTGTAACATCTCTCTTTATGTTGTCTGTCTTATGATTATAAGAATGGAAGTCGGTGCATGTGATATCATTTGAACTTTACTGAAACCATTGCAGGGATCCATACATTGTTGTTCACTAGCTCAGTAGCTCAACTAGTGCATGAGTAAAACATTAAATGAAATACTGAGTGTGTCAGTCATCAACATAATGAAAATGTGGAGTTGAAAAACAGTAATGTCCACTACATTAAACTACAGCATGCAAGGAGTGAGTAGACAAGACAGATATTGTATGTTTGCACAATGCAAGATCAACAGTCCACATGTAATGTATGGCTTGAAAATAGATTGCAGCTTGCCGTTATTAAATGTACTGACAACATCCTGTCTATGTGTGTGGTCTGGTACACAGCTTCTGCTTTAGGCCCTTCAGTTTCTGCGTCTGAGAACAAAAACCACAGAAAACATCAGGTCCACATCCTTCATTGTGACTTGACATGTAGATGGAAGCTATGTGTGGAGAGACCCCAAGTCTTATTTATATTCCTGTGTTCATCATTATACATTTTAACTTCAGTGCTTCTCTGTAAACAGCATTACGTGTGAAATACTGTGAGACAGAGCTCATGGCTAAATATAGGAATGTGACTGAATAGGTCTACATCTGGACAGGTTTTCTATACAAACAGCCTCTTACACCTCTCATGATCAGAAATAACACCCCCAACAGAGAAACTTAAAACTTACTACCTGACTTTCATGAAAATCCCCAAACTATACCAAAGTTCCCTGTGTCCCATATTTCAAGACATTGAACTCACCATGTTTGGACAGAAGTAACTAACAGCCACTACAGTCAGTAGAAGTATGACCACAACAGCTGAATTTATCAATCGGATAACATTGACAAGTCTCACATCATGTGCAGCCTCTGAAATACAGAGTGGATGGATGAATTCACATTTTTTGTCAATTTATTTGGTCTCTTAACCTCTTCCTTTCATATAGTGATTATACATTTTTAAAAAGTGTTAACAAAAGTTTTAACCTATACATTCTCACCATTAACCTGAAGAAAGGCTGAATTATTTCCATATAATTTCCTGTCTGTATTATCCAGGGGTTTTGATTGCAGATCAAGCACACAACTGTAGTTGCCTGTGTCATTGTTAATAACACTTTTAATTGTAAAAGTTGCCTCCATCAGATTCACATCGAACTCCTTCATCTGAACAGCAGTGCCGTTCTTGCAGAGGTAAAAGTGACTGGTCATTTCTATTCTCTGGGGGGTTCTAATAATAGTACATTGGAAATCCACATCCTCTCCCTCTCTTACAGTGCTTGAGTCTGAAAGTGATATGTCTGCAGGGAGAATCCGGTCTGCATGAGGTGAAAAAGAGAGGAATAGGAAAGGTGTGTTTGTAGTCACATTGAAATATGTGTATCAAAAATATTTGAAATTATTTTGAAGCAGCCGTTTTGGCCTGTTTATGTGTTGTGTGTATGTTCTGTTTATGTGTTGTGTGTATGTTCTGTTTTGTACACTAGAGGGCACTATATGTTGGGGCCATGGGTCACTGGTCACATGTGCATATAGGTGACCAGGAAGGGTTAACACAGGTGAGAGGAGAGAACATACAGTTGTTACCATATCACATATATAGCTTAAAGAATGCATGCCTCTGCAACTTTTCTATAGGAATATGAGTTTTGGAGCTATTTATATTTTATATGTGCAATAAATGGGAACTTCACCCAAAAAGAGTAACGTTTGGAAAGCTGATTTTTTTGGTGGACATGTCATGGACAGCTCTCTCCTGTGCTAGTGGCATGTCATAGGAATTCGCCACTACATGTATTGTATCCATATGTTTAATATTTCTAACAACAATAACATATCCAGAGAGTAAATAATCCTTACCCATCACCTGGATGGAAAGTGAATTATCTCCTTTTCCTTGCGCTTCAGAGAGTGGATATTGGGTTTTAGAGAACACACAGCTGTAATTGCCAGTCTGTTGGCTAGTTACACTTTTCATGGTGAAAAGGGTATCATATGTTTCACATTTGTCCACATACACTGCAACCCGCTCCAAACACAAGTACACATGTACCACTTCTGATTCATCCTTGCGCCCAAATGTACTACATTTTACTACTAGGTCACTGTCCTCCATTATTCTTGTTTCTGTCCCATAGATCGTTGCTGGAAAAATGTCCTTTACTAATATTTGAAAAAAGGAAAAGTAGTGAGACATGCATGTACAGTATTTTTGTGTATCATATTATATTGAAAACATCATTCCTATTGGTTATGTAATGTTGCTACGTATAGGTTATAAAGAAAAATATTGACATTGTAATTTCATAATATATCTGCAGCCAATAGTGGAATGATACTGTTTCACAGTATTAATTACACGTCAGTGTTGTGATTGGCTGGGATATTTGCCTATTGATTTCTCACGCCAGAGCGGCATGTGTTGTCAAACTGGGAAAGTTGTTCTGATTTTGTGGCTGTGTAGACCAAAACTGATGTTTGACGCTGGTGGACCAAGACAGAAACAAACTTTTGTTTTGTTCCACAAGCTTCAAACAGCTGTAAAAATGATATTTTTGCTTATTAAAAGTATATTTCACAGCGATTTAGATGGTACAATGATTACGTACACTATTCAGTGCTGGTTTTGTAACAAACTGAAATTGAGCGAACAGTGTAGAATTTTAGCAACCAGGAAATGCGCAATTGCCGCTAGATAACACAGCCACAAAGTCAGAACAGCTTTCCCAGTTTGACAACAGACGGCAGAACAAAATCAATAGGCGAATATCACAGCCAATCACAACACTGGCGGGTAAGTAATACTGTGAAACACTATCATTCCACTATTAGCGCTAGATATATTATGAACATTTTCGAAAATTAAAATACAAAAATTCAACAACAAAAAATCCTATGTGTAGCACCTTTCAATTAAAATTCAATCTTAAAAAAATTCTAAAACATACTAGAACTTTTTTTGTTAACGATAACTACGTTAATGAAAGAATGTTGACATACCTTTTGTTTGTGCTATGGTCTCTTTTGACAAGGAACCTTTGATGAGAAAATACATTTGGCAGTAAATTGCAAAACGTGAAACAAATTGAAAGTGAATATTGTTACAAAAATATGATAAAATAGGTTAATTGTTTGAAATATACTCACACAGGATAAAGGTGAACATGATTATGGTGTTAAAGTTTTGTTGAAACAATAGGTAACTCTCTCTACATTGGGTATTTGTGGTATGGACTTAAAGACCAGTTTTCTATCGAGACATACATCTTTACCAAATACGGGCAGAGTGTAGTCTACTGAATGATTTAATTTCCTCATTTGGAGTGAAACTAGATACACTTTCCCCACAGGGTAAGGCCAAAAGTATCTTTAATTGTGTGACTTTCTGGTCTGCATGACACAAAACACAGACAACAGGAATGTTTATAATTAAATATACAATATTTATTTCTTGCCTACCACCATACATTAATTTAACAAAATAAATTACATTATGTACAGTTTATTGAACATTTTACCCACCACTCCGCCCACAAAACCAAAGGCCTGATTGATATCGACAACAACCTAGTCTGGTAGGTTCAATGAACATTATTTTAAGTTAAATTATAATTGTGTCATGAGTGAGGAGCACAGGGAGATTTAGGCATACTGTAGATTACATGTAAGAATTATCAAGAAAATAGTATTGCTATTCTGTTGTTGTTACGACTGTACTGTATGTCATCCAGGAAACAGATCATTATATGTTTGGACAGTAGTAACTAACATATAATACAGTCAAAAGAAGTATAACCACAACAACTGAATTTATCAGTCGGATTACATTGACCAGTCTCACATCATGTGTAGCCTCTTTATGGACCTCTTGATGAACCTCTTCTGAAATACAGAACAGAGAGACATACGTATTTACACAGAAGTTGCCATATAGTCAGTATAAACACTTGATTATCCATCCATATACAACACAAAGTAGGTCCTACCTTCTCCCTCCTTGTAGACCTGAATGATGGCTAGATTGACACTTGTTGCGTTCACTTGACTGAGTTTTAGTTTGAATATGGTGTGCTGTACACACAGCTGTATATGGCTGTGTCCTCTCATTTTACATCCTTGATGGTGAAAATGGTGTCATCTTCACCTTTCTCCAGCTCTCTTACTCTCATTCCACTTCCATTCTTGCAAAGGTAAACATAGACCTTGCTCAACGGTTTTCTGGTGCTTGTAGTGCTGCACTTCACATCGACTGTCCTTCCTTCTCTCATGTGGGTACTAGATCGAAAGAGCTTTGCTGGGTAGATATTAGCTTCATCATTGAAGAGTGAAAAATATAATTTATGAATAAAAATGTAAGTCTCAGAAGTTCCAATGTTTAGAATGAATCTTCTCAGACATTGGCTACGTATAACGCAATAAAATGACAGTTGTATCTGTTTGAGTTTTAGAATTAAATTATGTAAGTGTACCTTTCTTTGCCAAGTTAACCAGTAAAGCTGCATTTAGAAACAAATAGAGATAACAGTTTGTACAACCAGGTTGAATATTGAAAAAAAATGGCCCATTGCTATGCTTTACCTTGATCAATATTGTGAAAATACTCACATATTATGAATAAGATAGGACTCATGGTGTGATCTTCAGCCTGTTGTGATGTTTTCACACATAACATATTGTGTCTAACCATGTAGCTATGTGAATTATGGGAAACTCTGGGACCAAATTAGACACCTCTAACCTTCATGCAAAGTTTTATGACAGAGCTTTGGCCTAATCCTAGTCCTAGTCCTAGTCCTAGGCAGCTCATTTTGAAGAAACACGTCAGTCCTCTGACCTCATCTTCATTGTTTATGGTGTACACATCAGCAACATTGAAATGTGTCTGATACAGTGTAATTAATGATTAGCCTTGCAGTGCCAGTCTAATTTCCTGATATAGTTGTCAGTAGGGGGTGGTTGGACTATGTATATGTTTTACATCAGTGGACATGCACATATAAACCAAATCACATTTTATTGGTGACATACACACGTTTAGCAGATGTTATTGTGGGTGTAGCGAAATTCTTGTGTTTCTAGCTCCAACAGTGCAGTAATATCTAACAAGTCATATATAATCAATATGTTAATATTACATACAGTTGATGTCAGAAGATTACTTACACCTTAGCCAAATACATTTAAACTTCGTTTTTCACAATTCCTGACATTTAATCCAAGTAAAAATTCCCTATCTTTGGTCAGTTAGGATCACCACTTTATTTTAAGAATGTGAAATGTCAAAATAATAGAAGAGAGAATGATTTATTTCAGCTTTTATTTCTTTCATCACATTCCCATTGGGTCAGAAGTTTACATACACTTAATTAGTATTTGGTAGCAATGCCTTTAAATTGTTTAACTTGGGTTAAACGTTTTGACTAGCCTTCCACAAGCTTCCCACAATAAGTTGGGGGAATTTTGGCCCATTCCTCCTGACAGAGCTGGTGTAAGAGTCAGGTTTGTAGGCCTCCTTGCTCGCACACGCTTTTTCAGTTCTGCCCACAAATATTCTGTAGGATTGAGGTCAGGGCTTTGTGATGGCCACTCCAATACCTTGACTTTGTTGTCCTTAAGCCATTTTGCTACAACTTTGCAAGTATGCTTGGGGTCATTGTCCATTTGATAGCCCCATTTGCGACCAAGCTTTAACTTCCTGACTGATGTCTTGAGATGTTGCTTCAATATATCCACATAATTTACCTTCCTCATGATGCCGTCTATTTTGTGAAGTGCACCAGTCCCTCCTGCAGCAAAGCACCCCCACAACATGATGCTGGCACCCCCGTGCTTCACGGTTGGGATGGTGTTCTTTGGCTTGCAAGCCTCCCCCTTTTTCCTCCAAACATAACGATGGCCATTATGGCCAAACAGTTCTGTTTTTGTTTAATCAGACCAGAGGACATTTCTCCAAAAAGTATGATCTTTGTCCCCATGTGCAGTTGCAAACCGTAGTCTGGCTTTTTTATGGTGGTTTTGGAGCAGTGGCTTCTTCCTTTCAGGTTATGTTGATATATGACTTGTTTTACTGTGGATATAGATACTTTGGCTGTGGGGTAACATGGTGTTTATACTTGTGTACTATTGTTTGTACAGATGAACGTGGTACCTTCAGGCGTTTGGAAATTGCTCCTAAGGATGAACCAGACTTGTGGAGGTCTACAATTTTTTTTCTGAGGTCTTGGCTGATTTCTTTTGATTTTCCCATGATGTCAAGCAAAGAGGCACTGAGTTTGAAGGTAGGCCTTGAAATACATCCACAGGTACACCTCCAATTTACTCAAATGATGTAAATTAGCCTATCAGAACCTTCTAAAGCCATGGTATTATTTTCTAGAATTTTCAAAGCTGTTTAAAGGCACGGTCAACTTAGTGTATGTAAACTTCTGTCCCACTGGAATTGTGATACAGTGAATTATAGGTGAAATAATCTGTCTGTAAAATATTGATGGAACTTGTGTCATGCACAAAGTAGATGTCCTAACCGACTTGCCAAAACTATAGTTTGTTAACAATACATTTGTGGAGTGGTTGAAAAACACGTGTTAATGACTCCAACCTAAGTGTATGTAAACTTCCCACTTCAACTCTCTATGTTAATATATGTATTATTTATCACCGGGCTTTCTAGTTGCATAAAATAAAAAAACTCTCTGTAAGATTCACAAATGTAAGTATGGCTTATTTTAAACTACAGTGTATCCTTGCATGTTTTAGTGGAGGCTGTAGTATGGGTGACAGCATTACATATTGGTTAGACCAATTGTGCCCAGTCTTCCTTGTTTCCAAGGGTGATATTCTAAACTGCTGTCCCAACTGAAACTGTGCCTATAAGACGATTGCATTTGTTTTCAGTTCCAATAAAGAAGTATACCACATTCAGTTAGCGATTTTTTTAAAAGATTTAATATGAGGGAGAATGCAACCGTATATACAGCAATAATACTTAATGTGGTGCTTTAAAATTAAATGACTTCCACTCATGATTAAGACATGTACTGATGACGTCCTGTCTTTTTGCGTGATTTGGCATACACAACTTCTGCATCTGGGCCTTGATTTGCTGCATCTGTGGATGAAAAGACCCCAACATATTGTATCAGATCCAGTATATCCTTCATCACATTAGATGACAGCTGTGTGTTCAGAGAGACTTTAATTTTTTTTATCTTGTATTAGACATTTCTCAATTTTCAGGATATTGTAGGATCCAAGATAAGGTAGGACAATGACATTAAGACAATGATTAAATAGGTTTATTACAGAAGCAATGCTAAATTGAAGAGTGTTCACCACATTATACACCACAGCTCTGAGGACATTCAAAGGAAACACAAGTCTATTCTCTGCCCAGAGGAAACACACCCAGATCATCTTGGTTCTCTTTATGTGAAGTACCAACAAAAAAATCTTTGGTTTCCTGTGCCAACTGCTACTTATGTCAGGAATGACACCATTGACAGAGAAAGTGAGTCAAGATATTTTTCAAGGTCAGTGACAAAACCTGACTCGTTCTGCCTACCATGTATGGAAATCCAAAAGTACACCTAACTTTACGGTGGAGAGTACAGTATATATTGTTACTATTTCAACATTTTGAACTCACCTCAATAAAATGTAAATGTAAAAATAGAAGAGGAATACATTGAATTTTGAATTATAACTAAGAGTCATTATAATCATTAGTTATCATTAGTCAAAGTTCATTTGGAACTCACAGCTCACCGTAATTTCTTGGTATATGGCATCGTCTGTTTTGGAGATAAGATGGAAGTTAAATATATTTAATTAAAACAATTTTTGCAAAAGTTTTTCACCCAAGGGCCTAAAATCTGTTATATAACCATTTACCCAGCCTTTTAAATTTCACAATATAATCAATGCATTTGTTAGCATTTCTCACCCAAGTTGTTTTACATCTCAATCTCATCACCTGTTTTGAAGATTAGATGTTAAAACCATTAATTTAGACAATATTCACTCAAGGCGTTGCATATTAGTTTAGTCATATCCATTTACCCAGTATCAGAAATGTCAGAATAACTTTAAAAAAAAAAATGTTTTAAAATATACAGCATCATTATTATCATAATTGTATTATCTTAGCATTTCTCATCCAAATGTTGTATCGCCTGTTTGGGTGATTAGAAGATGAAATATCTAAATCATAAAAAAACGAATAAAAAAAACAACAGAAAAACTTGTTTTATTCAAGGTGCTAAAAACCTTAAATAAAACATCTCCCAAACAAGTTTTTAATTTACCCAGTATTGCAAATGTAAGAATGAAAAAAAACATTATTATTATTAACATCGTAATGAGTACATTTTTATGAGTCATATTATCTAAGCAGTTCTCATACACATTCTGGTACACCCCCCCACCTGTTTGGTGGATAAGATGAAAATGATCACAATAACAAATGTAGACTGTTTTAAAGCAAGGCAATGAAACTTGTTACATTCCCTAGCAAGAAAATCTAAAATGTCCCTGACCAACAATGTAAATGAAACAGGTGGGGTTTTAAGAGGGGTTCTGAAAGACACACGGGTGTGTCCACTGAAAGTTGACTAGCAACAATGGGAATCTAAAAGACAGCCACCATGAATGCCCACTAAATTTGCCCAAGAAGAGGCAAACAAAAGAAAAACCCACACCAAACAGGGAGAAAACCAAAAAGTGGAGTGAAACAAAAACAGGGATAAAGGATGGTTTGTCTAGAAATCAAACTAGGGAGAGCCAACTAAAGGTGCTAACCCTTCACATCTCTCAAGACAACTAGAGCACTGGGTCAGCCACTCTTAAATAGCACCAGGTGAAACACCTTCCCACGAACGAGATGGCAACCAGCACAGGTGTAACACATACTTTTTAATTTTTTTATTTAACCTTTATTTAAATAGGCAGGTCAGTTAAGAACAAATTCTTATTTACAATGTCGGCAAACCCTAACCCAGATGACGCTGGGCCAATTGTGCGCTGCCCTATGGGACTCCCAATCACAGCCAGTTGTGATACAGCCTGGAATCAAACCAGGGTCTGTAGTGACGCCTCTAGCACTGAGATGCAGTGCCGTAGACTGCTGTGACACTCGGGAGCCCAAACTAAATAACGAGGTGGCAGCAATCGGTGGGCCCTACATGCTAACAAGCTATACATGCTTAAGTCCAACCTCACATCAAATGGAAAAAACTAAACTTTTAACAAACTAATTTAATGACCATTTACTTAGTATCAGCATGGTCAGTATTTTAAAATACACTTACAGCTAAACATTATCCCACATTTGTTTTTGGTCTTACCTGCAACACTTTCATAAGCAAATTCATCACTGAGAAAGAAACAAGATACTGTGCATTAGAAATTGGTTCCATTATAAACCGGGTGGTTCGAGCCCTGAATGCTAATTGGCTGACAGCCATGATACATCAGACCGTATACCACGTGTATGACAAAACATAGATTTTTTTCTGCTGTAATTACGTTGGTAACCAGTTTATAATAGCAATAAGGCACCTCTGGGGTTTATAATATATAGCCAATATACCACAGCTAAGGGCTGTGTCCAGGCACTCCGCGTTGAGTCGTGTTCAAGAACAGCCCTTAGCCGTGGTATATTGGCCATATACCACACCTCCTCTGCCTTATTGCTTAATTAAAGCATTCATATTATTCATATACACCTTTATGTAGAAGCAGCCCACCTTTATGTTTCTCCATTGCTTCATTACAGTAGAAGTACAGAATGTAGTCTGTGACAATTAAATAAAAAATAATAATTTTGATATAATTAAGTAAAATGTCAAATATACATGATTTTCCTACCTGGATTCTTCCTCCATGTTTGAAGTTCCGTCTAAGACAAAGAAATATCCCAGAATGTGAAATAAATGTTCATTAATAGAACAATAGTTTTATCAGAAAGCTTAAAAAACATACCGTCACCCTCCCCTGTCATTGGCACATCGTTCTCCTCCTGTTGTGGTGTTCTGGAGGAAATATACATGTGAAACGTTCAATCATTATACATTATCATGCTAAACAAACTAGCTATAACATGGTCAACAAAACTATAAGCTTACCTTCCACAATAACATTGTAAAGCTCCTGTCAAAAAATAAATGTAACATTATTGGTTAAATTCTATCATAACAACGATAGTACATTCAATCCAGATACGGAATGTATTAGTTTGATAAACATTATTTTATATGAATTAGCAGGGGCGCAACTTTGGTTTTAGAAGTGGGGGTGACATAATTATTATTATTTTTTATTTTTTAAATGTATCCAGTTGGATAAACACTCCAAACAGTCTACCCGACCGCTCGTGGGCGTCTGCATGGTCCTAAAGCAGGCCGTTACCTCGTTTTGTATCACATTCCAATGATAAAACTGGGTGGGGGACAAAAATGCAATTTCAGAATGTGGGAGGGACATGTCCCCAGTGTTCCCAGTGAAAGTTGCGCCGCTGTGAATTAGACCAGTATTGTTGACTAACCCCATTCCGTACAAATTTGCGTACCTGCAGCATTCAAACGAGTCCGCAATGAATTCTAATGGGACTGTAGCGACTGTGTCGGCGATGTACAGAAATGCGTTAGCTTACAGTATATCCAGAGTAATGTCCCTGTTAAATGACCTGACCTTGTTTTTTGCCAAAATACAATTAAAGCCAATTTATATTTTGGGATCCATTTGGGATATGTGAGTAGAATACTGAACAAAAATATAAATGGAACATGCAACAATTTCTAACATTTTTCTGAGTTACAGTTCATATTAGGAAATCAGTCAATTGAAATAAGTTCATTTGGCCCAAATCTATGGATTTCACATGATGGGCAGGGGCACAGCCATGGTTGGGCCAGCGAGGACATAGGCCCACCCACTTGGGAGCCAGGACCACCCACAGCCAATCAGAATGAGTTTTTCCCCACAAAAGGACTTTATTACAGACAGAAATACTCATCAGTTTCATCAGCTGCCTGGGTGGCTGGTTTCAGACAATTACACGTGGTCTGTGGTTGAGAGGCCGGTTGGACGTACTGCCAAATTCTCTAAAACGACGTTGGAGGTGGCTTATGGTAGCGAAATTAACATTATATTCTCTGGAAACAGCTCTGGTGGACATTCCTGCAGTCAGCATCCCAACTGCACGCTCCCTCAAAACTTGAAGAATCTGTGGCATGGCATTGTGTGACAAAACAGAACATTTTTGAGTGGCCTTTGATCATGCTGTTTAATCAGCTTCTTGATATGCCACACCTGTCAGGTGGATGGATTATCTTGGCAAAGGAGAAATGCTCACTAACAGGGATGTAAATACATTTCTTCACAAATAAAGAGAAATAAGCTTTTTGTGTGTATGGAACATTTCTGGGATCTTTTATTTCAGCTCATGAAACATGGGACCAACATTTTACGTGTTGCGTTTATATTTTTGTTCAGTAGTGTTTACAAGTGTCACGGATCCTTCCGGAACTTTCATTACGCACACCTGTCCCCTATTCCCACTGATTAGTACTTGTATAAGCGTGCCCTTTGGTTGCCATTGGGCTGTCGATTATTGTTATAATGTCCGTTGGTGCGTGTGAGTACCTGTGCTGTGTGTTTTGGGCTTTCGTGCCCTTGTGGATTGCGCAGGTCATTACGCGTCTCGTCCCGTGTGTTAATCATTGTGAGCGTCTGTTATTTATTCGAGGTACTCCTCGCTCTTTTGTTTGGGTTTCAACCCTGTGATTTGTGACGTGTTTGTTTGGTCTTCGTCCCCGTGCCTTTACACGGCACGCCGTAATTTGGGCTTAATAAAAAAAACGATTACGCATTCCTGTGCCTGTCTCCCGATCCCTTCATACCAGCGTGATAACAAATGATTAATACATTATGAATGTAGTTTTAAATGTTTCCGAGCAGTTATTAGCTCCTACAGTGGGGGAAAAAAGTATTTGATCCCCTGCTGATTTTGTACGTTTGCCCACTGACAAAGAAAGGATCAGTCTATAATTTTAATGGTAGGTTTATTTGAACAGTGAGAGACAGAATAACAACAAAAATATCCAGAAAAACGCATGTCAAAAATGTTATAAATTGATTTGCATTTTAATGAGGGAAATAAGTATTTGAACCCCTCTCAATCAGAAAGATTTCTGGCTCCCAGGTGTCTTTTAAACAGGTAACGAGCTGAGATTAGGAGCACACTCTTAAAGGGAGTGCTCCTAACTGCAGCTTGTTACCTGTAAAAAAGACACCTGTCCACAGAAGCAATCAATCAATAGGATTCCAAACTCTCCACCATGGCCAAGACCAAAGAGCTCTCCAAGGGTGTCAGGGACAAGATTGTAGACCTACACAAGGCTGGAATGGGCTACAAGACTATCGCCAAGCAGCTTGGTGAGAAGGTGACAACATTTGGTGTGATTATACGCAAATGGAAGAAACAAAAGAACTGTCAATATCCCTCGGCCTGGGGCTCCATGCAAGATCTCACCTCGTGGAGTTGCAATGATCATGAGAACAGTGAGGAATCAGCCCAGAACTACACGGGAGGATCTTGTCAATGATCTCAAGGCAGCTGGGACCATAGTCACCAAGAAAACAATTGGTAACACACTACGCCGTGAAGGACTGAAATCCTGCAGCGCCCGCAAGGTCCCCCTGCTCAAGAATACATATACATGCCCGTCTGAAGTTTGCCAATGAACATCTGAATGACTCAGAGGACAACTGGTGAAAGTGTTGTGGTCAGATGAGACCAAAATGGAGATATTTGACATCAACTCAACTTGCCGCGTTTGGAGGAGGAGGAATGCTGCCTATGACCCTAAGAACACCATCTCCACCGTCAAACATGGAGGTGGAAACATTATGCTTTGGGGGGGTTTTTCTGCTAAGGGGACAGGACAACTTCCCCGCATCAAAGGGACGATGGACAGGGCCATGTACCGTCAAATCTTGGGTGAGAACCTCCTTCCCTTAGCCAGGGCATTGAAAATGGGTCGTGGATGGGTATTCCAGCATGACAATGACCCAAACACACGGCCAAGGCAACAAAGAAGTGGCTCAAGAAGAAGCACATTAAGGTCCTGGAGTGGCCTAGCCAGTCTCCAGACCTTAATCCCATAGAAAATCTGTGGAGGGAGCTGAAGGTTCGAGTTGCCAAACGTCAGCCTCGAAACCTTAATGACTTGGAGAAGATCTGCAAAGAGGAGTGGGACAAAATCCCTCCTGAGATGTGTGCAAACCTGGTGGCCAACTACAAGAAACGTCTGACCTCTGTGATTGCCAACAAGGGTTTTGCCACCAAGTACTAAGTCATGTTTTGCAGAGGGGTGAAATACTTATTTCCCTCATTAAAATGCAAATCATTTTATAACGTTTTTGACATGCGTTTTTCTGGATTTTGTTGTTGTTATTCTGTCTCTCACTGTTCAAATAAACCTACTATTAAAATTATAGACTGATCATTTCTTTGTAAGTGGGCAAACGTACAAAATCAGCAGGGGATCAAATACTTTTTTCCCCCACTGTATGCTATGCATTATAATATGTTCTGCATGTCTCATAAGGCGTTATACGTGTGCTTCTAAGGCATTTTGAAGAGGGTATTCATAGGAAGGGTTACCAAAAGTGTATCTGTCAATAGGTCACTACTATATGAAAAGAGACATCAATCATCATAATTACCTCTTTTTGAACAGCATGAACTAACAGCCACTACAGTCAGCAGAAGTATGACCACAACAGCTGAACTTATCAGTCGGATTACATTGACCAGTATTACATCATGTGCAGCCTCTGAAATAGAGACCAAAAGTAGATGGATGCATCATCAATTAGACAGAACTTATTCTAAGTGTATCCATGTGGTCAATGACATGGAATAAACCCTCCACCATCTAACACACCATAGCATTTCCCGTATAACGTCAATAAGGACATATCTTACTTCAATGGAAGTATAGGGTACTGTACATAATCGACCAGAGGAATAGTCAATGTTAACCTACAAAAAATCTATATTGAGAAGGAATCTTAAATAGATGAATCCCACATAACATGTACAGACAAAGGAAAAATGTATAGCACATGGCAAAATTAATACATTTTCCTACACAACACAGTTTTTCACAAACAATTCCTACCTTCGTAGACACAGATGGCTACTAAATTCTTGCCTGCTGACTTCACTTGATCCAGTAAAAGTTTATCTCTGGTGTACACACAGCTGTAGTTGCCTGAGTCTTCTCTTGTAACATCCTTCATGGTGAAAATAGCGTCATCTTCACCTTTCTCCAAAACCTTCATTGCCATCTCAACTCCATTCTTGTAAATGTACACATGAACCTTGTCCCAGAATCTTATGATGCCAGAGATATTACACTTCAAATCTATAGTGTCTCCCTTTCTAACTTGAGCCTTTGATCCAAAAAGCATGGCGGGGTAGACAGCTACATCATTTGAGAGTGAAAGAGAGCATTAAGGACAATTAAACGTCTTTGTAATAAACATGTTTGGAATAAAACGGCTTAAACTGTAGATGAACGCAAATGATTTGAACTCTGCATTTTAGGATTTAAAAAATGTCCTCTTACCTATTTCCTCTGAGATGGCCAGTACACCTGCTGTTACTGTGACTGTGTAGAAATAATGGGAGATTTACACAACAGGCAGTTTCAATAGAAATCCCTAAAACATACAACTATTAGTAGTAGATTGACTGCATACTGAGTACGTACTGTATGTACGGATCATTCTGAGACCAAATGCTTACTCTAATCTGTATTTGTAAAGATACTCACATATCATAAGAAAGATGGGACCCATGATGTGACTTGTAGCCTTTTGTGATTCTCTAGGCCTATCGGACACTATAAAAGACTGAGGAGGAAGGTAGGCATCATCATGTACAGTTTTTAAGTGTGAATATCCGGGAAACAATAGGGGCCTATTAGAAGCGTCTTTGATCATGATGTGAGGTTGCATCACAGAGCTTCCAATGACCCACGTCACCCTGCTTATATTAAAGACACACATAGTCAAATGTCTTAGGTCATTTCATCTAGTAGTTACATAATAACTACCTGGTTGTTACTCATGTGTGATTCACCATAACAATTACCTTTGAGTTCTCTCCCATAAGTACCACACACCTTTCTGATGAATACCAGGTAATACATTAAATGAGATGGCTGGACGCAGCACGACTTCTTTTTATAACCTGTGTGATTGTTTACACACACTTATCAGTAGAAAAGAGATCATGAAAATAATATATTACAATGACCATTCATCTTTAAAGAGAGACCCTGTGTGCATGAATATATTGTGATGAATATAACAACAAATATATATATGGTAAATGCTCGCTAATGCAGCAGCTTTTAGGAAGCAGTGATTTTGACACTTTCTATGATACTATGTTCCGATTACAATACAACCCAAACATGTATTTGTTCAATCAATTACTATGGGTTACTACTTTATCATCTTCTTTGACTTTCTAGTACTCTGTCACCTTGATAACTGTATCATTACAGTTAGAGACTAGAGGCTGTGGGATTCATATGTAGTGACTAGTGGTGCAGGTTGGGTATCTCAAGTGGGCATTTGTTTTAAACAACATTTGATCTTTGAGTCTGTTTTAGGTAGGTCTTTGTAAGCTATGTGGAGTAACAGTGTTACATTAGGCCTTTTTGAAATGTGTAACACATGGTCTTCCTATTAACTTTCAAATGTGGGGTTCCAAACTCCCCAGGCCTATGATACTGAGCTTAGAAAAAGCTCACACCAACACATTTATAATGAGTAGAAACATTTCCAACAATGGTCTCCAATAATGATATTGTAGTATGTAGTACTCTAGAAAATGACTTCCCTTTCAAAACTCTCATTCAAGTTCCACTACTTCATAAAATGAAGTCCACAAAAATAGGCAATCATATCAACTAGAGCTTGCAAGAGAGTATGTGTAATGTCTCTCTTTATTTTGTCTGTCTTATGATTATAAGAATGTAAGTCGGGGCATCTGATATCATTTGAACTTTACTGAAACCATTGCAGGGATCCATACATTGTTGTTCACTAGCTCAGTAGCTCAACTAGTGCATGAGTAAAACATTAAATGGAATACTGAATGAATTGTAGTACTGAGTGTATCAGTTATCAACATAATGAAAATGTGGACTTGACTAACAATAATGTTCACTACATTAAACTACAGCATGCCAGCAATAAGTAGACAAACACTATGGATAATGTATGTGTCACACCCTGATCTGTTTCACCTGTCTTTGTGCTTGTCTCCACCCCTGCACAAGGTGTCTCCCATCTCCCCCCATTATCCCCTGTGTATTTATACCTGCGTTTTTTGTTTGTCTGTTGCCAGTTCATCTTGTCGCGTCAAGTCCTACCAGCGTGTTCCCGAGTTTCCTGTGCGCTAGTTTTTGTTTTTCCTTAGTCTTCCCAGTTCTGAGCTTTCTGCCTGTCCTGGCCCTGATCCTGCCCGCCGTCCTGTACCTGCCTGACTCTGATTTGGATTACGACCCTTTGCCTGCCTTGACTTACCTTTTGCCTGCCCCTTGAACTATAATAAACTCTGAGACTCGTACGATCTGCATCCTGTGTCTGCATCTGGACCTTAGCCTTAGCTGTGATAGTATGCATGCACAATGCAAGATTAACAGTCCACATGCATGGTTTGAAATATGCAGCTTGCCATTTTTAAATGTACTGACAATGTATAGACATCCTGTCTATGTGTGGTCTGGTACACGGCTACTGCTTTATGCCCTTCAGTTGCTGCGTCTGAGAACAAAAAGCACAGAAAACATCAGGTCCACATCCTGCATTGTGACTTTACATGTAGATGGAAGCTATGTGTATTTATATTTCTGTGTTCATCATTATACCTTTTTACCTCAGTGCTTCGCTGTAAACAGCAGTATGTGAAATGTTGAGCTATTTTTACATCAGCAGTTGTCACAAAGTGCTTATACCGCAACCCAGCCTAAAACCTCAAAAGAGCAACTACACAGATGTAGAAGCACAGTAGCTACACTCTTAGAAAAAAGGGTTTCAAAAGGATTCTTCGGCTGTCCCCAGACACCCTTTTTAGTTACAGGTAGAACCCATTTGGGTTCCATGTAGAACTCGCTTTACATCAAGCACCTGCATCTGAACAACAGAGCCATACTTGCAGAGGTAAGAGTGAACTAAGTAACTTGAAATGTCCATGTTCCTGGGGTCTGAAATAGTACATAGGAACTCCACATCCTCTCCCTCTATCACAGTGCTAGAGCCTGCATGTGATATGTGTAACAGGCGTCGTAAGGATTGGACCAAGGTGCAGCGGGAACGTGTATACTCATCTTCTTTATTAAATCAAAAGAAGGAAAAACAAACAAATCACGTATACAAAACAACGAACGACACTAAACAGTCCTGTCATGTGCACAGACACAAAACAGGAAACAACTACCCACAAACCCCCATAGCACAAACACCCCTATACATAGGACCTTCAATCAGAGGCAACGAGGAACAGCTGCCTCCAATTGAAGGTCAATCAACAAACCCTAAACATAGAAATAGAAAGACTAGACTGAACATAGAAAATACACTAACATAGAACATAGACCAAAAACCCCGGAACACTCTAAACAAACACCCCTCTTACATAAGCACATAGACCAACAAACCCCGAGACACTCTAAACGAACACCCCCTCTTACATAAGCACATAGACCAACAAACCCCGAGACACTCTATACAAACAACACCTGCCACGTCCTGACCAAACTACAATAACAAAATACCCCTTTACTGATCAGGACGTGACAATATGTTCGCAGGGAGTAAACTGTCTGCATGAGAAGAGAGAGGAAAATGTGTGTTTGCAGTCACATTGATACACAGTATCTGTATACAAAATAAAGGATGCTGTATTCTTAAGTTCAGTACATTTCTAGCAGCAATAAGGTATCCAGTGAATAATAAGATTCCTACCCATCACCTGGATGGAAAATGAATGATCTAATTTCCCTTATTTTTCAGAGAGTGAATATTGGGTTATAGAGAACACACAGCTGCTGCAAGTGTCCACATGCACTTCAACCCCATCCAAACACAAGTACACATGTACCACTTCTGATTCATCCTTTCACCCAAATGTACTACATTTTACTACTAGGTCACTGTCCTCCATTATTCTTGTTTCTGTCCCATAGATCTTTGCTGAAAAAATGGCAAATAAAATATAAACATAACACATGTTATGCAAGTGTAGTATTTAGAATTTACTCATCTTCAAAAATGGAAAATACATACAATCACTTAAAAAAAAAAGGGGCAATCAGCTGTTGAAACAATAACAAAGCGTCTCTCCCAGCACTGTTTTGGTAAAAAGCTGAGGGGTGGGTTAAGAGAAATGTAACCACTCTTAAATTTGTAGACAGAGCTGAAAGATGAAAGGTCTGACCATCCTTAATATTATAGTTTTAACCATGTTTTGAGGCTATACAGTATTTGCTTACATTTACTTTGTTTACCAACATTGGAGTAAAACAAGCTTACGTTTTAGGTTCTGATGGGGTAGGACAGTTAAACTAAGCTCATGAGGCATTTATAAGTTATATTCTTCAAGAATTAATGGGTACATAACCTTCATTTATTAGTCCAGAAACGGACGTAGCAACTGCAGACTGGTCCTTTAATGCTAACAACGTTAACAAAAACATTTTGACATACCTTTTGTTTGGGTTATGGCCTCTTTTGACAAGGAAACTTTGATAAGAAAATACATGTGGCAAAAATGGCAAAACGTGAAACAAATGGAAATGTTGTCACCCAAATATGATCAAATAGGTTAATTGTTTGAAATATACTCACACAGGATAAAGATGAACATGATCATGGTGTTAAAGTGTTGTTGAAACGTTAGGTAACTCTCTCTACCGTGTGTATTTGTGGTATGAACCTAAAGACTTACTGTAGATTACATGTAAGAATTATCAAGAAAATAGTATTGCTATTCTGTTGTTGTTATGACTGTACTGTATGTCATCCAGGAAACAGACCATTATATGTTTGGACAGTAGTAACTAACATATAATACAGTCAAAAGAAGTATAACCACAACAACTGAATTTATCAGTCGGATTACATTGACCAGTCTCACATCATGTGTAGCCTCTTTATGGACCTCTTGATGAACCTCTTCTGAAATACAGAACAGAGAGACATACGTATTTACACAGAAGTTGCCATATAGTCAGTATAAACACTTGATTATCCATCCATATACAACACAAAGTAGGTCCTACCTTCTCCCTCCTTGTAGACCTGAATGATGGCTAGATTGACACTTGTTGAGTTCACTTGACTGAGTTTTAGTTTGAATATGGTGTGCTGTACACACAGCTGTATATGGCTGTGTCCTCTCATTTTACATCCTTGATGGTGAAAATGGTGTCATCTTCACCTTTCTCCAGCTCTCTTACTCTCATTCCACTTCCATTCTTGCAAAGGTAAACATAGACCTTGCTCAACGGTTTTCTGGTGCTTGTAGTGCTGCACTTCACATCGACTGTCCTTCCTTCTCTCATGTGGGTACTAGATCCAAAGAGCTTTGCTGGGTAGATATTAGCTTCATCATTGAAGAGTGAAAAATATAATTTATGATTAAAAACGTACGTTTCAGAAGTTCCAATGTTTACAATGAATCTTCTCAGACATTAGCTGTACTGTAACAAAATTACAGATTTTACTATTTGAGTTTTAGAATTAAATTATGTAAGTGTACCTGTCTCTGCCAAGTTAACCAGTAAAGCTGCATTTAGAAACAAATAGAGATAACAGTTTGTACAACCAGGTTGAATATTGGGGAAAATATGTGGCCATACCGTAAGTATGCTTTACCTTGATCAATACTGTGAAAATACTCACACATTATGAATATGATAGGACTCATGGTGTGATCTTCAGCGTTTTGTGATGTTTTCACACAAAACATACTGTGTCTAACCATGTAGCTATGTGAATTATGGGAAACTGTATGGGACCGAATTAGATGCCTCTAACCTTCATGCGATGTTTCATTACAGAGCTTTGGCCTAGTCCTAGGCAGCTCATTTTGAAGAAACACGTCAGTTCTCTGACCTCATCTTCATTGTTTATGGTGTACACATCAGCAACATTGAAATGTGTCTGATACAGTGTAATTAATGATTAGCCTTGCAGTGCCAGTCTAATTTCCTGATATAATTGTCAGTAGGTTGCGGTTGGACTTTGTCTATGTTGTACATCAGTGGATATGCAAATATAAGTCCATATGTTAATATATGTATTATTTATCACCAGGCTTTCTAGTTACATCAAAGAAAACACAAAAAACTGTCTGCAAGATTCACATATTTAAGAATTGCTTTTTTTAAACTTCAATGTATCCTTGCACTTTTAGTGGAGGCTGTAGTATGGGTGACAGCACTACATATTGGTTAGACCAAGTGAGCCCACAGTCTTACTTGTTATCAAGGGTGATATTCTGAACTGCTGTGCCAACTGAAACTGTGCCTATAAGACGATTACATTTGTTTTCAGTTCCAATAAAGAAGTACACCACATTCACAGTTCGAGAACATGAAAAGATATTTTATAAGAGGGAGAATGTAACAGTTTATCCAGCAATAATACTTAATGTGGTACTTTAAAATGACTCTTCCACTGAAGATATAATAGAATGCACCACAAATGTCAGGTCACAAAACAATTTGGCATCATCGTCAACTTGAACATGCAGGGAGTAGTCCAACGCAAGACACGCATTGAATACACAATACATAAAATATCTCATTATAGATACTGTAACCATGAAGTACACATGCAGTACTGCTTTGACATAATGCATATCTAATAATGATTAAGGCATGTATTGATGACGTCCTGTCTTCTTGCATGACTTGGCATACATATCTTCTGCATCTGGGCCTTGATTTGCTGCATCTGCGGATGAAAAGTCCCCAACGTATTATATCTGGTCCGACAAATCCTTCATCACATTAGATGACAGCTGTGTGTTCATTCTTATATCAGAAATGTTTCAGTTTTCAGGATATTGTAGCATCCAAGATGAGGTGGGACAATGACATTAAGACAATGATTAAATAGGTTTATCACAGAAGCAATGCTAAATTGAAGAGTGTACGCCACATTATACACCACAGCGATGAGGAGAAGGTCTCAAGTCTGTATTCTCTGCACAGAGGAATATACCCAGATCATGATGTAAACCATTCTTATCTTGGTTTGTTTTATGTGCAATAAAAATGTAATAAAAAATGTGACTGAATGCGTTTATGCAAACTACTACTAACCATCAGAAATGACACCATTGACATAGAAAGTGAGACAAGATATTTTCCATGGTCACATAGGTACCGTGAAACAAAACCTGACGCGTTCTGTCTGACGTATGGAAGTCCAAAAAATTCACCTAACTTACTATTATTCCTATTTCAAAATATTGAACTCACCTTGAACACGCACTATAACGTGTTTAATATTCCGTGTTTCACCCTGAAATATAAAATGACAATAGTCATGGAAAAGTAAAAGAGGAAGAAATTGAGTGTAGACCTGTAAGCCTCTATAACTAAGAGTCATTATATTCATTAGTTATCATTAGTTAAAGCTCATTTGGAACTCACAGCTCACCGGAATTTCATGGTACGTGGCATCCTCTGTTTTGGAGATATGAAGATGGAAGGTAAATATATATAATTAAAACAAGTTATTTAGCAAAAACCATCACCCAAGGCCCTGAAATCTGTTAGATCACCATTCACCCACTACTGTAAATGTCACAATATAACCATTGCATTTCTATGAAGCTTCATAATATCTAAGCATTTCTCACCCATCTCATGGTATGTCTCAACTTCAACACCTGATTAGAAGATGTTAAAACTGATAAAACAATTCATTATTTTCACTCAAGGCGTGGCATATTATTTCAGTCATCTAAGCATTTCTCACCCATCTCATGGTATGTCTCCACCTCAACACCTGATTAGAAGATGTTAAAACCGTTAAAACAATTAATTATTTTCACTCAAGGCATGGCATATTATTTCAGTCATCTAAGCATTTCTCACCCAAATGTTGGTACGTTGAATCATTTGTTTGGGAGATTAGAAGATGAAATATCTTATTTTCTTATTAAAACAATGTATTTAAATAACTTTTTTTTTATTCAAGATGCCATTTACCCAGTATTTCAAATGTAAGAATGAAAAAACATACCTATTTTTAATTTACATCATAAGCAGTACATTTCAATGAAGCATCATATTATCTAAACATTTCTCACCCAAATCCTGGTACTTCTCCCCACCTGTTTGGAGGATAAGATTAAAATTATATTTTAAAATAAGAAATATAGACTCCTGTTTTAAAGCAAGGCACTGAAACTAATTTCATGATGATTTACTTAGTATCAGCATGGTCAGTATTTTAAAACACACTTACATTTAATTTAAAGCATAGTTAATGCAGCTAACCATTATCAAAAACTACAAAAATTATAATATTATCTTACTGGCCTCACTGTCACAGGCAAATTCATCGCTGAGAAATAAACAAGATACAGATTATTATAAATTGGTTGTGGTTATTAGATTGTCATATTCCATTAAATATCTATCTAATTCATATACACCTTTATATAGAAGCAGCACACTTTACATTATTGTTTTTGTACTTAAGTAATCTAACACCTTTGTGTTTCTCCATTGCTTCATTACAGTAGAAATACAGAATGTAGTCTGTGATATTTATATTCAAAGAAACTAATACAAATAGATACAAAGAAAGAATTTTGATATAATAAAGTAAAATGTCAAATATACATGATTTTCCTACCTGGATTCTTCCTCCATGTTTGAAGTTCCGTCTAAGACAAAGAAATATCCCAGAATGTGAAATAAATGTTCATTAATAGAACAATAGTTTTATCGGAAAGCTTAAAAAACATACCGTCACCCTCCCCTGTCATTGGCACATCGTTCTCCTCCTGTTGTGGTGTTCTGGAGGAAATATACATGTGAAACGTTCAATCATTATACATTATCATGCTAAACAAACTAGCTATAACATGGTCAACAAAACTATAAGCTTACCTTCCACAATAACATTGTAAAGCTCCTGTCAAAAAATACATGTAATATTATTGGTTAAACTCAAGCTAACTATCATAACAATGATATTAGAACTGCTCCAGATAGTTCATTCAATCCAGATACGGAATGTATTAGTTTGATAAACATTATTCTATATGAAGTAGACCTGTATATCCAGGATAATGTCCATGTTAAATGGCCTGACCTTGTTTAATGAACAGCCACCATATGCCCACTATCAGTGATAAGATCAGAAGAAAACAGACGCAGAACACAGCCGGTGTGATTAAGTGATTCCAGGACACTGGAAAGCAAAACAGGTATGTTGTTATACATCTCATTTCTATAGTAACAATGTACTGCAACCATGAACCATCAACAATGATGTTCTAATAACAAAACTAGTTACGTATGAAGTGACTATATTATTTAAATATAGAAGTATTTAGAGAAACACCATACATTCTTACCATTAACCTGTAGAAATACTGCATTATTTCCATATAATGTTCTGTCTTTATCTTTGAGGGTTTTGGATTGAAGATCAATCACACAACTGTAGTTACCTGCGTCATTCTCATTAAAACTTTTAATCGTAAAAGTTGCCTCCGTGCTCTTTACATCAAACACCTGCATCTGAACAACAGAGCCATACTTGCAGAGGTAAGCGTGAACTAAGTCACTGGTATTTTGTGTTTGAAAACTTGGGTCTGAAATTGTACACTTAAACTCCACACCATCTCCCTTTCTCACAGTTCTTGAGCCTGCAAGTGATATGTCTGCAGGGAGTATACGGTCTGTATGAGCAGGAAGAGACAGGAATCATGTAAGGTGTAAAATATGTTTGCAGTCATATTGAAATATATATGTATCAAAAATATTGAAAAGGATAGCATATCCATATACACTGAGTGTACAAAACATTAAGGACACCTGCACTTTCCATGACATAGACTGACCAGGTGAATACAGGTGAAAGCTATGACCCCTTATTGATGACACTTGTTAAATCCAGTTCAATCAGTGTAGATGAAGGGGAGGAGACAGGTTAAATAAGTATTTTTAAGTCTTGAGACAATTCAGACATGGATTGTGTATGTGTGCCATTCAGAGAGTGAACAGGCAAGACAAAAGATTTAAGTGCCTTTGAATGGGTATGGTTGTAGGTGCCAGGCGCACCGGTTTGAGTGTGTCAAGAACTGCAACACTACTGGGGTTTGTCAAACTCAACAGTTTGTGTATCAAGAACGGTCCACCACCCAAAGAACATCCAGCCAACTTGACACAACTGTGGGAAGCATTGGTGTCAACATGGACCAGCATCCCTGGGGAACGCTTTCAACACCTTGTAGAGTCCATGTCCTGATAAATTTAGGATGTTCTGAGGGCAAAAGGGGGTGCAACTCCTAATGTTTTGTCCACTCAGTGTGTGTCAAATAATGTCTAAGAGCAATGAACTATCCAGACAGTAAAAAGATCCTTACCCATCACCTGGATGGAAAGTGAATTATCTCCTTTTCCCCGCACTTCAGAGAGTGGATACGGGGTTTTAGAGAACACACAGCTGTAATTGCCAGTCTGTTGGCCAGTAACACTTTTCATGGTGAAAAAGGTGTCTTCTTGTATAGATTTCTTCTGTTCCACTGCAACCCCGTTAATGCACAAGTAAACATATGCCACTTTGTCTTCCTTGCGCCCATGTGTACTACATTTTACCATTAGGTCACTTCCTTCCATTATTGTTCCTGTAGTAGTCCAATAGATCTTTGCTGGAAAAATCTTCTTGGCTAATATTTCAGAAAATAAAAAGTATTTGGCGCATAAAATATCTGCAATATGTAAATCGTTTATGTGTAGAGTATCATATTGTAATTATCTAAAAGAGAATTCAATCATCTTCAATAATTAATGGACTTTGACCTGCCTGTGGTTTGGACCATGGCCTCTCTTGACAAGGCACCTTAAGAGGAGAAAATACATTCAAAAGATACAACATATACCAATTTAAATAGCAAAATGTGAAATACATTTGAATTCAATTAAAACTAAATCAATATCAGGTTAATTTTCATAAATATACTCACACAGGATGAGGATGAATATGATCATTGTGTTCAAGTCTTGTTGAAACACTTGTTGGTTGACTCTTTCTACCTTGTGTATTTGTGGTATGGACCTGAAACTAGACAGGGCTTCTTTTAGTTGAGACATATTAACTAAGAATAGTGAATACGAATGACGTAATTTCCTGTATTTGTAGGACTGTCGCAGCTACAAGATATGTTCGCGCCACAGACCTGGAGGATTATATGTATTATTTAACATTGACCACGTATAACTCAAAAGAACAACCGGTGCATGGAATCAATGATCTCAACTTGCTTTCTTCTCAAATGAAAATATACTAAATGATATCATACTGACAAAAACACTGGGACAATTCTTAAGTGTCACCGACAGGGACAGAACGCACGCACGCATACCTGCATGCAATGCAACTCTTCAGGTCTCAGACGAGGATACTCATCACACAAGTGTGGTCATGGAACCATCGCTGTTCTTTAAATGCACTCAGCCCCCCACAACCTTCAGTCTTTAGTACTGTGTCTGTTACAGATCTCCCCCTCAGATAACCAGTTCACTTAAATGAGCCCTGAGTGAGCTTTAATTCAATCAATCAGCAGGGGGAATGTTATAATTTAAGTGGGAGTACTACAGTATGTGACTGGGATGGAGGGATGGAGTACTACAGTATGTGACTGGGATGGAGTACTACAGTATGTGACTGGGATGGAGGGATGGAGTACTACAGTATGTGACTGGGATGGAGGGATGGAGTACTACAGTATGTGACTGGGATGGAGGGATGGAGTACTACAGTATGTGACTGGGATGGAGGGATGGAGTACTACAGTATGTGACTGGGATGGAGGGATGGAGTACTACAGTATGTGACTGGGATGGAGGGATGGAGTACTACAGTATGTGACTGGGATGGAGGGATGGAGTACTACAGTATGTGACTGGGATGGAGGGATGGAGTACTACAGTATGTGACTGTGCTTCCTGGCTAACATCCGGTTACGATTCAGTGACAACCTGACTACAGTTTACTGACTACAACACACAGCCACAGAAACAACATCCAGAGATTCCACGTCTGCCTAAATGTAGGATTGAAATGCTCCCCAAAAATCCTCTTTCAAATGTATCACTCTCTATCATAGATACCACAGGCCATAAATATCTATAACTCATAAATATGTATTTCCTCCTCTTGTACACCAAACTGTTTTTTGAATGATGGTACAACATAACAAGAGATCTCAACCACATCCTCCTTATTAACAGAGAGTATAAGTAGCGTCAAGTTAAAGCAGGAGAAATGCTCTTTGGCATAGCGGTAGGATGGTGAGATGAAGACCGTAGCCCAGGCCCCAGACTAATGATGCACTTCATCACCACGTCTCCATATTGATTGTGGTCCAATAAAGCAGAAGGGGGCCCAGAGCAGAGAGGGGAGGCAGGCTGGGAGGCAGAGAGGCAGGGAGGATGTAACAGGGTTAAACCCAACCTCTACATGGCCTTGCTGCTACTGATAATCCCTTCTACATCCTGCCTGCCAGCTGGACCTCCAAACTCAATTTTCACAAGGGAGAGAAATATTGATTTGGGAATGCAATGAGTTTACAGGTAGGTTAGCATGTGTTCAGTCCACTGCAGAAGTCACTTCATCCTATGACCATGGATCATGGCAGACAGACGTTTCTGTTGAAAGAGCCTTTAGAGAGCTGTTTTCAAAAGTCGTGTGTGCTTCGCCAGACCAAATGAAAAAAACTGAAAATAAAGATACAAAATCTTGTGTCCGATTGTACACATATTGTGGTCACTTGTTGTAGTAGCAGATAATAACCACATGGTGTCACCCCTTCACAGCACAATGAAAAGCATTTCAGGTTGCTTTCATAGTTTTTCATTCATCCATATGGTGTAATAACATTACCCATCCTGCATCATAGCCTTTTAATATTCAACAGTTTGTGATTTTTATGAATTGCTTATCCGTATGTTATATGACACTGTGGTTCACTGAAATCTTAATGAGCATTAGAATCAGATTGGAATGGTACTGTACAGCTGTAGTAAATAAGAACATACAGCATGTGTTTATAGGAGACATTCATATTTCACAAATAAACAATATCAAAATGACTCCGTGATATTCAACATTTGAAAACATGATATGACTTCAATAAGCTGTGAAATTGACTTGAGATACTTGTGTGATTTCGGAAATCCCCTTTAAGCAGTCATTGCTATGTACATGTTTGGGATCCTTTGGTCCAATAGATGTTCCTTGAGCCACGGTCCTTTTGTTGACGATAGTGTGGTTCTTTGTGCCAGTCATAATCAAGTGACACTACGATGAAGTCATTTACACAAAGCAAACAAAAAGGGAATGGGTAGGCAGCAGTACGGGAGTTATACGTCGCCATGGTTTCAGAGTCTGGTCCTCAGGAACTAAGAGATCCCTACTACACCACACTTTAGCAATCAGAAACGTATCTACATACTGAGAAGTGACATGGAACAGCTGGCAGCAGCTTGCCTTCCTCCATAATCTGGTTCCCTTCCGTTCACAGTATTGGTTCGTCTCAGCTTCTTTGGTCCGCATCACTGGGTGATACACAAAATGACTGTGCATGTATGATTTAAAACACTCAGTCACTGTGTAATTGCTGTGTGTATGAAAGGGTCACATATCGAACAATAGGAGGGGCTGAATAAAGAGCCCCGCGGTCCCCAGGATACACACCAAGATGAACACCCACAGGAATATCCTGTCGATCACCATGGCAACGTACTTCCAGTCGTCCTGTACCTGAAAGACAGTTTTCAGAGACACTAAATGGTAGATATAGACCTTGAATATTTTCTTAGCTATTGTGAATGATATACATGTGATACGTCTCGACTTACCTCCTTGGCTTCGTTCTGTATTCTCATGTTTTCGGCGATGTACTTGACACTTTCCATGGCCTCCCTGATCTCCGGTGAGAAGTGAGGGGACAGGGTCCTCAGCCTGCCATCCAGAGACTCTGAGCTGGAGCAGGAGCTTCCACCGCCTCCACAGACCCCACCAATCCCAGCAGCCCCTCCTCCACTGTGGGTCCCGATGCTCCCCACCCCTCCCCCCCCTCCTCCCGTATCAGTGGGCAGCTTGGTGGACCTCTGGCGCCAGCAGCAGTTGCAGCGGCCCTCGCGACACAGGAAGCTGGAACCCGCATTGACCGAGTCACCACCACCACCAAGGCTAAGGTTGTTGAGGTTGGTGAGCTCCGTGCTGATGAAGAGGCGCTGTCGCTGGGCCAGGCTTGGGAGCACACTGGCAGCCACGGTGGAGACCAGGGCCTGGGACTTCTGCTGCCCCTGCAGGGTTCCTGTGGTGTGGACCACACAGGGCCGCGAGGCTTGGGGCATCAGCTGCTGAACCACCCCCCCAGGCAGCCTCTCAGGGTCCCTCTCCGGCCGGGTCATGAACATGACCCTGGGTAGAAGCCCCAGGAAGACACTACGCACCCAGCACGGCATGGTGTGGGTCTTGGGCGTGCGGTAGTGCACGTTCAGCACGAACACGGTGATGACAATGGAGAGGGTGACGAAGATCATGGTGAAGAGGAGGTACTCCCCGATGAGGGGGATGACCAGCGATGTAGACGGGATGGTTTCGGTGATGACCAGGAGGAACACAGTGAGGGAGAGGAGGACGGAGATACAGAGGGTGATCTTCTCCCCACAGTCAGAAGGCAGGTAGAAGACCAGCACAGTGAGAAAGGAGATGAGCAGACAGGGGATGATCATGTTGATGGTGTAGAATAGAGGCAGCCGTCTGATGTACAGGGAGTAGGTGATGTCTGTGTAGATCTCCTCACAGCAGTTGTACTTGATGTCGTGTTTGTAACCCGGGGCGTTGATGATCGTCCACTCGCCACTCTCCCAGAAGTCATGGAGGTTGATGGTGGAGCCAATCAGAACCAGGTCTATCTTGGCCTTGTCGTACGTCCAGGAGCCAAACTTCATGGTGCAGTTCTGGTAATCGAAGGGGAAGTAGGTAACGTCAATCTTGCAGGAGCTCTTGAAGATGGCCGGAGGGATCCAGGTCACATCCCCATTGTAGCGAAGCAGGGCCTTGGTCTTATCGTCCACCTGGAAATCTCCTACTGCACTGTGGCGCAGAGAGAGAGGGGAGGGGGGAGGAGACAGCGAAAGAGAGAGAGAGAAATAAACAGTGGGGGGGGAGAAAGGGAGAGAGATAGAGAGCGGGAGATAGAGAGGGAGAAAGAGAGGGAAAAGAGAGAGAGAGAGCAGGAGACAGAGAGAAAACAGGGATGGAGGAGGGTGGATGAGTCATTGAAGATTATACTGGAAGGATGTAATATAAACAACGGACTATTGTCCCTCAGCTAAATGAATCAGACAGAAGCCCTGAGGCTCCATCATTTGATAACACTGTCTGATAGACTTTACATGCACGCCATTAAGAATATTTAGTAACTACATAAACAATCTACAGTATATGATGGTCTAATATAAGAAAGGAGTGTCATGTCCTGGTTTTGGGTCATCTACTCTGTCATTTCAATGTCATCGAAGAAATCCTTGAACTCAGTTATGCACGGTACATATTATTATTGCAATTGCATGGATCAATATTGTTGTGTAGACATAACTCTTGTTTAACTCACTTATTGTACAGCACGATATCTGGCTTCCATATCCTGCTGGAAGGCACTCGAATGAACTCCACTCCTCCAAAGTTTTTTGGATCCCACCTCAGTTTGTAGTCATTCCAGATCTGAAGAGGTAGTAGGTTGTCTCATATCATTAGATAATACTCTTTTATAAAACACACACACATTTCAAATTCTACATTCTATATCTTTGATCCATTGACAATTAATGGATGGCCACGTTTTTTGAACCACATATCCACATCTGTGCTTAACCCTCATTCATCTTATACACGACCATCTGTTCGTCAACCTACCTAGTATAAGGGACCGTGTGTATATGGTAACAACTCAGTCACAGTCAATACAGCCGAGCCAGTCACGAGCCAGGCATATTATCTCTGGGTAGAAATGTAACCCAGTCATGGCATATTATCTCTGGGTAGAAATGTAACCCAGTCATGGCATATTATCTCTGGGTAGAAATGTAACCCAGTCATGGCACATCATCTCTGGGTAGAAATGTAACCCAGTCATGGCATATTTTCTCTGGATAGAAATGTAACCCAGTCATGGCATATTATCTCTGGGTAGAAATGTAACCCAGTCATGGCATATTATCTCTGGGTAGAAATGTAACCCAGTCATGGCACATCATCTCTGGGTAGAAATGTAACCCAGTCATGGCATATTTTCTCTGGATAGAAATGTAACCCAGTCATGGCATATTATCTCTGGGTAGAAATGTAACCCAGTCATGGCATATTATCTCTGGGTAGAAATGTAACCCAGTCATGGCATATTATCTCTGGATAGAAATGTAACCCAGTCATGGCATATTATCTCTGGGTAGAAATGTAACCCAGTCATGGCATATTATCTCTGGATAGAAATGTAACCCAGTCATGGCATATTATCTCTGGGTAGAAATGTAACCCAGTCATGGCACATCATCTCTGGGTAGAAATGTAACCCAGTCATGGCATATTATCTCTGGATAGAAATGTAACCCAGTCATGGCATATTATCTCTGGGTAGAAATGTAACCCAGTCATGGCATATTATCTCTGGATAGAAATGTAACCCAGTCATGGCATATTATCTCTGGGTAGAAATGTAACCCAGTCATGGCATATTATCTCTGGGTAGAAATGTAACCCAGTCATGGCATATTATCTCTGGGTAGAAATGTAACCCAGTCATGGCACATCATCTCTGGGTAGAAATGTAACCCAGTCATGGCATATTATCTCTGGGTAGAAATTTAACCCAGTCATGGCATATTATCTCTGGGTAGAAATGTAACCCAGTCATGGCACATCATCTCTGGGTAGAAATGTAACCCAGTCATGGCATATTTTCTCTGGATAGAAATGTAACCCAGTCATGGCATATTATCTCTGGGTAGAAATGTAACCCAGTCATGGCATATTATCTCTGGATAGAAATGTAACCCAGTCATGGCACATTATCTCTGGATAGAAATGTAACCCAGTCATGGCATATTATCTCTGGATAGAAATGTAACCCAGTCATGGCATATTATCTCTGGATAGAAATGTAACCCAGTCATGGCACATTATCTCTGGATAGAAATGTAACCCAGTCATGGCACATTATCTCTGGATAGAAATGTAACCCAGTCATGGCATATTATCTCTGGATAGAAATGTAACCCAGTCATGGCATATTATCTCTGGATAGAAATGTAACCCAGTCATGGCATATTATCTCTGGCTATTATCTCTGGATATGATCTCTGGATATAATCTCCAGATATCATCTCCGGATATCATCTCTGGATATCATCTCTGGATAGAAATGTAACCCAGTCATGGCAGGGTAAATCTATGGCTCATAAACCTCTGTCAGAAGGATATCCGGAGGGTTAAAAGCAATTTCCTGATGAATAATGTAAGATATCATTATGGCCTCCAGGAATCATTTATGATAGTTTATTTAATTATTATTATTCTTTTTTTTTAAACTTTATTGAACTGGGCAAGTCAGTTAAGAACAAATTCTTATTTACAATGATGGCCTACCCCGGCCAAACCCTAACCCGAACAACACTGGGTTAATTGTGCACCGCCCAAGGGACTCCCAATCACAACCGGTTGTGATACAGCCTGGAATCAGACCATGGTCTGTAGTGATGCCTCTAGCACTGAGATGCAGTGCCTTAGACCGCTGCGCCACTCGGGAGCCCAGTAGGTCAGGTAGATGTAGTGGAGTGATTTGTTTAAACAGTAATTCATATACACATACAGTAGGAGATGGATGAAGATTGTACTTACATGTCTCAGCCACAGGTTTGTCTCCATAATCTGGTTAACTTCATCCTGAGAAACAGAAAAGAAGAATTTACTCTCAGAAGGACAAGTTGACCAGAGGCAAAATGTGGGGGTTCATGAACTGTAGGAATATTTCAGAGTTAGAAAGGGGGCACGCTGTCAGGAGCAATCATCTTCCTTACAGGATGGCAGGGTGAACAGAGTGTTCTGTCCTGGGTCTAACCCTGGCTGGAGTTACACAGGGAGGAGGACAGGAACACCTGGGTCCTCCAGCCCAGAGGCATGCCATACACTATACGATGGCTTCAACCTCTAGGCCCTCGGGCTGCAGGCTGTCTCTCACGATGTGCTAGTTAGGGCCTGACACTGTCTCAGCTCAGGTGGAAGGGAAGAGGGGAGTATGGAAAAAGAAAAAAATACAGAAAGAAGGAGAGAGGGAGATTCTCAATTGGGCAAAAGTCTGTCCTTTCCTTGACGACTCTGTCCTCCTCTCCCCCATGACCCAGAAACCGTTAAATGGTTGAGTGGTCGAGGAGAGCGTCAATAGGTTAGTAGGCGAACGGAGAAGTGTCCTCCACTCCTCTATATCGTCCTCTCACAGAGGATACTCATAAGTATCCTTTCGGTGGCTAGTGTGGAAGTGTTTAATGATCTGTGACACAATGATCTGTGACACACTTGTTTTTTTACAAGGAGAAAAGTATGGACACATTTAAAAATGATACGCTACTTATCTTCTTATCTATAAAATGTTTTCTACAACCAGCTTAATCAGTTTTGACCACTTTACACATTTATTTAGAGATTCCACCCCTATAAATGTTATTTGCCTGAGTGGAGAAGGAGAGTCTCATTTCATACAAGCGCATTTGTTTCCACGTTTCCTCTCCTCACCTTCGCTCCTCAATTACCTTTGAGGACGGAGGAGAGGAGGCGAACAAAAACAATTTAGATTTTCCCAGACAGACAGACCAAAAGACCGACAGACCGACCGACCGACCGACCGACCGACAGACAGACAGACAGACAGACAGACAGACAGACAGACAGACAGACAGACAGACAGAGACAGACAGAACCCAGCTCATAATATTAACCATTAATGTGTCCTGATGAGCTCCCAGGAGACACTCCAGGTGTTGGCTCTAAGATGAGGAAGACTGCTGCAGGTCGATACAGTACAGGTGGTTCTGGGGTTGCAGAACTAGGCCAGCCCTGTATGTCCCTCCAGGCAGACTGAGGAACCAGTGACTGTACATTATTTAAATGAGAGATTATGTCTGAGCCACCTGGAAGAATGGGCGTTTTAAATAAGCTAATAGTCCAGCTATAAGTAGGCTGAAGTATCCCAGTTGTAGAGGGGTTGGAGGGGCGTGAGGCATGGGGAGGAAATAATGGTAATCTATCAAAACAGGAAGTTCTTCTGGGCTGTTAAACGGGCTGAGGTCAGGGAAATATGAGAAATACTCTATCTCTGTGTCATGTTCAGTAAAGAGAGGTTCTGGATTGGAGCCCAGTTCCTCCAAAGGAAAGCTCTACGGAGGATATTTACTGAAATGGAATCGAGTCGTGGTGGCCCTGTTTCATTCAATATTTAACGTGAACCTGCTCACAATGTGGAACCATAATAAACACAGATCATGACAAGACATGGATAAGTGCTCCTTAACTGAATGTACCTAGATTCTATCTGTCACAGTAATCACACAGGTTATTCCAATGCTAGTTGTATAAGGCCTGATGTAGCACAAAGTGGCCCAAATGTGTTATTTTTTTAAGTTGTAAAGTATACACAGGGAGTAAGTTCCTGAGTGATTTTATGTGGTAATACCCAGCACATCAAGATCCCTGTTACATAAGGGGCCAGACAGTATTGTGGTATAATAATACATCTGCTCATTTGTGAATGATGCCCTTCCTCCCTCCCCTTTTTTGTGTAATTAAAGTCATCCACTCTGGCGAAACAGCTGCCTCTCTCCTCGTCCAATCTCCTCACAGTGCGCCCCGGCCAAAACCAGAAATTAAAACCAGGGGCACTCATTTGAAGTGGCAGTGATTGAGCGAAAGGGGCTGCCTGCTCAGAGATGGGAGGAGTGAGAGAAGAGCTGAAATTTCCCATCTTCTCTTGGCCAACCACACTCCCACGCAGTCGTTCGCTGTGACAGGCTCCGTTGGGTCCAAGCTCAGGCTGATATCACCCACTGGCCCCAGAGAGTCTCATTTACAGCAGGAATTCATCTCAGATGTCCTGGATAGCACCCGAACCATGCCCAACTCTTCACATTGGTCTCTCATATGAGACCATTCACATATAGTTGAGTTGGACGCCTCCATCCTCCCACACAGCTGCACTCAACATGGACTTTCATCACCCTGAATCAATGCATATTAATTTAAGAGAATGCACAGAGGCTCTGTGCTCAATACGTTATTTATGGAATGATTTGTTTCTCCCTGTCAGAGACTGGCCTCTCACAGACTGTACTGTGTGATATACGCTCCACTGTCCGAGAGTGAAACTCTCAAACCCCAGGGAGACATACAGCAGAGGCACTGAGGACGCAATCACCATCTCTCGCTCTCTCTCTCTCTCTCTCTCTCTCTCTCACACTCTCTCTCTCTCTCTCTCTCTCTCTCTCTCTCACACACACACACACACGCGCACACGCACACACACACACACACAAACACTCTCTCTCACACAACCACGATCACACACACTCACCACTTTGACCAGCTGGGACATGGACACCTCAAACTGCACGATAACTGGTTCAGACACATTCTCCACTGGGCGGATGTACTGATTGTAGCTGGAGAATATCACTGAGAACAACCTGTGTTCTGCCTCAGAGCAGGAGCCTCCTGAATAAGAGAGGTGGGGATGGAGGGTTAGACACAGACAGCATCAGTAAAACTTAAAGGTAAAGCACCTGTTGTAGCCTATGATGTAGTGGACAAGTCCATCTTTCAGTATTCTTGTTGTAGAGTAGACTGATCCTGAGTGACTAATTATTTTGGCCTTATTTGGTGTTCTCCTTAGCCAATGACAATCCCTCAATTGTCCCTATTTTCTAACTATATGCTATATTTTCGTCCCTGAGTTAATTCAACAGGTAGGTTAGTTTATTCGTTTTCAGGTAGACAGTTTTTTTCCCAGCTTAGATTGGCAAACAGGGAGAGTGGCATTATTTTCTTTGAAGGTCAGATTTCATACAGTAGCCTAATGGAAATGACTCAGACAGTAGGCTACCTTGGAATCAAAGAAATCACACATCTGACTGACCGAAGATTTACATCAAATGTCAGCAACATGCTTTGCTTTTCAATAAACGAAATAAATGTACAACCAGTTATTAATGGTTTATATACAATGAATGGCACGTACCGTTTAAAATGTAAAAAACAGGTGCGACAAATATGGGAATGGTTTATAACGTTGACGTCTTTGCTGAAAGTATTAAGCTATAGCCCATAATGAACAAAACGTCAGTTCTCCTGATTTTGAGGTTCACTAAAAACATCAGGAAACCACACAAATCAGATATTTAAACTGTCTACTTCTTAATGACATCCACGCCAACAAATGTAAAAAACAATAGGCCAATAACTAAAATATAACATTTAATTTATATTAATTGTGCCCTTTATAGGCGTTCCAAGTATAGGCTATCCATGCAACAATACTCCGTTTTATCATTGTCATTATTGGCCATCATTATGTTCGGTATCTGATATTACTTGAACTGAATACAGTATGATTGCACTTAAAGCAACAAGTAGAGGGCTCATATCAAGGTAAACTATACGCTACTCACCCGACAAAAGGAAAAGAAAGAACGAAAAGGTGGGAAAAATGAAGAAAAATTGGACGTTCATTGTTAAGGATTGCAGAAAATGAATCCCCAATCTACCAGGACACGGACGACAGAAGGAGGCAGAAGAAGAGAGAAAGTGGGAAGTGGAAGTAATAAAAGCGCTCGGTCCCGACAAGCTGCTACAGATGCTGGGGAGCAACCTGCGCGCTGAGTGAGGGAGGGATGGAGGGATGCAGGAGAGGGAGGGTGCGAAACCAGGGTAGTCAATCATAACGTCGCCACTTTAACCCCCACGGCCGGGTAATTTCAGGAATTGGAGTCACCTCGCCATTTAAACTGCTTTCATATTCGTCGTTTGTATATACTGTATGTATCACTAATAAGGAACGTCATGTATTTGATTTCTGGCCTAGGCCTGTAGGATGCAGTCTGTCAACTCAACAGAATCGATAACTGATCGTTCATTTCTATTTGGGTGGGGCTAGGAGACTAGTTGGGTGGGGTTATGAGGACGTTACTGAAGTTCCGTTTACAAATTCAAACGAAATTCCTTGTTGACAGTGAATCAATGATTCGTTCAGATGTATGAAAGCAGATGAATATACCTGGTTGACTTGGGGTAGACTGTTTTATAATGTAAAGTGGCACACCATGTGAGTGTTAGAACTGAGGGGAAAGGTACAGTATCTGGGGTTTCAAAGGCAAGACCACTTCAATTCACGCGAAGCAAGATTTCCTCACCATGGACAGAGGTAGTATACTGTTGCACCATTCAGTCATCGACGTCTTGTGCTAACTGGTCACTTTTTACGTGCATGACACAATATACTATTGTTCTTCAAGTCACAATGGACAGAAGTACAGCCAGGAAAAAGGTTAAACAGCAGCGTTATGATAAAACACTTACAACGCACCAATGTGTTTTACAGTGTGTGCACGGTATTCAAGCCAAATCGCATTACAGTAAGAATATGATGTGGGTAGTTCCAAGAGTCATCGACTGAGTCTGAAAGACGCTCTCAACTGCACTCACACTAAAGCTCACACAAAGCCCAGGCCAGGCACCCCAACTCCAACCCCCTCTTGACAAGCAACCTTCACACACCTCATACCGGAAGCTAGACTTCCATTAACCTGCAACCCCCTTTCAATGTATTACTTTGGATGCAGCTTCAAACTATCAATCCACTTTCATTAAGTTGGAATCCTGCCTATTGCCAAGGTCTCTCCTAAGGTATGTCCAAAATAATAATGGCCTGCTGCTGTAGACAATTCTGAGGGCTGTGTTAACGTGTTACATCTGTGCTTATCGAGCTGATAAAGCAGATGTGTGCTGTTATGTTATTGTCATGCCAGTGTGGCTGTATAGATAAAGCATTATTTACAATTATTTGAACACTATTATTGTAATTCCACCCCCAAAATTCAGACAAAACAAAAAACAGAAACATTAACATCAAGACATAGGTTTCAGTACTATAAACATTGGCAAGACAGACCTACAAAGATGATAAAGATCCCATTTAGTAAAGAAGCTACTCTTTCGTAGAGGTGTAAGCATATTAGAAGGGTACAATCATTCAAACTCTATTGGCATAAACCATATATACGTTATTAGGTGAAAAGCACCCAGCTTGCACATTTCCTGGAAGTCAGTGCGATATACCTGTCAGTGTAATCCCATATCATCGGTTGAGGTAGGAGATTCACATGTTCAATGAGTCAGGAACAAAGCTGCTTTGCCTTGTCATTAGCAGCTGATGTGACAGAAAGTCGGTGATAAACAGGGCTCTGGCGATTGATCAAAGGAGAGATTGACACCTATAGCAAGAGAGTCGGTGCAACGTCAACGGATGTGTTGCCAGAGTGTGCATCTACAATGTGGCCAGTAGATGGCACAATATGTAACTTCTTGTGTGGCTGTCAATGTTTAACTATTAGGCTTACTGCCTTTATGTTTATGCTTCTGTCTTTATGTTTCTGTTCATGGATAAATCAGGAAAGTTACATATAACCAAATAAAAAGTACAAATATGTTTTTAAACTGGAACTGTTTATTACATCAAAATCCTACATCTGTGGGGAATATCCCCAGTAATTCACAGGTTGTAACTCATACACCAACTCATTTTATATATGGGGTGTATCAGTTACGAGGCCTCTTTATAACACCCTAGCTTGAGTCATAATGTTCTGAGCTACATGATTTTGCCCAATATCCATCTTATCAATGTGACCTAATATTCTGATTTGCACTTTGAAAATTGCTTTAACTGAGTAAAGCTATTTTATTTTATCACGCTGAACATCATTTCATGAAGTACTCCACCACTTTAGACTTTATTGGGTGTTAATGAATTTAATCAAACTCACTGACCTTTTTATACATTTATAGATTTTTTTCACAAGACTTTACATTTCAACAACAGGGTGATATAACATGGATAGGAGTCAAATGATATCTGACATATCTCTGTATTTTGTGGGTTATTACTCCACCCGGGTAATGTTTGTACTTTCAGTCTGGTTTTAGAGGGACATCTTTGTATCTCTGCTTCAACTACATGAAAAAAGTAAACTCTTCATTGTACCGTTGTGTCATGTTAGGACCAGGTAGTAGAAACAGAAAGAGATACAGAGACATGCTGTAGGCCACATGGCGTTGGTTGATGGGCTATGACCCTTGTTTCTATGTCTGACCCCCATACTTCTTGGGGGTGTTCAGGTACGGGGTGTGTCTGAGCTGGGCTGCTGGATGGGGACTATTGAATGCTGAAATAGAGGCTGGAGGAAGAGACCCAGGGTTCCAGTCACACACACTATTATAAAGATCCACAGGAACATACGGTCCACCACCATTGCCACATACTTCCAGTCCTCAATCACCTGGGAACACACAGATAGCAAGGTATGGTCACATTACTGTCATGCACCTGTGACATGCAGAAATTGGTTATTACATTTACATTTTACATTTTAGTAATTTAGCAGACACTCTTATCCAGAGCGACTTACAATAGTGAATGCATACATTTCCTACATTTCATTTCATGCATTTATTTATTTATTTATTTTGTACTGTATGGGTATGGAGTACAATATGTGATTGATGAGTAAAAAATTATGCAAATGTAATATAAGATGAAGAAACAAAGCGAAAGCCCCAGTCTAAATATTACTGAGCCAGACCTTGTAAAAGCTATTGACCCTTTCACCCCTCTCCTCTGCTGTTCTTAGCAGTTTTTGAATGTGGCCATTTTTCAAGCCGGGTCACCTCACTTTTACATTGATTTGTTTAAGAAAACAATCTATTACAACTGTCTGGGTTATTTTACTGGATTTTATTCTCAACTACCTCACATCCTAGTATTCATTCCTGGTCTTTGAGGACCACAGCGTGTGCAGGCTTTTGTCCTAGCCCAGCACTTACACAACTGGTCCAGCTGATCAAGGTCATGATCATTAGTGGAGCCAGGTGTTAAAGTATTAAGCTGTACACACTACGTCTCTGCAGGACCAAGGATAAAAAACACTGCTTTGAGTCCTAACTCCAGCTCATTTCACAACACAAACCCCATTGACACGGTCATGGTTCACTTACATTCTGGTTATCATCGTCCCCCATCATGTGATCAGCCACGAAGCGGACCCCGTCCACTGCCTCCTGGACATCTCCCCCCCAGTCTGGGCTGCCTCTCTGGCGGAGGTCCTGGGAGGAGGGGAAGCTGTTGGGAAGGAACTCGGTGGAGCGGGCCTCCCCCTTCCTGAAGGTGTGGGTGTACCCCAGCGGAGCTGTGACTTTGTTGTAAAAGTGTCTCGGGGAGGCGAAGGCCGAGGCAGAGGAGAGGAAGGCAGAAGAGGAAGACATGGCGGCAGCGGTGGCTGTTTTGGACGTGGTGGTGGCAGGGTAGCCCAGGTCCGCCAGGATGGACCTGCGAGCTCGGAGTTGTCTCTGCTGGCGTAGCCGCTGGCGGGCAGAGTTATTCTGCGGGCGTCTCATGAAGAGCAGATGGGGCAGTTTGTTGAGGAACACTACCTTGACCCAGGAGGGCATGGTGTGTGTGCTGGGGGAGCGGTGGTGCACGTTGAGCACACACACACTGGTAATGATGGAGAAGGTCACCAGCACCATGGTGAACATTAGGTACTTCCCGATCAGAGGCACGTCCAGCGAGGTGGGAGGGACAATCTTGGAGATCAGGAGGAGGAACACAGTGAGGGCCAGGAGGACTGAGATACACAGAGTCATCTTCTCCCCACAGTCAGACGGCAGGTAGAAGACCAGGATGGCCAGAGAGGTGATGAGGACACAGGGGATGATTAGGTTGATGGTGTAGAACAGCGGCTTCCTCTTGATGATGAAGTCATAGGTGAGGTCCACGTAGGTAGGATCCAGAGGGTTAACCGTCCGCCTGCCCGGCAGGGCCAAGATGTCCCATTCCCCACTGGGAGTGAAGTCGTCCATGCTGGCCACCCCTGTCTTCAGGACCAAATCGAGCTCGGTGTGGTCGTAGGTCCACGACCGGAACTTGAGCGTGCAGTTCTGCTGGTCAAAGGGGAAGTGCTTGACCTCGATCTTGCAGGCACTCTTATAGATGGCCGGAGGGAGCCAGACGATGCTGCCGTTGAACTGGACAATGGCATTGGTGAAGACTGTTACCTCATAGGTTCCATCCGCACTATGGAGAGAGTGATGAGGGAGGTAGGGGGAGAGGACTCTATTACAGAAATCTATTATGTCTTTATGAGAAAATGTATTACTATCACAAGTTAGATTTTCATGATCCGTAAATTACATGAGAAAATGTGTTCATCATTTGGAAAATGCTTACTTACTTGTTATAGAGCACAATATCAGGCAGCCAGATGTGTCTGGAAGGAATACGAAGCTTGTCAATGCCATCATATTGAGAAGGGTCCCATGATAGCCTGTAGTCATCCCAGTGCTGGAGAGACAGAGGGTTACATATTTTGTAGTCATTTAGCACACACTCTTATCCAGAGTGACTTAGATAAGCAATTAGGGTTAAGTGCCTTGCTCAAGGGTACATAGAGACATGTTTCACCTAGTCAGCTCAGGGATGCGAACCAGCGACCTTTCGGTTACTGGCCCAGCGCTCTTAACTGATAGGCTACCCTCACTGTTCTGACTGTTACACTCATTCACATAAGGACTCTCTGCCAACACCAGATCATTCCCAATTACACAATTAATTATCATTGAAATGAAAAGTGGTGAAGGGTGTGGGCACAATTATCATTCTGTTCTGTTCCGGATTGTCTGAGTCATAGGCATAGTTCTGCTTCAATTCAGGTTCAATGAGAAGGACACTGGAGCTGGAGACGGGCGAGGGGACAGACTGAGTAATGAATGATTAATACGATAGCACCATAATCTTCACACTTACCTGTGTGAGCCAAACATTGGTGGTCATAATCTGCTCTCTCTCATTCTGGAAATGAACAAGGCGGTGGAGTGTTAGCTTCATTTAAAAACAGACTATTTACTATACGATACACAAAGCATGTTTAATGACAAAACACACATACAGACTCCAGCACACATTCATCTAGTGCACATGCTTGATTTAGAAGAGAGTAAAAGTGAGAGATGTGTTTTCACACCGAATAAATTCCCTGCACATGGGGTCAATTGTTAAGATAAATGACACCCTCGCCTGGGACACATCTGCCATCTGAGCGCCATTGGACCTGTTGATAAATCCACAGAGCGCTTGCATCAACTCTGAACAGCAAGTAAAACGAACACCCCTAAAAAGGAGTGGGCAGCAGAGTGGGCAAACCTCCAATGCACGCAGCAGCACAATGCTTTGAAACAAATATGTCACACTTCTCATAACATTACACTTTACAGAACATTCAAATTTCAATTACCAAAGAGGAGGACAATAAGAGGCCATAAACAGAGAATGTATGTGTCCTGATGATATTCTCTGGGCCATGCCAGGGCAGGGAGGAAGGGAGGACCCTGTAAATCAGTGTGGGACTCCAATGTCCTCTCCTGAGGCAGCTTTACAGCTCTTAGGCAATGAGCTGAAGTTTCAATCTGGACATGACAGAGACGGAGAGCCCTGCCAGATCCATCCTATACCCATGCTGTCATTAGGGCCAGGGCCTTTCAGTAGAATTTGTGTAAGTAATTAACATGGTTACCACTGACTCCTCTGAGCTCTGCTCTCCCTTTCTGTTTTCTCATCTCTGCTCTCTCCTCTCCCTCTGTGGTCTCCCTCATCTGCCCCATCTCTCCTCTCCGTCTCAGGGCCTCTAACTGGCTCTATGGAATGGCTATCATGAGACTGACCACACTGATGAGTTGGGCCAGGGACACCTGTAGTTTGACGGTGACCCGCTCTGTCCTGTTCACAGCTGGGCGGATCAGCTTGTTGTAGCGATCGTTTCTAAGCAGCCAATTCATCAGACGCTCCTCTGAGTCTGCACAACTGCCACCTGTGGAAAGAGTCAACAGTGATTTGGAGATAATTGTGGGAAATAGTCAGAGTTGGTACCTTTATTGCAATTGTGTTATGACAATGAAAAAACTACATTACTGTGTGATTAAAAAAAGACCCACTGGCTGTATCTGTTGTGTTTAGTCACTGGTTTTATAACTGGACTGTCACGCCTGTCTTTTTATGTTGTTTAATGGAGCATGTTTTATAGCCCCGTATGGACTGGATGAAGACTGTGTTTCTGACTTCAGTCTTTCTGCTCCCCAACCCAGTACAAAGAGGAGCAGAGCAAAACACCTACTGTGACACTTCCTGGTTTTTATACCCTTGCACCTGAAAGTGTTTAAAATCACTCCAAACAAACTGAATGTCTGATAGGGCTTGGGCTGTGTTAAATTAATAGGAAAAAAATATATGAGGGCTTTGGAGCCTTTCTGCGGAATAATTAATATCCATGATATGGAAGGGAAGATGTTTCTGCAGAATGTTAACGATTCTGCTGTTGCAGAGCCAGAGCCTAAAGCTTCATGATCAGCCATGAGCTCCAGCCATGAATACCACCACGATGCGAAGGTCAGATTACCCCCCCCCCCTCCCCGAAAGGGGAAGGACAGGGAGGCGATAAAATGCTCTCTCTTCCACCAACAACCCTCTCTTCCCCCACCAGCCCTCCTCTATAGTGAGTAATGCTCTGTCATACAGTAGCAGAGAGTAGCTGAGTACAACAGTCAGGAGAAATTGTTTTGGAGAAAAATGCTTAGTCAAATGGTACATGCCCTGGAGTAATCTTTACAATAGCTGCTAAGACTGTTGCACTGAAAAATATTAATTTGAAGATTCATGGTTTGATATTTGGTATTTTATTAGGATCCCCTAATAGCTGTTGCGATAGCAGAAGCTACTCTTCCTGGGGTCCACACAAAACATGAAACATGAAATAATACTGAACATTAATAGACAACAGCTCAAGGACAGATATACATACATTTAAAATGTTACATAGCCTACATTTCAGTACATACACACAATATCTAGATCAAATAGGGGAGAGGCGTTGTTTTTTAAAACCAGGTTTGCTGTTTACTTGAGCAATCTTGGATGGAAGGGAGTTCCATGCAATCATGGCTCGTTATAATACTGTACATTTTCTTACATTTGTTCTGGATTTGGGGACTGTGAAAAGACCCCTGGTGGCATGTCTGGTGGGGTAAGTGTGTGTGTCCGTGCTGTGTGTAAATTGACTATGCAAACAATTTTGAATTTTCAACACATTGTTTCTTATAAAAACAAGAAGTGATGCAGTCAGACTCTCCTCTACTTTTAGCCAAGGGAGACTGGCATGCATAGTATTGATTCACATTTATGGATTATAGTATGTAAAAATAAGATACATGTTTTGACTATAGATCTCTTCACAATAGTGTATTATCAGACAGGCCCATGTGACAGTTTGTGCCAGGCAATTACCACAAATCCTAATTATCGAGGTATAGTTTCATGTAGAGTTGAGAGTTTGGGAGTGTCCAACAGACAATAGACTGGTGCATGTTTTCTTGGCTACCCCTATCATCAGTCACTCGGCTGGACTCCCATCAAACACAATGGGACCTCTACAAGACAGATGGCATGTTGTCAAAGCCCTGGGAGGCTGCTGTCAAACATCCACACTCCTTACCCAGAGGTGAAGAGCACTGGCCAATGGGAGAGCAGGCAAGTCAAACTACTAATCACTACCTGCTGAGAAGGGTTTTTACACTGTGTGTGTGTGTGTGTGTGTGTGTGTGTGTGTGTGTGTGTGTGTGTTTGCGCGCGCACGCGTGCGTATCAACTGGGTCTTGAAAGGGGAGACAGCCTATAGGGAGGAGGTAAGAGGCCTGGCGGTGTGGTGCCAGGACAACAACCTTTCCCTCAATGTGAGCAAGACAAAGGAGCTGATTGTGGACTACAGGAAAAGAGGGGCCGAACAGGCCCCCATTAACATTGACGGGGCTGAAGTGGAGCCGGTCGAGAGTTTCAAGTTCCTTGGTGTCCACATCACCAACAAACTATCATGGTCCAAGCACTGTCAAGCACAGCAAGACAGTCATGAAGGGCGCACGACAACACCATTTCCCCTTCAGGAGACTGAAAAGATTTGGCATGTGTCCCCAGATCCTAAAAAAGTTCTACAGCTGCATCTTCGAGAGCATCCTGACCGGTTGCATCACCGCCTGGTATGGTTACTGCTTGGCATCTGACCGTAAGGCGCTACAGAGGGTAGTACGTACGGCCCAGTACATCACTGGGGCCAAGCTTCCTGCCATCCAAGACCTATACACTAGGCGGTGTCAGAGGAAGGCCCAAAACATTGTCAAAGTCTCCAGTCACCAAAGTAGACTGTTCTCCCTGCTACAGCACGGCAAGTAGTACCGGAGCGCCAAGTCTTGGTCCAAAAGGCTCCTTAACAGCTTCTACCCCCAAGCCATAAGACTGCTGAACAATTATTCAAATGGCTATTTACATTGACACTGTTTATTATCTATGCATAGTCACTTTACCTCTACCTACATGTACAAATTACCTCAACTAGCCTGTACCCCCACACATTGACTCGGTACCGGTACCCCCTGTATATAGCCTCGTTATTGTTATGTAATTTTCTCGTGTTATTTTTTATTTTACTTTTTAAATATTTTCTTAACTCTATTTCTTGAACTGCATTGTTGGTTAAGGGCTTGTAAGTAAGTATTTCCCGGTAAGCTCTACACCTGTTGTATTCGGCGCATGTGACAAATAACATTTGATTTGAATGTACATTCCTTTTAATGGCAACACTTTAAAAGTGTGGCATTGACATTATGTTGATTGGCAGGAGAAGGCAGCGGTGTTAATAGAGTGACTGAATCAGCAATGGTTGACTTTTAAAAAGGTTACTCTGCTCTACGCTCCAGAATACTGCATTCTCAAAAATTGCATCTATGACGAGATTGGGAGGTGCATGTCTTTTGACCAAATAGAAAACAGCAGGCAAAAAATATCCTGTTATCTGGATTTCAGTGTTGGCCCTCAATGTTGCCAGAGGTCCTACTGATTACAGAACACTGTGGCATTTAGCTGTGTGGTTAGAATATTACTGCCAGGTTCTCCACGCTGAGCACAGACAGACTATGTAGCCTGGTCACCAGCCAGGTCTGTGTGCTTTAGCCATTTTCCCTGGCTTTATTTTCAGGTCATACATGTTATGATAACGAACCAAACAAGACAGAGTGGACAAGTAAAAAGCTACACATAGCATCTATCCCAACTGTCAAATTCACTTGCAAGAAGGTGTTGTAAATGGCCAGTGTACTGTATAGGCAAAGTGTGATATATGATCCTTTACTCTCCCAGTGACTTCCCTCTCTTCCTGAGAAGGGCCGGTCAGAGCTCCTTAATCAGTGTTATTGTGGCCAATTGATGCCCATTTGTTGGAAACCTTTTAACCAAACTCCTCCTTTAACCAGAGCACAGTGAATACACACAACATGTTTTCTATGATAATACCGAGAATGCCCTTATATTTGCTGACTGATTGTAAAGGCTACTGTAACAGGTTTGACTTAGTGCCTCATGATAAGAGAGAAACATTTGCATTGAAATAAACACTATACAGTGCCTTCTGGAAGTATTCAGACCCCTTGACTTTTTCCACATTTTGTTACGTTACAGCCTTATTCTCATCAATCCACACACAATACCCCATAATGACAAAGCAAAAACAGGTTTTTAGAAAAACAATTATATTACCATTTGTTTTATTCAAATCAAATCAAATCACCTTTTATTTGTCACATGCGCCCAATACAACAGGTGTAGACCTTACAGTGAAATGCTTACTTACAAGTCATTAACCAACAATGCAGTTTTAAGAAAAATACCTAAAGAAAAACAAGAAATAAAAGTAACAAATAATTAAAGAGCAGCAGTTAAATAACAATAGTGAGGCTATATACAGGGGGTACCGGTACAGAGTCTATGTGCGGTGGCACCAGTTAGTCGAGGTAATTGAGATAATATATACATGTAGGTAGAGCTATTAAAGTGACTTATGCATAGATAATAACAGAGAGTAGCAGCAGTATAAAAGGGGGGGGGGGTGCAAATAGTATAGCAGGGCAGAAATTTGACAAACTGACTTGTTGGAAAGGTGGCATCCTATGATGCCATGTTGAAAGTCACTGAGCCCTTCAGTAAGGCCATTCTACTACCAATGTTTGTCTATGGAGATGCAAATGGTCTGGGTAGCCATTTGATGATATGTTCAGTAGTCCTACTGCTTGGGTGGTAGAAGCTGTTTATAAGCCTCATGGACCTAGGCTTGGCGCTCCAGTACCGCTTGCCGTGCGGTAGCAAAGAGAACAGTATGACTAGGGTGGCTGGAGTCTTCGACAATTTTTATTTTATTTAACCATTATTTTACCAGGTAAATTCAGACACTTTAATCAGTACTTTGTTGAAGCACATTTGGCAGGGATTACAGCATCAAGTCTTCTTGGGTATGACGCTACAAGCTTGGCACACCTGTATTTTGGGAGGTTCTCCAAATTGTCTCAGCAGATCCTGTCAAGCTTTGTCAGGTTGGATGGGGATTGCTGCACAGCTATTTTCAGGTCTCTCCAAAGATGTTCGATCAGGTTCAAGTCTGGGCTCTGGCTGGGCCACTCAAAGACATTCAGAGACTTGTCCAGGCCTCCGACCTCACTAATACTGAATGGAGGCATGTCCCCGCAGCAATGTTCCAACATCTAGTGTAAAGCCTTCCCAGAAGTGTGGAGGCTGTTGTAGCAGCAAAGGGGGGACCAACTCCATATTAATGCCCATGATTTTGGAATGAGATGTTCGATATGAGATGTTACGAAAATAATAACAAAAAAAATAATACATTTAATAAATGTAACATTTTTTTTACGTGTGGTATGGTTACATAAGACAGAAGGTTATTTATGGCAAAAATGAAAGGTGGGTGGGCATATAATGCTAACATCTAGCAACCCAAAGGTTGAATTTTCAGTCTCATCACGAACAACTTTAGCATTTTAGCTAATTATACATTTTTCCACTACTTACTACTTTTTAGCTACTTTGCAACTACTTAGCATATTAGCTAACCCTTCCCTTAACCCTTTTAGCTAACCCTTCCCCTAATCCTTTTAGCTAACCCTTCCCCTAACCCTTTAACCTAACTCCTAACCTTAACCCTAACCCCTAGCGTAGCTAATGTTAGCCAGCTAGCTAGCATTAGTGTTAGCTACGTTGCCACAACAAATTGGAATTCGTTACATATCATACCTTTTGAAGATATGTAACATTTTGTACATTTGCAAAATCGTATCATATTGTAGGTTTTGCATATTGGTAATATATCATACACATTGTAATTCATAACATATCATTTGAAATGGTTGATTGATATCCATAAATTAATACATGCCATACCAAACGTAGCATATCATACTAAATGGAGTGTGTCGGATTAAAGTAAATAATATGAAATGCTCTTAGGCCAGGTTGGCTGATTAGCCTGTGAATGTTCTTCACTGCTTGTCCTATGTGCGACCTAATAAAGGGTAATACAAATATTGTTTTATTCTCTTGACAGTATTGTATCTAATTTATTTAAGACATATGATTGTTGAAATTATGGCATCAATACATGTTGAACTATGTTCCTCTTTGATAATAAAATAAACACCTTTATGCACTCAAGGAAATTTGGCATTAAATTAAATAATTTCTTACATGCACTGTACGTGAATTACAAAAGTGAACCTCCTTTCTGAAGATGTAGTTATAACAACAACAAGAACAACAAGAACAACAACCCATTGTAGAGAGATTTTTCAACTGAACTGACAATGCAATCGAAATTCACATACATTAAATACTTACATTTTAACAAAGTGAAAAGGAAAGCGAGGAGAGTGAGAGTCCGAGTCATTTTGACAACAGTGCCACGAAATCCATCCGTGTCCTCATTCAGGAAGCCTAATAATAAGAATAGGATCTAACGTGCTTACCGAGCATTCCCAACTCCTAAAAAGCTCCATACACGCGCGCCTGTCCGGCTCTACAAATAACGACACCCACATTAGTTAGAACAAATGTTTACTGAAAACGGTGTGTCTGTACCAGGTCGAGATTTGCAGCAGCGTTGGGATAAAAACGAGACCCTTTCCCCAACATACACCGTTCCACCTTCCTTACTCGTTGCGCATCGCTCTCACACATAACATGATCTCCTGAGCGCAAATCTTGGATCGACTAATTGCTATTTTCCATTCTACCTTCAATGTTGATACTTAACCATGTGATCTGTAATAGGTTGTAGGCAGATTTCTGTGATACTACTTAGGCTATAAACAATAACATTTATGACAATAAAAATGTTTTGTTTTCTTCATGTATTAATCCACAACAAAATATATCAATCAAATGTATTTATAAAGCCCTTCATACATCAGCAGATGTCACAAAGTGCTGTACAGAAATCCAGCCTAAAACCCCAAACAGCAAGCAGTGCAGGTGTAGAAGCACGGTGGCTAGGAAAAACTCCCTAGAAAGGCCAGAACCTAGGAAGAAACCTAGAGAGGAACCAGGTTATGAGGGGTGGCCAGTCCTCTATGAAATCTACATTCATATGACCATATGTGACCGTAGTGCCATAGGTTGAATCTAGACCACTATATATATGCTAGTTTAAAAAATATATATTTATTATTTTCCCAATATCAAACCTGCCACATAAGTCACCAAAACACCAATTAGGTCACATGATGACCTACAGTAAGTTACCCTAAACGAGGATTTCTCACTTAAATGACAACCAAGTGGACTGGAGCCCTTTACGACACTTTGTATTAGTGTCATATTGTGTTAGACGACCAGAAGAGTGTCTGTCCCCTCATCAGATGGCACGAGTGTGCTGCACTTGGTGGGACCTCTCCCTCTCTCGCTCTCTTGCTCTCTCTCCCTCTTTCTCTCTCTCTCCCTCTTTCGCTCTCTCTCACACTCTCTCTCTCCCCCATCTCTCATTATCTCTGACTTTTCCAACATGCACTTAGCTGTCCCAGCCTATAGCCTACCTGCCTCTTTCAGTCACAGCACAAACACTCACTAATCCAACACTGACACAGACTCTGACCTCTCAGTTCAGTGGCTTCCATGTCTGGATGCCCTGGCCAGATAACCACAGCTAATTCAAATGGTTTGTTTCCTGCTACATATCTTCTCTGGCTATCATGGTGGTTGTGTGATGAGTTGGGTGATTCAGTGACGTCACACACGTTTGGTGAGGATGTTTACAAGGTCTGGTGGGTGATACACAGCCTTGTGTCTCTGGGTGAGACAGATTTACAGCAGTGGACCCAAGTCAGTCCAACGACAGAGCATTCTCAGCCCAGCAGATTTACCGTCTGCACACTGCTCAACCCCTCATTATTATGGCCAATGAAGAAGCTGTATTAGAGAGAGCAAGCCCTCGTTGTAATGAACAACAAACACACTGCACGTAACACCCTGGTATTGTTTTCCTTTTAAGGTTATTGATGATGAGAGTTCAACAACCTTCATTTGTTCCATAGATGATCAGGACATAAGGAGAATGAAGTTGTTATATATACAGTGCATTTGGAAAGTATTCAGACCCCTTGACTTTTTCCACATTTTGTTACGTTACAGCCTTATTCTAAAATGGATGAGATCGTTTTTTCCACTCATCAATCTACACACAATACCCCATAATGACAAAGTAAAAACAGGTTTTTAGAATTTTTTCCATCTATGTAACATTGCAAAAATCTGAAACTTTCTGTCCAAAAATGATGCAGAAAAATAAAATGCATGCTTTTGTCCCTTAGATTACTGCAATGCTCTACTTTATGGCTACCCGGATAAAGCACCAAAAAAAACTTCAGTTAGTGCTAAACACGGCTGCTAGAATTTCTCCTGTCTTATCCGGTGTCCTGTGTGAATTTAAGTATGCTCTCTCTAATTCTCTCTCTTTCTTTCTCTCTTTCTCTCTTTCTTTCTTTCTCTCTCTCAGAGGACCTGAGCACCAGGACCATGCCTCAGGACTACCTGGCTTGATGACTCCTTGCTGTCCCCAGTCCACCTGGCCGTGCTGCTGCTCCAGTTTCAACTGTTCTGCCTGCGGCTATGAAACCCTGACCTGTTCACCGGACGTGCTACCTGTCCCAGACCTGCTGTTTTCAACTCTCTAGAGACAGCAGGAGCGGTAGAGATACTCTGAATGATCGGCTATGAAAAGCCAACTGACATTTACTCCTGAGGTGCTGACCTGTTGCACCCTTAACAACCACTGTGATTATTATTATTTGACCCTGCTGGTCATCTATGAACATCTGAACATCTTGGCCATGTTCTGTCATAATCTCCATCCGGCATAGCCAGAAGAGGACTGGCCAACCCTCATAGCCTGGTTCTAGGTTTCTTCTTAGGTTCTGGCCTTTCTAGGGAGTTTTTCCTAGCCACCGTGCTTCTACACCTGCATTGCTTGCTGTTTGGGGTTTTAGGCTGGGTTTCTGTGCAGCACTTTGTGACATCAGCTGATGTAAGAAAGGCTTTATAAATACATTTGATTGATTGATTGATTGATTGATTATGAGGTTCCACCAAATGGGTCTCCCCCAAAACGATCCATGTCATTTTACAAACCTATCCATAGTTAATTATGTTAAAGCTAGAATCCTTAGTGGCTTCATACATTTTTGGACTTAAATTAATGATATAGATATACCCATGGATTTTTGAAGAATTTAACTTATAAATGCATCCTGAACTGTTATACCCAATCAGAACCTAAAATATAAGCTTGTTTTACTCCAATGTTTGTAAACAACATAATTTTAAACAAACACTGTACTGCCTCAAAACATGGTTAAAACTATACATTTGATTTGGATGGTCAGTCCTTGCATCCATATCTCTATCTATGCAATAATAGTGGTTACATTTCTCCAGCACCATCCCTTTTTTCGAGGGGCAAAACAGGGGCGGGGAAGACGCTTTGTTATTGTTATCTCACTCTCTCTCTCCCCTTCCCCCTCTCCCTGTGACAGGGAAGTCTACTGCCCTCATTTCCAGTAACACTTGGCATGTTCTTCAACTCAGTAATAACCCTGTATATTTGTGTATTTAGAGCTATTCATTGAAACTGAAGTAAAACAAGAAATCTGAAAGCGCGCACCTTGGCAGTATCTGTGTGACAACGCTTCTCTCACTCAAAATGTTCTTAGGTTGACAGTTTGTTCTTTGGATGAAATCCCACTACTCCAGGGCCAAGAGAATGTGTTCAATCTGATTTGCTATGTTTGTTTTTCCTGGGTCTAATTTCCATAAGCTTCCTGGAAGATCCGAGCCTGTTTTCTCTCAAGACCTAAATGGTGTCCAGTCAGGAATTCTCCTTTACATTAGAGGCCTGATTCAGTCACTCTCCTTCCCCTACTTTCTGTTTCTGTGTTAACCTTCCTTTCTGGATATCATACTGAGATGTCCAACATCTTGTGAAAGTAATCCTTTATGAAGTTCATTATATGTGATGGATTTCAACTTCTGGAAAGGTACACGAGACATCTGGTTGGAATACATCACTGTCAGTGGGGGTAGTCATGCATAAAACATATTCCTGCTGATAGATCATATTTCCCACACACTGACGACACACTGGTTGAATCAACTCTGTTTCCACATCATTTCAATGAAATGACGTTGAACCAATGTGGAATAGACATTGAATCGACATCTGTGGCCAGTGGGTAGGCTTTTATAGACATTTAGAGGCAGTGCTTTCTCTGGGTGAATTATAGTTTAGCAAGACTGCTTGGTATTCTGTTTTTCAAACCGTAGTAACAAGGCCCTTGGGAGAAATACTCTCTGCTCTTTCTGAAATACATAACAGGTTCTTATCAAACTGCCCCAATATTTTAAACGCTTGAGTGCTTGTGAGTAAAGGCCTGACCACAAAGGAAAGCTTTTGACCATTTCAGATGCCATGATGTACTAATGCTTTGACACAAAGCAGAATGAAAACATCTCAGCCCATAACAAAAACATATCCCAGCTGAAGAACTAACGTAGATACCTGTAATATTTGTGTAAAATACTTTTAAGCTCAAATGGAAGGAAAACACATGCTGAATGGGTTTTCATCCAGCACTACCTCCAATTATACTCGTTCAGGACCATGAACAGCTCCTAATCACATGTCTTATGTTTCAGTAAAATCTCAAATGAAAAACAACATTTCCTGATTAGATTTGCCTTTTGACAAAGAACAGGCATGGAGTTAATGAGATACTGCTGATTATAGGATCTCTCTCAAACGTAGCTAAAATCTCTCTCTCCCCCTCTCACCCACCGCTCTCTCACTTTCCCTCTCCCTCTCTCTCCCCCATTCTCTCTCTTTCTCTCTCTCTCCCCCCGCTCTCCCCCGCTCTCTCTCTGTCTACATTCGTAATGTAGATCTGTATGTCTCAGATTTTTTATTTAGACCACTGTGGTCCAGCACTCTAAACTGTTTGGAGGGGAAATATGTAGATGGCTAGCCGTGTCTAATTTCTCTGTGATGCTGGGGTTTTGGCAGGGCTGTAGTGGAGCACTCTGGGTTATCAGTGGACCTCATCCTTACACTCGTTTAACAAAGCCCACGCTGAAGAACAGCCAGCATGCTAGGCTGTCAAGGCACTAGATGACAATGCAAAACCTCAGAAGAGCCCAGCTAAAAGCACACATCTACTGGAAGCTCTCCTATAGTGTGAGTCAATCAGTTGAACATATTCTCATTGTCAGTCAGTCACCCAGCCAGACAGTTTATTAGGTACAACCATCTAGTACTGGGTCTACCTTTGCCACCAGAGCAACCTGAATTCTTCGGGGCATTCTACAAGGTGTCGGAAACATTCCACAGGGATATTGGTCCATGATAACCCGATGGCATCACGCAGTTGCTTCAGATTGGACGGCGGTACACTCATGCTGCGAACAGCCCGTTCCATCTCCTCCCAAAGATGCTCTTTTGGTTTGAGGTCTGGGGACTGCGCAGGTCACTCAAGTAAACTGAACTCGCTGTCATGTTCCAGGCAATGTTTTTCAACTCTTCAATTGTCCAGTGTATGTGATTACGTGCCCACTGGAGCCGCTTCATCTTGTTTTTAGCTGATAGGTGTGGTCGTCTGCTGCAATAGCCCGTCCGTGACAAGGATCAACGAGTTGCGCATTCTGAGATGCCGTTCTGAACACCACTGTTGTACTGCGTTGTTATTTGTCTGTTCGTGGCCCGCCTGTTGCATGATTCTTGCCATTCTCCTTCAACCTTTCTAATCAAAGAGCTGTTTTAGCCCTCAGGACTGCCGCTGACTGGATGTTTTTTGTTTGTTGCATCATTCTCTGTAATCCCTAGACACTGTAGTGCATGAAAAGCCCAGGAGGGCAGCCGTGCTGTACATAAAAAACTGTCTGGTGACTTGTACAGTATAGTCTAGTCACTCAACAAATAACGGCCTGTCAGTGTCAGATGAGTTATGGGAGGCAGCATGCAGAGGTATGTATGACAGTGTGGATGTGCACACATTGACTCAGAGGAAAGTAAGGTTGGGGAAGGGGAAGGGGTTGATGGGATGTGTGGATGAAGGGAGGGTGAGGACAGGAGATTTGTCAGTATTTGTCAGTATGACTAATCAAAGAATTGCTGCTGTAGCACTGCCGTGTTGCGCCGCTGCAGTCCCACACTGCAAGCAGGCAGTTCATTACCTGAAGTGCTTGGTTCCTATAGTGGAGCGTTTCAGCTGCATGTGAAGGTACTGTATCAGTCAATGATGTTGCTCTTGCTGCTGGTGATTCTCTGATCTACCTCTACGCAGACGACACCATTCTGTATACTTCTGGCCCCTCTTTGGACACTGTGTTAACTAACCTCCAGACGAGCTTCAATGCCATACAACTCTCCTTCCGTGGCCTCCAACTGCCCTTAAACGCAAGTAAAACTAAATGCATGCTATTCAATCAATCACTGCCTGCACCTGCTCGCCCGTCCAGCATCACTACTCTGGACGGCTCTGACTTAGAATATGTGGACAACTACAAATACCTGGGTGTCTGGTTAGACTGTAAACTCTCCTTCCAGACTCACATTAAGCATCTCCAATCCAAAGTTAAATCTAGAATCGGCTTCCTATATCGCAACAAAGCATCCTTCACTCATGCTGCCAAACATACCCTCGTAAAGTTGACCATCCTACCGATCCTCGACTTCGGTGATGTCATCTATAAAATAGCCTCAAGCAATCTACTCAACAAATTGGATGCCGTCTATCACAGTACCATCCGTTTTGTCACCAAAGCCCCATATACTACCCACCACTGTGACCTGTACGCTCTCGTTGGCTGGCCCTCGCTTCATACTCGTCGCCAAACCCACTGGCTACAGGTTATCTCCAAGTCTCTGCTAGGTAAAGCCCCGCCTTATCTCAGCTCACTGGTCACCATAGCAGCACCCACTCGTAGCACGCGCTCCAGCAGGTATATCTCACTGGTCACCCCCAAAGCCAATTCCTCCTTTGGTCGTCTTTCCTTCCAGTTCTCTGCTGCCAATGACTGGAACGAACTACAAAAATCTCTGAAACTGGAGACTCATATCTCCCTCACTAGCTTTAAGCACCAGCTGTCAGAGCAGCTCACAGATCACTGCACCTGTACAAAGCCCATCTGTAAACAGCCCATCTATCTACCTACCTCATCCCCATACTGTATTTATTTATTTATCTTGCTCCTTTGCACCCCAGTATCCCTACTTGCACATTCATCTTCTGCACATCTACCATTCCAGTGTTTAATTGCTATATTGTAATTACTTCGCCACCATGGCCTATTTATTGCCTTAACTCCCTTATCTTACCTAATTTGCACTCTCTGTATATAGACTTTTTGTTTTCTTTTGTTCTACTGTATTATTGACTATGTTTTGTTTATTCCATGGGTAACTCTGTGTTGTTGTATGTGTCGAATTGCTATGCTTTATCTTGGCCAGGTCGCAGTTGCAAATGAGAACTTGTTCTCAACTAGCCTACCTGGTTAAATAAAGGTGAAATAAAAATAAAAAATAAAAATTGACTGCCCCTCGTCCATTACCTGCAGAGGGATGACCATTTCATAGCTTTCCTGGGTGTTGTAATGTTGCTGGGGTCAGCGGACATTCTTACAGTGTGTGTGTTTGTGTGTGCAGGTACAGTATGTGCGTGTTGAGATCATCTGCTCTCATCAATGTCTGTCTGATTTGATGAACATGGTATCACTACAGTAAAAACACAATTTGAAATGCATTAGTGTGTATTATTACTGCCAGACTCATTAACACTACATCACTCACAGGAGTCTGCTGAAGGGAGGAACAGAGCAAATGGAATGGCATCAAGCACATGGAAACTATGTGTTTGATGTATTTGATACCATTCCACTGATTCCACTCCAGCTATTACCACGAGCCTGTCCTCCCCAATGAAGGTGCCACCAACATCACTGTCTGTTACTAATGGCACCATGAGTGGAACATATTGGGATCCTTGTATTCATGCTGACTCACTCACAGCTGGAGTGAGTAAGATTTAGAAATCTGTTCATTTCACACAGCAAATAAACTTGAAACTCGACACTTGAAACATTCTGCCATACATCCAGGTAAGCAGTAATGAACAGCCCCTAAAGAAGACAGATAGACCAGCCTCATCATTAATGTGCCATGGTCCTAGTTGATAGACAGGCAGGTGGCCTGTATTTCACCCAGGGAGAGTTGGATGGATGGTGGGGCTGAGCGGGCCTGGGGGACACCCGCAGGTGGGACGGAACTCTCCATAACCTGATGACTGGTGCTCCGCAGGGCCCTTCTTTACCGCTCTGCCTCAGCCTATAGACATAAAACTGCACCTGCCTTGAAGCACAGCCCACAAATCCCCTTGGGATCGATGGGAGCAGCCCATCCCTGATCCTCTGTCATCAGGGAACCTGATTTAGAGGAGGTAGCCTCCTTGGGGGCCGGAGCCTGTTTTACACAATGTACATGGACCATGGTCCTCTAAGGAGAGAGCTTAGGTCCCATGCAGCCATCAAATGCAGTGAAGGTGAATTCTGGAAATCCGCTGGATTTAAACATGTAACTAATTGTATAATATTGTATGGGTCTTTTTTCTCTAGCAAATTAGGGTCTTTGCGTTATACTGGTAAAGGGAAAAAAGAGTAGAGGAAGCTGAAACTCTTACAGGTGGAATGGAGCAAAGTGGCCCAGCGGTCTCTCATGCCTCACTCTCACGTACATAGGCCACATCAGGCTGACAGGCCAAGGAGAGAGATTCATTAAGAATCATTAAACTCATTTGGGATAGCCTAATGATGGTTCCTCATTCAGCACATGCATTTCAAGGACATTGACATTGTCAATGAGAAAATGTTCATTATCAATGCAGTCATGCATAAGAAGGACGTTGAACACTAATCACTTATGCAGCATTTTCTTTATTTCAAGGAATGTTTCATTAAGAGATCAAATTTTATGTTGAATAAAATAGATTATTGTTGTTAACTGCGAGATGCTACAGTAGTAAACTACTACTGCAGTAGTAAACTACTAGTAAACTAGCTACAGTTGATGATGTGCCTGTAGCTATATGTGGGATATCCTATTTCCCTTCATTTTCTCTCCAGATGATGTCATTGTTTTCTAAAGTTTGTTTATGCTGCTAGTCATGCTAAAACCTTGTGCTTTGTATCACAAAACAACAAACGCCAGAGTCTGGTTGTCATACAATTTCTTTAGAAATGTTTAGCATTGTATTTCTTTTGTTGAAACGCCAAACTGTTTTAGGCCTACTCAACTTTAAATGCTGTTCCTTGCCAAGCGCTAGTCTGGGTGCCAGTCATTTTAGCTAACATTCCACTACTTATACTACAGAGTTGGCCGTAAGGTATGTTAGCTAAAAAGACTGGTACCCAGGCTAGTGAAGCGACGATCCATTTATCGTTTATCCATAGTTTGCGTTCCTTTTTGTTGGTTTCCCTTGTTTAGGGGTGTTTTCAGATTCTCTTGGAAATGCTCATGTTTATGCGTCTTTGTTTTAATAAATGTGTATGTTAAAAATGTAAATGTATTGGCCATTGTTGTATGAATTGAGCAATAGTACTATATCACTGTTTATGCAAATTATAGTTGAGGTGTTAATGCAGCCAGGTCACCACCAGATCTAATGCAGTATTCAACATTCGTCCAGGTCCCCAGGATGTTGGGAGATACCTTCAATACCAGCCACTAGGGGAAACCGTGAACGCTATTACCATCAAGTAGCCGTGAGTTCCGACTCTGAGGATTGCAAGTTCAATCCCAGTGCTAGGCATTCATTTTTAAGCCGCGAGCCGGCTCCGAGGATCGGGGGTTCAATCCCAGTGCTAGGCGCTCGTTTTTGTTTTTTTGTTTTAACCCTAAGTCAAAACTTAACCCTTACCTTAACCATTTTTAATGAATGCCTAAACTTAACCATCAAAACTCAACGTTTATGGACAAACTGTCCCGGTTGTCGTAGGAAGGAGCGGACCAAAGTGCAGCGTGTGTGTCGTTCCACATTTTATTTTCACTGTGAAACTATGCAATTCGTACACAATAAACTGAACGAACAAAAACAACAAACCGTGACACAGCGTTGAAACATACACTAACTCAAAACCAATCTCCCACAAACCCAGGTGGGAAAAACACCTACTTAAGTATGATCTCCAATTAGAGACAACGATGACCAGCTGCCTCTAATTGGAGATCATCCCAAACAAAACCCAACATAGAAATACAAAAAATAGAACATAACAACATAGAAAATCTAAACTAGAAAAAAAAACTGTCACGCCCTGACCTACCCTACCATAGAAAATAACATCTTTCTATGGTCAGGATGTGACACAAACGTTGAATACCGCAGTCAAACCGTGCATGAGATCTTGTTGGTATATGGCTCATGGCAGGTAGGGCAGGTCTATTTTAAGATGCCGTTCTCCTCATTCATGAAGAGCTGTTTGTCTAGATAACATGCTGTTACTGTAGCTCTGCCATATATTCAGATGTGTGAGTTTATTGATACTTCGTCGATTAAAGATGCATTTTACCTTTTTTTCACTCAAGGTATTATTGCTATTGGCCAACTCTTTATTATTTTTGCAAGTGAAGTATTTTCACAATTTAGACCATTTAAAAATAATTTTCAGCATGTATAATAGACCTATTTTGTAAATACAACACTGGATCTTGTCTTTTCATCACCTGCACTGTTAAATACGCTAAATTACCAATTTATTTGCACTGACCCGCCGACCCTCACTCAACTGTTGTTGCTTCAGACTTACTAGGATGCTGGGTCCTCAAGGGATATTCAGAAAGCTCGGAATACCTTGGAATACCTACATTACTGACATTTCCGGTATGTTATTATGTTGAATATGTGCTTTACTACTGTTGTCACCCTCTGGCTGTCCATGCGTGACTGTTTGTGTGTGAATGTGTGTGTGAGAGTGACTGTGTGTGTGTTCATGCTTGTACATGCCTGTATGTGTGTGATTAATTACCCGTTCTGAATGGGATGGAGGTAGATAGAGCTCTTCATTGCTCAACCTCAGCTGTCTGAGGATGAACACATTGCTTTGATGATAGAAGAAATTACAGGCTATTGGCCTACCCATAACATCACAAGGTTTGCAGTTCTTTAACTTAGTTTATTTAGACAGTGTATGAAGATGAAGTTGACAGAGAAATCAGGAGGAAGGCCTTCACAGGGCATGTTGCTAATTATGTTGTGATGGAGTTCAAAACACTGTGGATCTAAGAAAAAAAGGTCTAAATGAGGTATGAGCCTGGGGCCAGAGTGGGGTCACACTTTACCCCCTCCCTAGCACAGATGATTAAACTAATTGTATTCTCAACTTAAGATCATGATTAGTTGATTATTGGTGTGTCAGCTGGGGCTTGGACAAAAGTGTGACACCAATCAGTCCCACAAGGACTGGAGTTGCCCATCCCTGGTCTAAATCATCGGGATGTAGGACACAGCACATTATCAGGGTTGGATAATGGCATAGCTGGAAACGTCTGGGATGCTTGGGTGAAACAGCATTCGGTAATTTGGTCCATGCTGTATATGTGTGTCTGTTGTGGTTGTTGCCCTAATCGAACCCAGGCAGCTCCTTTCTGGGGCTCGTAGTGCATGGGGGTCAATCTTTCATTTTATATTTTTATCATGTTTTAGGGCAGACCCAGATGCAGACAGAGTCAAAGTAAAAAAGGTTTATTACTCGAACAGGGGTCAGGAAAAACGACAGGTCAAGGGCAGGCAGAGGTCGGTAATCCAGATCAGAGTCCAAAAGGTACAGAACGGCAGGCAGCCGCAGGGTCAGGGCAGGCAGAGGTCAATAATCCAGTGTGAAGTGACAAGGTACAGAACCAGGGCAGCCAGAATGGTCAAAACCGGGAAAACTAGAAAACAGGAACTAGAAACAGACAGGAGCAAGGGGGAAAACGCTGGTAGGCTTGACAAACAAAACGAACGGGCAACAGACAAACAAAGAACACAGGTATAAATACACTGGGGATAATTGGGAAGATGGGCGACACCTGGAAGGGAGTGCAGACAAGCACAAAGACAGGTGAAACAGATCAGGTCGTGACAACTTTACTGAAGTACATATGCATAATAATATCCTATAATTTTCCTATAATTTTCTACAGTGCATTTTAATGACTGCACTCAACTTCTAGGTAGCACTACACCAGTTAAGAGAACACAGGTACTTGCGATGAAGTTGGGTGAACTGGTCAAAGTCATTATCACAGTGTTATGTTACAAACAGATGGGTCTGGGTATTTCTATATCACCATAGGAACTCTGGACCACTGGACCAAGAATCTGGAGTAACACAAACATTAATTGAACTGAAACACAGATTGTAATATTCCCCCATGACTGACCCACAGCAGCTGTCAATGATGCAACAGTATATTTTTATCCACTTGTTTACAGTTAACAAGGGAGTGTGGTTAGTAGGAGTCTATCCCTGACATCATCTGGACAGTGTTTCATCATCTTCGTGATTCAATTTGGTGCCCATGTTACCCTTCCCCAGGGAGGTGTGATTGGAGAGGTGAGGCCCTCTGTTAGCCACAGTGGGGGAAGACCGCAGGTAGAGCCTTCTTTAGGGATCTCATTAGTACAGACTGGGTTGGCTACACTATGTGAGTGATAGCTGTGGATCTGGACTGACCACTAATGATGTATGCCAGAGAGAATCAACTAACCATACAAAGCATGTTATGGGGTTTGGTTTTCCCCTAAACAACCACAGTCACCAACAACAACAAACGCAACGAGTTTCTCCTTCCATGTCCTGTGAGTCATTATCCCAGGCTTTATGCTAATGTTGGCTGTTTACTCTCAAGTGCAGGTGGAAGTCATTCTCTCTATATTTAATTGCATATGGTACATGCCCTTGTACCTCAATTTATTGCTTTGATTCTTCTCCCCATTTAATTCAGCTCACGGTTGATTCAGTTCTTCTTTTTTTATTGCATTAGCGTCCATTTATTCTTCCTATATGGAGACATTTGCCTCAATGAATACTAATTCTGCCAGCCTCGATTCATTATAGGTTGGAGACATTTCCTCCATAAAATCTGTTTTTAATGTTCTCTGTCCCTCCCACGATTCCTTGAAAGTTATAATATTTTATCCTGTGCTTATCGATCTGTCTGTGACATGGAAAACAAACAGCCCAGTGTTGGCTCTTGACCAGAGAGATGGGCCAGGGCTTCAGCAGCAGTCTCCTTGGCTTGGGTCATGATGTGTTGGATACCTGTCATCTCCTAACCTGCTAGGTCCTCCTGCCAATCAAGAGGTGAATTACCTGCTGGCTCACTTTGCTGATCTGGAGGACATCCAAGTCTATGTGGTTGTCTAATGTAAATAACAAGGGTCCGTCTGGAAGCAATGGAGCCATTTGGCCAGACATTACTCAAAATAATAATGTTATGAAATACCTGATGGTGTCACGTCCTGGCCAGTATAAGGGTTAATTAGTATTGTAGTTTGGTCAGGACGTGACAGAGGGTATTTGTTTTATGTGGTTCAGGGTGGTGTGTTTGGTTAAAGGGTGTTTGATTTAGTATTTCCGGGGTTTTGGTTTATAGTCTATGTTTATGTATTTCTATGTCTAGTCTGGTGAGTGTGTTTCTATGTTGTGTTGATTGGGGTTGGGACTCTCAGTTGAAGGCAGGTGTTGTCTATCTGCCTTTGATTGAGAGTCCCAAATATTAGGGTGTGTTTGTGGTTGTTATTTGTGGGTGATTGTTCTGTGTTGAGCTTAGGCTTTGCCAGACTGTTTGTTGTCGTTCGTTTGTTAGTTCTAGTGGTTTTGTTATTTTTGTATTCAGTTGTTTTTGAAAATAAATAATCATTTAAGATGAGCATACACGTACCTGCTGCGTTTTGGTCCTCCTTCACCGACGACAACCGTGACAGATGGCTTGACTATGTTTTTATCCATGTTGTGTTTACCCAACTAAAGACAAAAGTTTCAAATAACAAAATTGCTGCAATGAGAAGGTAACAATGAATAACTTGGGTCTTAAGATTAACCAAATTGACTGAGGCATTCAATCATATCAAAAGAAGCAAAGTACATCATTGGGTCTTAGGATGAACCACATTGACTGAGGCATTCAATCATACCAAAAGAAGCAACGTACAAGAGTACAAAAGAACCATACAGTAAGCAATACATATCAGAGCACATGCTGTATGGATTCTATGCAATGAGAGAAAAGTGAGAGACCATAACCATGAATCATCAGTAACGCTGATGAATGTTCTCCAGTGAGAGACTGGCAGCCTGAGGTCACTAAATCTACTCTGTTCCACTTTGAGGATTGTCGTGTCTGTGACTATCATTAAATGTGAAGACTGTTATTTTATCAAATCAATTCTCTATGTGTAATTATTATTACGTGATTAAACTAATCATGTAAACTTCAATTAACTAGGAAGTCGGGGCACCACGGAAAAATTGAGTTTATAGAGTCTCTATTTCCCGAATCGACTCTTCAGATATTTTCATATCTTATCAAAACAGTCGCTTATTAATTAATTATTATTACCTCATCAGTTCTCATTACTGAACGTCGCAAAACCCTTGAATATCTGCACGAACCCTAGCCTAAATGATGAATCAGCGATATGCAAATTGACTTCATTATTTATTTTCTAACTAACTAAATAATCACAGAAATACATAACAAACAAACAGTAGATATTTGGGTTACTACATGATACAAAGAAAAAGTCCCTAGCGGACGAAGCCGACAAAGGAAAGTGGTGGGGACTGAGAAAGAGCAGGAAAGACTAAAAGGATTCACGACACACAGGTGATTCTTATATTCATTGAAATGCTAATCCTTTGCACATGAACGGCCGCTCATTCGAGAATAATTGCAATGTATATATGTACGCCCATATGTCGTTGTCTTCTCTGTTGGAATTGCTGGAGAGTCAGTTCATCAGAGAGTCTCTGGTTAACTTCCCCAGAAGTCACAATGTCCTTCATGGTTGTAGCTTTCTCTGTGGATCTGGATAGTGTCTGTTGTAATGGATACGTCAGACCTACAGATGGTCGTTGCATAGAATAGATGCTTCCGTGGTTGTCGGTATTCTCGTACTAGACTTGCGTAATTTTCAGCTGCCGACTAGTAATTATACGTCTAGGATTTGCTCTTATTCTGTAGTGATCGATAGTCTCAGAGTTTAACCATTTCCAGCCGTGTAGCCAAAACTACAGCTGTATGGTCTCCGTGGCCTATAGAGTTGTAGTTCACCATTTCAACATGTAGCGTCAGCTCCATATTTTCTGGTATAATGATTTATAGAATTATAACCATTCCAACGTGGGAACCCCATCCCGGCATTCTCTGACTTAATTTAAATTTTGTAGGAAGTGGTTTTCTACTCTGTGGGAAAAAGGGCGGTTCTATGACGCCTAATGTGATGTCGGGATCACGGGGTTGTGGCCACTGAATAGTCAAACTTTATATGAAAATCCATACTCTCATTTAGAAGGTTAACATCACATTACATCTTTTCACAAATAGTTTCATGTTTAATCACATACATTTCACAATACTTAGATGTAAACCTGGCAGCTGGGAAATGTACACTTTAAGAAATACAGATATGTGTGTTTCCTGTCCTTCATGAGATCACCAAATGAAACACACTCGACATGACTGTCCCTTAAGTGTCCACAGACCATTCCCACATTCTCAAAAATATTAATATTGTTCAATTATTCTAACTTTTGATGTCCAAGGGTCTCTCTGTGTTCCACAGTTTACACTCCATTCTCGAACACTACAGAACATAGGGGCAGCGTATTTTATGACCGACCATAAAACAGTTGACTTCCCACTCTCCCCCTGAGAGAGCGCACGCTGTAGAGCGGACCCACTGTAACCTGATCCTTCAGATCGTCACAGGAGAGTTATGACAGTCCCCCTCTGGTGGATTCGACTTGGAAGGATTCTGCAAGTTGCAAACCAACGTAAAAATAACTACCATGTGATGTCCTGGTTCTGGATCATCGTTGCAGTCCCCCTCTGGTGGTTGACCTTTGCAGGCTTTCTGAAAGCGAAGCAGTCCACCACAAGAATGGGCAGTGGATGTCCGGTTGGTGATCGCTGTTCCGGACCCGTCGTCTGGTCGTCCAGACTGGAAGATCTGGGCAGTAACTTAGGCAGATGTTAACAATGCACTTCCTACGTGTCAAAGGAACTGAAACGAAAAGGAATGAAAGCATAAACAAAAGATATACAAAAAATTGTTATCACACCTAAATCATCTAATTGGACTGTATTCTATATACGTCCAAGGTCCTGGCAAAATTACCCTATCATAGCATTGTCTAATGTCATATCTAGGGCATTCCTAATTTGAGGTGTGTTGCTTAGGGCACTATCCTAAGTTGATAACTACATGATAAGTCCACAGCTGTAAGGCACCAGCTTCGGGCAGTCTACAGGGATGACCTATGGACCTCTGTGGAGAAACTGGTGAGTACTGTAGCTGTAGAGTCAAAGGCCTCAGAGTAAATTTTGAACTTTACTAAGGCTGGTATTTTATTCGGTCCCTTAAGTGATCTGAACATAAATCTTCATTAAATGTTCCATTGTACATGTGCGTTTATGCTTACATAAGCGCACATGCCAAGGGAAAGAACCAAGTATCCTGGTAGGTTGCAACCTGTTCAGAATGAGTCTGACGTAATCAGATAATTTGCAGGTTGATGCCTGGAGGTCAGTAAGAATTGATGTCGACCTCAAGACATATGTTAAGGGGACCTGTAGTAGTTTTACTACACATCAATGCGTCTTACACTATTGTAGCGGTGATAGGAATGAAGGAGTCTATTTCATAGCTATGTTATCCACGGAGGAGCTAACCTCACGATGGAAGTACTCTCTAAGCACTGAACTAGTCGTACTCGGTGTGATTATAGTTCATGACTTATAATAACTTTGCTCCTGAATGGAGGGTTCTATTTATAAGTGGCATGTGTTTTAACCATCAGAAGAGTGTTCTGGAGATTCCCTTACACGTGTTGCAATCTGAGTGACTACTAACTCCTCTGTCGCTGTTATCAATAGCAATTTGATTTGTGAGCTCTCTAATCCTCTTACTGATTGTTGCTGGATTGACTGTGCTGGCATTGGTATTGGTACTCAAGGGGATCAGTTTATTCTGAAATATTATCCTACCGGAACACATGATTAGAGAATTTTACTAGTTGTCTTGTAGTTGAACCTACACATGGCAAGGCATGACTATTTTTGCCATTTGTTTTGGAGGTGGAAGTCCACTGGACTTATTTTACGACCAGTCTGGTACACCTCAGTAATATCTTAAATGTGTCTAAGATTATCCCTGTCTAGGGGCCTGTCTGCTCCTCACTGTTCTCATAGGGGAGTTTACAACTAGATTTGTTTTCTGCTCTGGCGGCCTCGTACGGTGTTGCATGTAGTCTCGACCCCCCACCAGCGGGTGGTGTTGATATTTGAGGCATGAACGAAAAGGTCGAACCCTATGTACGTGTTGCCAGTGGCCGCGTTATGAGAATGGCTGTAACCTTTCAACCAAATCTCCTTATGTTTGTGCTTCAAAACGCTCAGCGGTTGTCGAGGCTTGTCAGTCACTACAGCGTGACTGACAAGCCACAGCTTATCTTTTACCCTTTTCAAAAAAAATTCTCGCTTTAGTTCTTCACGTAATGGAACTCCTAGAGAACATTGGTCTACGTTTTGATCGTCCTTTAACCATTTGTTACCCTTGTGCTCTGACACTTTGTGTGGGTTTGGTGCAGGAACGTAGCGAACAGGTTGATTGTAGCGGTAGTCCTTTTGATGGCGACGTACTTTACAGTTATTTCGACCACGGTGGTTATTGGATCCGTGGTTTCGTGGTAGAAACCGTTGTTGTGCGTCATCTCTCAACGCTCCATTACCTGATAATGCACCCTCTAACTGGAGTGAGTGCCCCTGGTCAAACTTCAAAACCGAGATGTCAGGGCTCTTAGCGTTGTGAACTTCTGAAGCCTCAAAAGCTGTGCGTGCAAGCTCTCTGAGTTGTAAGATAGGCAAGCCAACTTGGGCTGTAGGACCCAAGTATGTAATGGTCGGATACATGTTTGACAGAAACATTTGTTTGAATGGTAACAGCTCTTCCATTCCTGTTTCAGTGATTAGGCCAAAGTAAGCTGAATGAATGAAGTAAGCTTGTGGGTATTCATTCCGAGCTTGTTTGTCAGTGTTAGCCAGTGAGCTATCATGTTTGCGGGTCGCAGAACCACTGAATTCTAATTTCAAAGCTGTGGCATGTTTAGCGTAGTCGTTAAGCACGTGTTGCTATTGTAGACGAATGAACCTCGTCACATGTCTATTCGACGTTCGCTTCTACAGGTAAACCCTGTCAGAACCCGTAGAGTTTGGGTAGCCATCCAATGCATCCTCTATGTCAGCTTGGAACGTGTCAGTATCGTTTGGCTGACTTGAAATGGGGTCGAAGGTGGGGAAATGTTTTACGAGTTTGTCAAGGCATTCCACGCCAAGCGGGCAGAGAGGGTTGGCTTCATCCTGGGGAGAAATTGGGGCTGAAAGGCCAAGAGGAGAAGCCAAGCTTTGGCTTTGTTGGCAAAGAGGTACCATATTACTCAGTGCCGAATGGCCAAGAGGAGAAGACTGAGGGACACATGAGGGAGGCAAAGTCTGAAACCTTCTATCGTCTTCACTCCTTTGAATCCCGGGCTCCAGTTGCTTGGTTGGGTAGTCACACTGTAGCGCATGACCTTTCTGGAATTCCACCAGATTGTACCTAAGGGTGGTATTCTGCTGCATTACATAGTCCACTTAAGTGCTTAGAGTACTGATTTTGGACACCTGAGTGTCGCACTTGCTCCTTTCAGTCGCAAACGTATCTGTCATGGTTTGCAGATAGAGGTCTTGAGTATGGAGCAAGAGATTCAGTGATGAGATTTCTTCCAGCTTAGAAATAAATTTTTCCATCTTCATCACCTGAATTCTCTCATCATTCATTAGGTCAGCGACTTCAATGAGTTCTGCTAATTTGTCATCCAACTTAGTCACTGTGTTCATTATTTGATCGTCTTTGGTCTGCAGAATTTGGAGTAGAACAGTGTAACTTTGAGTAATGTTCAACAAAACTGCATGCATGTTATCAAGTTGAGCGCTCCTGTTAATAGATAACTCGAAAGATGAACTAGTTTGGAGTGGACATTGTCGTATTTAGTTTTTGCTAAATTGATTTGTTCCTGAAGAATACAATTTTGTTACTGTAGAATATGATTTTGTTGAAGAGTTTGTGCTTGTTCGTTGTCATAAGTTCTTGCAATTGATGTTCAATTGTTCAATTAATTGTTTAATTGTTCAGATCCATCGGCCAATTTCTTGGGCCACTATACCTATTTTGCCAATTGGACTGAACCCCTTTGCTACATGGAACCCTACTACTCCATCACGAGTGGTCTATTCGACGTAACTGCACAAGGAGGCTATAACAGACTTCCTCTGTCGTGACGTCCCTCTGAGGCCCTTCTGCTAGCTTGCTAGCCCCGGCCTGCTAGCTGTCTGAATCGCTGTGTCTTCAGCCAGCCTAACTACTCACTGGACTCCTATGATCACTCGGCTGCGCATGCCTCTCCCTAATGTCAATATGCCTTGTCCATTGCTGTTCTGGTTAGTGATTATTGTCTTATTTCACTGTAGAGCCTCTATCCCTGCGCAATATGGCTTAGCCAACACTTCAGTTCCACCTCCCACACATGCGGTGACATCAGCTGGTTTAAATGTTTCTAGAGACAATATCTCTCTCATCATAACACAATGCCTAGGTTTACCTCCAATGTATTCACATCCTACCATACCTCTGTCTGTACATTTTGCCTTGAATCTATTCTATCGCGCCCAGAAAACTGCTCCTTTTACTCTCTGTTCCGAACGTACTAGACGACCAGTTCTTATACCCTTTACCCATACCCTTATCCTACTCCTCCTCTGTTTCTGCGGTGATGTAAAGGTTAATCCAGGCCCTGCAGTGCCTAGCTCCACTCCTATTCCCCAGGTGCTCTCATGTGTTGACTTCTGTAACCGTAAAAGCCTTGGTTTCATGCATGTTAACATTAGAAGCCTCCTCCCTAAGTTTGTTTTATTCACTGCTTTAGCACACTCTACCAACCCGGATGTCCTAGCCATGTCTGAATCCTGGCTTAGGAAGACCACCAAAAACCCTGAAATTTCCATCCCTAACTATAACATTTTCCGACAAGATAGAACTGCCAAAGGGGGCGGAGTTGCAATCTACTGCAGAGATAGCTTGCAGAGTACCCAAACAATTCGAGCTTCTACTAAAAATTCACCTTTCCAGAAACAAGTCTCTCACCGTTGCCGCTTGCTATAGACCACACTCTGCCCCCAGCTGTGCCCTGGACACCATATGTGAATTGATTGCCCCCCTACCAGGTACAACCCCAAATCCACGGGCACCCTCATAGATATCATCCTAACCAACTTGCCCTCCAAATACACTTCTGCTGTTTTCAACCAAGATCTCAGCGATCACTGCCTCATTGCCTGCATCCGTAATGGGTCTGCGGTCAAACGACCACCCCTCATCACAGTCAAACGCTCCCTAAAACACTTCCTCAAGCAGGCATTTCTAATCGACCTGGCCCGGGTAACCTGGAAGGATATTGACCTCATCCTGTCAGTAGAGGATGCCTGGTTATTCTTTAAAAGTGCCTTCCTCACGATTTAAAATAAGCATGCCCCATTTAAAAAAAATTGAACCAGGAACAGATACAGTGGGGGAAAAAAGTATTTGATCCCCTGCTGATTTTGTACGTTTGCCCAGTGACAAAGAAATGATCAGTCTATAATTTCAATGGTAGGTTTATTTGAACAGTGAGAGACAGAATAACAACAAAAATATCTAGAAAAACACATGTCAAAAATGTTATAAATTGATTTGCATTTTAATGAGGGAAATAAGTATTTGACCCCCTCTGATTCAGAAAGATTTCTGGCTCCCAGGTGTCTTTTATACAGGTAACGAGCTGAGATTAGGAGCACACTCTTAAAGGGAGTGTTTCTAACCACAGCTTGTTACCTGTATAAAAGACACCTGTCCACAGAAGCAATCAATCAATCAGATTCCAAACTCTCCACCATGGCCAAGACCAAAGAGCTCTCCAAGGATGTCAGGGACAAGATTGTAGACCTACACAAGGCTGGAATGGGCTACAAGACCATCGCCAAGCAGCTTGGTGAGAAGGTGACAACATTTGGTGTGATTATTCGCAAATGGAAGAAACACAAAAGAACTGTCAATCTCCCTCGGCCTGGGGCTCCATGCAAGATCTCACCTCGTGGGGTTGCAATGATCATGAGAACGGTGAGGAATCAGCCCAGAACTACACGGGAGGCTCTTGTCAATGATCTCAAGGCAGCTGGGACCATAGTCACCAAGAAAACAATTGGTAACACACTACGCCGTGAAGGACTGAAATCCTGCAGCGCCCGCAAGGTCCCCCTGCTCAAAAATACATATACTACATGCCCGTCTGAAGTTTGCCAATGAACATCTGACTGATTCAGAGGACAACTGGTGAAAGTGTTGTGGTCAGATGAGACCAAAATGGAGCTCTTTGGCATCAACTCAAATCGCCGTGTTTAGAGGAGGAGGAATGCTGCCTATGACCCCAAGAACACCATCTCCACCGTCAAACATGGAGGTGGAAACATTATGTTTTGGGGGTGTTTTTCTGCTAAGGGGACAGGACAACTTCACTGCATCAAAGGGGCGATAGACGGGGCCATGTACCGTCAAATCTTGGGTGAGAACCTCCTTCCCTCAGCCAGGGCGTTGAAAATGTGTCGTGGGTGGGTATTCCAGCATGACAATGATCCAAAACACACGGCCACGGCAACAAAGGAGTGGCTCAAGAAGAAGCACATTAAGGTCCTGGAGTGGCCTAGCCAGTCTCCAGACCTTAATCCCATAGAAAATCTGTGGACGGAGCTAAAGGTTCGAGTTGCCAAACGTCAGCCTCGAAACCTTAATAACTTGGAGAAGATCTGCAAAGAGGAGCGGGACAAAATCCCTCCTGAGATGTGTGCTAACCTGGTGGCCAACTACAAGAAACGTCTGACCTCTGTGATTGCCAACAAGGGTTTTGCCACCAAGTACTAAGTCATGTTTTGCAGAGGGGTCAAATACTTATTTCCCTCATTAAAATGCAAATCATTTTATAACATTTTTGACATGCGTTTTTCTGGATTTTATTGTTGTTATTCTGTCTCTCACTGTTCAAATAAACCTACCATTAAAATTGTAGACTGATCATTTCTTTGTAAGTGGGCAAACGTACAAAATCAGCAGGGGATCAAATACTTTTTTCCCCCACTGTATAACCCTTGGTTCACTCCAGACCCAAATGCCCTTAACCAGCACAAAAACATCCTGTGGTGTTCTGCATTAGCATCGAATATCCCCCGTGATATGCAACTTTTCAGGGAAGTTAGAAACCAATATACACAGGCAGTTAGGAAAGCTAAGGCTAGCTTTTTCAAACAGGAATTTGCATCTGTAGCACAAACTCAAAAAAGTTCTGGGACACTGTAAAGTCCATGGAGAATAAGAGCACCTCCTCCCAGCTGCCCACTGCACTGAGGCTAGGAAGCATTGTCACCACCGATAAATCCACTATAATTGAGAATTTCAATAAGTATTTTTCTACGGCTGGCCATGCTTTCCACCTGGCTACCCCTACCCCGGTCAACTGCCCTGCACCCCCCACAGCAACTCGCCCAAGCCTCCCCATTTCTCCTTCACCCAAATCCAGATAGCTGATGTTCTGAAAGAGCTGCAAAATCTGGACCCCTACAAATCAGCCGGGCTAGACAATCTGGACCCTCTCTTTCTAAATGTATCTGCCGAAATTGTTGCAACCCCAATTACTAGCCTGTTCAACCTCTCTTTCGTATCGTCTAAGATTCCCAAAGATTGGAAAGCTGCCGCAATCATCCCCCTCCTCAAAGGGGGAGACACTCTAGACCCAAAATGCTACAGACCTATATCTATCCTACCCTGCCTTTCTAAGGTCTTCGAAAGCCAAGTTAACAAACAGATTACTGACCATTTCGAATCTCACCGTACCTTCTCTGCTATGCAATCTGGTTTCAGAGCTGGTTATGGGTGCACCTCAGGCACGCTCAAGGTCCTAAACACCATCGATAAGAGACATTACTGTGCAGCCGTATTCATAGACCTGGCCAAGGCTTTCGACTCTGTCAATCACTACATTCTTATCGGCAGACTCAACAGCCTTGGTTTCTCAAATGACTGCCTCGCCTAGTTCAAATCGGAGGGCCTGTTGTCTGGACCTCTGGCAGTCTCTATGGGGGTGCCACAGGGTTCAATTCTCGGGCCGACTCTCTTCTCTGTATACATCAATGATGTCGCTCTTGCTGCTGGTGATTACAGTACAACAACAAAAAAAGGCATGAAATGAAATGTATGCATTCACTACTGTAAGTCGCTCTGGGTAAGAGCGTCTGCTAAATGACTAAAATGTAAATGTAAAAATGTGATTCTCCGATCCACCTCTACGCAGACGACACCATTCTGTATACTTCTGGCCCTTCTTTGGACACTGTGTTAACTAACCTCCAGACGAGTTTCAATGCCATACAACTCTCCTTCCGTGGCCTCTAACTGCTCTTAAATGCAAGTAAAACTAAATGCATGCTCTTCAACCGATTGCTGCCCACACCTGCCCGCCCATCCAGCATCACTACTCTGGACGGCTCTGACTTAGAATATGTAGACAACTACAAATACCTAGGTGTCTGGCTAGACTGTAAACATCTCCTTTCAGACTCACATTAAGCATCTCCAATCCAAAATTAAATCTAGAATCGGCTTCCTATTTCGCAACAAAGCATCCTTCACTCATGCTGCCAAACATACCCCCGTAATACTGACCATCCTACCGATCCTCCAACACTCTACTCAACAAATTGGATGCAGTCTATCACCATGCCATCCGTTTTGTCACCAAAGCCCCATATACTACCCACCACTGAGACCTGTACACTCTCGTTGTCTGGCCCTCACGTCATACTCGTCGCCAAACCCACTGGCTCCAGGTCATCTACAAGTCTTTGCTAGGTAAAGCCCCGCCTTATCTGCCTTATCTCAGCTCACTGGTCACCATAGCAGCACCCACCCGTAGCACGCGCTCCAGCAGGTATATCTCACTGGTCACCCCAATTCCTCCTTTGGCCGCCTTTTCTTCCAGTTCTCTGCTGCCAATGACTGGAACGAACTGCAAAAAATCACTGAAGCTGGAGCCTCATATCTCCCTCACTAGCTTTAAGCATCAGCTGTCAGAGCAGCTCACAGATCACTGCACCTGTACATAGCCCATCTGTAAATAGCCCATCCAACTACCTTATCCCAATACTGTATTTATTTATTTATCTTGCTCCTTTGCACCCCAGTATCTCTACTTGCACATTCATCTTCTGCACATCTATTCACTGCAGTGTTTAATTGCTATATTGTAATTACTTCGCCACAATGGCCTATTTATTGCCTTACCTCCCTTATCTTACCTCATTTGCACACACTGTATATAGACTTTTTCTACTGTATTATTGACTGTATGTTTGTTTATTCCATGTGTAACTCTGTGTTGTTGTATGTGTCGAACTGCTTTGCTTTATCTTGGCCAGGTCGCAGTTGTAAATGAGAACTTGTTCTCAACTAAATAAAGGTGAAATATATATATTTTTTAAATAAATCGTTTTCAAACGCAGTTCCATAGCTAGCAGGGTTTTTCCCTTTTCTGCGTTTGTCATTAGTTTTCTGGTTCTCTCCACCTGTTCCTTTATGTCTACCATGTCCTGCTCGTGCTTCAGTTGTGCACTGCGGTATTGGACCGATGCCAATCGTGGATGGCAAGACATCAGGGCTAAACTGGACAGAACCTTTACGCCCGATGGTTGAGATCTGCGCCCGATGGTTGATTTTGGAGAGCATTTTTCGCGATTTCTACTGTTTTTCCGCTAATGGCATAGTTAGGGTTGGTATCGCACCTGAGGTCAGAGATCAATCGTTTTGTGGGTTGATTTGAGGGTTCACTAATTAGCGGGGGAGTGGGGACCACTCCCTCTGATAGCTAGCACATTATTACAACATTTGAGAGGAGAAAAATATTCCTATTTTTCCAAAGTTTGGTTTTGGATTCTTTGGAAGCTGCAAAGACTATTTTAATCTATTTATAGACGTGTTAATGAACCATCAGGACTGATTTCCGTGGGAGCATGACTCTTTGTAAGGTGGGAGTTGGACGTGAAAGAATTTGCAAAAGCAAATTGACTTGATTAATCAATGATACAAATGAATCATACCTGTATAGGCAACAGGGAATTAAACTTTAATTAACCTGAGAAGTTGGTTCATCTAGGTTAATATGGGAAAGTTTAAAATGTCTCATTCAAATGGAAGAACCTGAAAAGGTATGTTCAACAATTTAACTTATTAAATTGAATGAGACGATGATATCCAATCAATTGAGATTGTCTGGGTTATCATAAGTGTAACCAGTAGAGCAAATGATACATTCACCACTAGATTCACTTATCCCAAAGGCCGAAGCCACATGGGATTTCCGTGAAGGCGGGACTTCCGTTTGTACTGAATGAGCTTGGCAAAAGCAAATTTTACTGATAAATCAATGTCAATGATAAATCAAACCTGGATAAGCTATTTGGGAATTAAACTTTAATTAACCTGACAGCCTTGTTGATCTAGGTTAAAATGGAAAAGTTTAAATTGTCTCATTTGTAGAAACCAATCACTTTGGATACTTTCTAAAAGATCCACCTGAAAAGATTTGTTAGACAATTTTAACTTCTTAGTTATATTGAATGAGACCAATATTCAATCAGTTTAAATTGGTTGGATAACATACAGTGTACCCCGTTTCAATAGACGTGAGCATATGGTCGATGTCATACAGAACTAATTATTTTATTTTTTTATTATATAACTGCCGATTCTTCACCACGAGGGGTCACTGATCGCAGAAAGCTGAAAGCAAACGGAAGTAAAGAGGGGCGGGACTTCCGTCGCCCAAAACAGTGGAATTTCAATATGACACAGAAAAAACTAAATGGTTGCTCAACTTTGTTAGCTCTAGCATCTCGTGCAAGCTAATTCTACTTTGTACACTTTCAAGCATAACATAGCATCCCCTTAAACAAGGGAGTAGTTTAATCACATACGTTTCACAATATTTAGATGTAAACGTGACAGCTGGGAAATGTACACTTTAAGAGATACAGTTGTGTGTTTGCTGTCCTTCATGAGATCACCAAATGATCTCTGTGTTCGACAGTTTACATTCCAATCTCGAACACTACAGAGCATAGGGGCAGCGTATTTTATGACCGACCATAAAAACAGTCGACTTCCCGCTCTCCCCCTCTATGAGAGAGAACACTCTGTAGAGCGGACCCACTGTAACCTGATCCTTCAGAGTGTCACAGGAGAGTTATGACAGAATTGTTCAGGGCCAAGCTGACGAGTCCGTCTTATCATTTTTGACAGCGTCCGTGTTCCATAGTCCTTTGCCCTGTCTGTGTGCTGGGTGGAGAGGTGGAGCAATGTCGTACTGCTAAGCAGTAGAGGTAAATTGGATGTGTCACACAGCTCTCTGGGCTCCAGATGGTGGAATGATGTCCCCAGGACTCACAAGACCCACATGACTGGCCTCTCGTCCTCACACCCTCCTCTGAGATCTGAATTATATGTGGAAAATACTATCTGCCACATATCGTTTCCCAGCACATTCACCATATGTTCCTGCCAATCCCTGTTGCAAGGCCCTCAACACCATGCTGACACTCTCTCACACCAATGCAACAACACAATAACACTAACTAACAAATACTCACACAGCTTTGTTTCGAACATTTGTCAGCAAGGCTGTTCACTTGGAAATGGAAATCCAAAACAAAAGTTATCATGAAATCTTAGCATGACTCTTTGTGCAGGCCTAATGATACATTCATTTGGGCGGCAACACAGGGGATTGCATTTCCCCGAAGAACACGTCCCTTACAGTTTTGAAACTGCAGTAAAAGTGCAGTAACTGCACTCGACAGCTTAATAGGTATAGTAAGAAGCAATAAAAAGATTGTAGTCCAAAATACGGACTACAATCTTTTTTCAGAAGGGATGAAACACTGGTGATCTGGTGTATAATGAAAAGTAAGGCTTAGCTTTGCAAAATACAGTAAGTGAGGGACTTCTATTGCAATCTCCTGCCTTTTTATTGCTTCTTACTATACCTATTAAGCTGTACTGCAGCAGACTTTAACAATACCTTGATTGACAGAGGGAAAGGTTTACATGAAGTTTGATCTCAGGGTTGGCTCCTGTCTTGCTCTCTCCTCTCTGCTGCTGTGAGTTTCCTGTGAGTTGGTGGAAAAGTGGCGACGTGCTTAAATGTCAGTGCCACAGTCATAACTCTGGCTAGGCCTGAGTAAGCACTCTCCTCTGTGCCTGCCTGCTCTTTTCATTTGCAGGTCTACTGCCTGGGGCCTAGCTGGGGCATGCAGGCTATGATTTAGATGATATTTGTGCTCTAAGCTAATTGATTTAGGATGGGCCTCCTTCCCCTATTGTCAGGCTGTCAGGTCCTCTGTCTGGCCCTGTAAAACTGCATTAGCATATAACTGATAGATTGGCAACACCGTCCACACTCCTCTCTCTGCACTCCTATCCAGCAGCAGCCCATCCCTATAGCCGGGCCCAGTCACCACTGCCCGGCAAGAGAGTAAATGGACTTTGGCGGGAATCTGATTAGGCAGCAGTTTACTTGGTTAGTGATAGAGGATCAGGAGCAGCAGGGAGAGCCCATTAAACAATGCTGATCCTTAGATAACCCTTATCCAATTAGAGCTGCAGAGCACAGTCCGTTTATCCATTACACTGGTGGTGGCGTCATGAAAAATCCATTATGCATGTTTTAACCAGTGTTTATACTCTGACATCAGGTTGGATAACAATAATATGTACATACATTTTTGCCCTCTAGTTTTTCATAGGGTTTATCATCTTTATGTAGCCTACTGATGGACTCACCATACAGATTACTGATCTGTTTTTATTTGCCATGTACAAATAAAGGGTAGTTTACCAAAGCTATAATCTAGCTAGCTCACTAACAGCTCTCCTTCACCCCTGAAACGTTCAAATCAAATCAAATGTATTTATAAAGCCCTTCTTACATCAGCTGATATCTCAAAGTGCTGTACAGAAACCCAGCCTAAAACCCCAAACAGCAAGCAGAAAACTGCAGAAAACGGCTGCTCTGAAGAGGTGCCTGGCGGTTGGCACCAGCTGTAGTGCCACTGCAGTTCAAGGTGACATAGTCTTTAGTTATGTACTTTAACAGAGTAACGGTCCTCTGGGGGGCCATTTGGGGAAGCACTTAAGCCGACCGGGTGATACTTGGAATGATTAGTGGATTTTTACTCTAATTGTATTTTTGTTGTTTCTATGCTTGTGTAATATCAGTGCCTTGAGTCATCTCTTTAAAATGTTATTTACCATTTTAATGCTCTGTGGATGATATTCTCAGTGCCAAATCACTGCAATAACTTTCTCATAGATAGATAGCATAGTACTTTAATTATTATGTCCATCCAGAATGTTGTTGCCTGCGATGACTTTGAATAGTTGGGATGTAGATTTTCTCTTTGTTGCCATTCATTTTATGGTAGCCAGGTCTAACCCGTGTATACTTTCCCAATAATAAGAAAAGGGGGATTCAGGTCAATGAAAAATTACTTATGTAGACAGAAGGCATAACTTACTATCTGCTGTAAGCTATTAAGGAGCATTTTGGTCCTAGACTTGGCGCTCTGGTACCGCTTGCCGTGCGGTAGCAGAGAGAACAGCCTATGACTAGGGTGGCTGAATTCTTTGACAATTTTTGGCCCTTTCTCTGACACTGTCTATTATATAGGTCTTGGATGGCAGGAAGCTTAGCCCCAGTGATGTACTGGGCCATACGCACTACTCTCTGTAGCGCCTTAGGGTCAGATACCAGGCGGTGATGCAACCGGTCAGGATGCTCTCGATGGTGCAGCTGTAGAACTTTTTGAGGATCTGGTGACCTGTGCCAAATCTTTTCAGTCTCCCGATGGGGTGTTGTCGTTTCCCCTTCACGACTGTCTTGGTGTGTTTGGAGCATGATAGTTTGTTGGTGATGTGGACACCAAGGAACTTGAAACTCGACCGGCTCCACTTCAGCCCTGTCAATGTTAATGGGGGCCTGATAGGCCCGTCTTTTCCTGTAGTCCACAATCAGCTCCTTTGTCTTGCTCACATTGAGGGAAAGGTTGTTGTCCTGGCACCACACTGCAAGGTCTCTGACCTCCTCCCTATAGGCTGTCTCATCGTTGTCGGTGATCAGGCCTACCACGGTTGTGACGTCAGCAAACTTAATGATGGTGTTGGAGTAGTGTTTGGCCACGCAGTCGTGGGTGAACAAGGAGTACAGAATGGGACTAACCACACACTCCTGAGGGGCCCCAGTGTTGAGTGTCAGAGTCGCAGATGTGTTGTTGCCTACTCTTACCACCCGGGGGAGGCCTGTCAGGATGTCCAGGATCCAGTTGCAGAGGGAGGTGTTTAGTCCAAGGGTCCTTAGCTTAGTGTTGAGCTTTGTGGGCACTATGGTGTTGAATGCTGAGCTGTAGTCAATGAAAAGCATTCTCACATAGGTGTTCCTTTTATCCAGGTGGAGTGAGATTGAGATTGCGTCATCTGTGGATCTGTTGGAGTGGTATGCGAATTGGAGTGGGTCTAGCGTTTCCCGGGATGATGGTGTTGATGTGAGCCATGACCAGCCTTTCAAAGCATTTCATGGCTACCGACGTGAGTGCTACATGGCAGTAATCATAAAGGCAGGTTACCTTCGCTTTCTTGGGCAAAGGGACTATGGTGGTCTGCTTGAAACGTAGGTATTACAGACTCAGTCAGGGAGAGGTTGAAAATGTTAGTGAAGACACTTACCTGTTGGTCCGCGCATGCTTTGAGTACACGTCCTGGTAATCCGTCTTGCCCAGCGGCTTTGTGAATGTTAACCTGTTTAAAGGTCCTGCTCACATCGGCTATGGAGAGCGTGATCACACAGTCGTTCGGAACAGCTGGTGCTCTCATGCATGCTTCAGTGTTGCTTGCCTCGAAGCGAGCATAAAAGGCATTTAGCTTGTCTGGTAGTCTCGAGTCACTGGGCAGCTCACGGCTGGGTTTCCCTTTGTAGTCCGTAATAGTTTGCAAGCCCTGCCACATCCGACAAGCGTCAGAACCGGTGTAGTAGGATTCAATCTTAGTCCTGTATTGACGCTTTGCCTGTTTGATGGTTCGTCTGAGGGCGTAGTGGGATTTCTTTTAAGCGTCCGGATGCGTTTTGGTCACCTTTCATCGACGCTTATGACACCCGGGCACCGAAGACGTGGATGTCGATTTAAGGCAGCCCCCGGAACCTCTCTGATTCAGAGGGGTTGGGATAAATGTGGAAGACACATTTCAGTTGAATGCATTCAGTTGTACAACTGACTAGGTATCCTCCTTTCCCTTACAACCTGCATTGTTGTACTCACATATAATCACATTTACTGAGAAAAACCTTAACTCACTCAAGGTCAGGTTTCTTGCTGAGTAACATGACAGCAAGACAGGCTGTGTACATTCTGCCAACATGAGAGGCTGCATGCCTTCTCTCTAAATCATACTAGTTCATTTCCATCAATCTTATTTCCTGGTGATGTACAGCCCTAATGAAGCCAGACAGAGATGCCTGGTGGTGCTCCCGCACTGAGTGTAAGAAATTGAGAGCCTCTCTGTAAATGAGCTGCCATCTCTATCACCAGGCTGATGCACAGTGCCGGTAGCAGCACCACGCCAAGCCTGGGATATGTGTCCTAGATGCCGCTGCGTGCTCTCTCTTGGTCTCTCCCTGGGAGATGTATTCTCACTGTTCCCCCAAAGAAAAGTGGATATTGCTCCTCCTTGTTGTTGGGAATGGGGCTGCCTCCTGTGACAAACTGCTCTAGAATATGCAGTTATCAGGACAGGCCACAGTAATTAAGACTGAAGTTTGAGGAATAGCCTTTGTGATCCACAGTCAGACCTCAAAACACCTCCGGTGATGAGAAATCATATCTTTCCCAACAGGAGTTTAACTTTGTGTGATAGAACAGATTGTAGACTCAATGTGCCAATATGGATGAACAGGGCAGTTTTTCCACGTTATTAATTCCACTTACTGAGACTGAGCCAGGTCATTAGCTGTTTATCAAGAACGATGCTGGCACCTATTTCAAAAACCGCATTTTAATTACTACATACAAGCGAAGGGAATTTGTGGTACCAGAAAGAGTAGGCCAGCAATAAGTGTGTTTTCATCCGTCTCTTATAGGCTGGTGGTGAGAAAAAGACCTAAGCAGGAATCGCAGGCCCTCAATAATTTTTTTTTAAAGCAAGCAGTACTGGGCTTTGTCATAAAAAAACAATAAAGACCGTAAATGCTGGGGTTGTGATTTGCTCGGCCTGTCCAGGCTGAAATGAGGAGACGAGTGTCTGTGTTTTAATTAACTTCTCTCTCCTCCGGTACACACAGAAGCCCAGTATAAATCACCAGAGACAACACCAATCTGCCTCTTTATTAGAGCACCCCACGCACACCCTTTGACAAACTACACGTCAGCTCCTCAATCATAAAGAAAGACATTCATTTTCTTTTGTCTGCACTTTGACGGTCTCGCAATATATTTTTATATTTTCTGCTGGCTAAAAATGACGTGCTGATCTGGAGATCTGCTCTTGCTGGGAAAGAGGTGAGAGCTTTATGTTACACACCACCGGAAAAATAATACATGAACAGCATATAAACCAACACAGTCATGCATATATTCTAACAATGAATGGTTCAGTGGTTTCATGGTGCTCACATGCAATTACGGTGTGCTCAAGAGAGGGAGAGATATTGCTATCATAAAAGCTGTCTGTTAGTATAGCCTGGGTGGTGGTGGGGGGGGGGGGGCATTTTCTTTGCTGCTACAAATGTGATTAAGTGGGAAGAGGCAAAAGGGATCATGTGAGGTGAAATAGCTTAAGCATTGTGTTATATTGGTCTTTTTTGGTTTTAGAACATTGTATCCCCACAGCCGTCACAAGCCAAGCAGAGGAGTCCGATTCCTGAACAGTGGCCCTTACTCTGCGATCAATGGGGAGTAATTACATGGTAACAAGGAGTGAATATTATTGATTTGACCTGCAACTGAAAAGTCACCCCGTAACCGCAGGTCAGCTCTAGGACTTGTCAGAGAAAGATGGGGTGAGAAAGGGATAGAGAGGGGTAGAGTGCTGACCATGAGAGTGAGAGACTAAGCACATGATGCCCCTGTGATACAATATAAAGATATATTTATAACCTACAAATTTAAACTTGTATTGGTTCATGCATTGCAAAACTAGACAAAAAAATACCTTTGGCTTCACCCTCTGCAACAAATGTATTTTTTATTTTTATTTAACCTTTATTTAACCAGGTAGGCAAGTTGAGAACAAGTTCTCATTTACAATTGCGACCTGTCCAAGATAAAGCAAAGCAGTTTGACACATACAACAACACAGAGTTACACATGGAGTAAAACAAACTGTAACGGTCGTCGTGAACACAGGACCAAAACGCAGCGGGAATATGAATGCTCATCTTTTTTAATATTGAGAAAAGTGAACACTTACAAAATAAACAAAACAACGACTACACAGTTCCATAAGGCAAAGTAGCTATACGGAAAACATCTACCCACAAAACCCAAAGGAAAAACAGGCTGCCTAAGTATGACTCTCAATCAGCAACAACGATATACAGCTGTTCCTGATTGAGAGCCATACCCGGCCGAAACAAAGAAATCCCAAACATAGAAACACGGACATAGAATGCCCACCCAAATCACACCCTGACCAAACCTAAATAGAGACGTAAAAAGGCTCTCTCAGGTCAGGGCGTAACACAAACATACAGTCAATAATACAGTAGAAAAATAAGTCTATATACAATGTGAGCAAATGAGGTGAGATAAGGGAGGTAAAGGCAAAAAAAGGCCATGGTGGCGAAGTACATACAATATAGCAAGTAAAACACTGGAATGGTAGATTTGCAGTGGAAGAAAGTGCAAAGTAGAAATAGAAATAATGGGGTGCAAAGGAGCAAAATAAATAAATACAGTAGGGGAAGCGGTAGTTGTTTGGGCTAAATTATAGATGGGCTATGTACAGGTGCAGTAATCTGTGAGCTGCTCTGACAGCTGGTGCTTAAAGCTAGTGAGGGAGATAAGTGTTTCCAGTTTCAGAGATTTTTGTAGTTTGTTCCAGTCATTGGCAAATAATGTCACCTTTTCTTAAAATGTCATCAATGTACTGCCTATTTTCTAAATCGGTAGAAGACCATCACCCAACAACGACCCGATCCTCCTACATTTGCTATGTTTAATTGTTTTTTGTTTGTTTTGTTTTTAAAGCAACTTTGAGATTCTTCTTGTAATGAAAAGCACAATATATATTCTTCTTCTTCTTATTATTATTATTATGTCTCTGGAAAGATCAGCCAAATGTGAAAGACAGGATAGGAATCGATTATGACATAAGAGGAAGATTGTTCCATATACACTGAGCGTACAAATCATTAAGGACACCTCAGCTTTCCATGACATAGAAGGTATTGACGACCTCAAATAGCACCAGAATAATACATATTTCTGTAACCTTTTCCGACATCAATGAAGCCTTGCAGTACTTATTGTATATTGTGTCATAATATCAGGGTTCAGATGGACCTACAAACTGTATTGGTAGGGGATCTGAAAAACCACGATCAGTCAATGGGAAATATCATCATACTCTTGGGTAATGTATTTATTTTTAGGGCAATATCTGTCAAAATTTTACAAATAGGGAGGTTCAAGACCCTCATAAGACATTACAGTAAAATGGAGGGATATATTGAGAAAATAGCAAATGGCATTATACTGGGAAAGATGGGTTAATCTGTGGACATCGGAGGGTTGGATTTACAATGAGAATGAATGGTGGATTGGCCACTGTAGGTGAAAATCCAGCACTTGCAGAAAGAGGAAATTAGAAATATATGTATAATTATGTGTACCGTACATGTGAGCGAAAATAGCTGTAAGCAGCAGTAGAAGTATTGCTGTTGGGCGGTAGGGTTGGGAAAATACAAAAAAAGGGGGCATTAGAAATTGTGTACACTATTAAAATGGTAAAACCACAAATCTATCTGCAATATTTTAAGATGAGATTCTCTTGAAAGGCACCAATATTATTTTTGTGAATAGAGATGAAACTAAAGGAAAATACAAACCCCTACTTCAACTGACCCATAAACCCATGTATAATTCTGAGACCTGCTCAAAATGAATTATTATCTGACCAATATCCTCACCTCTTTAGCCCATTCATCTCTCTCTCTCTCACACACACATACACAGCTTATTTTATGTGAATTCTCTGGACTTTTTGGGGAATAAAAATGTATTCCCATTCAAAATCCTATTTTCCCCTAACTCCTAACCCTAACCTTAACCCCAAACCCTGAACCTTTAAGTCTAAAATATAATTTGAACAAATTCAGGACATGGATTTGTTCTTGTTTTCCTACTTTTTCAGGAAATTCTGGTCCTGATAATTAAGGAAAACATGTACACACACGCCAAGGACCACTACCACCCCCATTCCCTACCCAAAGCAACAAAAATAAATGATCCTGTGCACTGAGCTGGAACCGTGGCCTTTGCAGAGTCTCCTGAGTGACCTGCCAGAGGGGTCGTGGAGTTAAGGCAACCTTTACATGCCTTCTGTTGTCCTCACTTGGTGTTCTGTGGTATAAGAATTGGGGCCTTATGTGGCTTTTGGATCCACAGACTTACCCACTGTTCACCTGGTTACCTAATGTCAACACAATCAAAAGTCTTACCATGCTTGGGTAAACACACAGGTACTAAGTTTTAGAAAGGTTACCAGCTGAGAGATGTTAATCACAAAAGTGTAATGGTCAATTCAAAAATTGCTATTCCAATCAATAGGACAGGACCACGGGAGTAGTAAGTAATGAAATGTAGGAATGGGACCAAGTGTGTTTATGCTAATTATTCATCCCCCGCCAGCCACATCCACTCCAAACCCATTCAGTCCCTCTCCAAATTAATCAAGAGCAATTCAATCTGCCCAGTGATTTAGGTAGTGGGATTTTGGACACAATATGGCTAAGGTGTAATATATTTACGATAGTGTTGATGGTTATCTATGGATGGAAGGAACTTTGTAATTACATTAATGAACATACAGTATGTCAGCACACTCACACACAACCGAAGCCTATTATTCTCAATGACAGTGGGTGACAAGTGACACAGCACCAGTTCAGAGCAGACATGGGAGGTGTTTCAGTGACAGATGTTTTTAATAAGGCTTGCCTGCATTCAAGCCACAATTTCTGTGAATGATGCAACTGCAGTGTTGCCATAACCCCATTCACACAGCCATCCCTCACTGGCAGACACGAGTTTGTAGATATTTCTAAAAATGCAATCTCCCTAAATCCCAATCTGCATCTGAGGATAAAGATGGATCATGGTGTCAATGAGCACTGACTCCAGACAGAAGAGGAGCCACAACAGGCTGGGGATAGTGGCATGTGGAGAACAACAATTCAGACAGCCACTCCTCAGGGTCACCTTCATCCATTCCTGCCCCTCTGGAGAGAAAAAGAGGACTTATCATCGTCCCCTTAAGCTGCTAATGACTAAAGCAGTGTGGAATGCCTTAGTTTTGTAGGCTTCCTGTGCATGTGATTTGGCAGGTATTTGTCAGAGAGCCTGCTCCTTCTCTAGTGATGGCCATTTGCCTTTCCTATTACAGGATCTTGAAAAATACAATTCGTAAATTTGAAGTTTATGGAATATAATGTTGGTGTCTACTACCATCTGGTGGCCAATATACTCTAGTTTGGTAGTGGCAAAAATGAATGCCGACTGACACTGAGTGTACAAAACAATAAGAACACCTGAATCCAGCTATGATTCCTTATTGAGACAATAAAGACATGGATTGTGTATGTGTGCCATTCAGAGGGTATGGTAGTAGATGCTAGGCGCACCGGTTTGTGTCAAGAACCGCAATGCTGCTGGAGGTGCAACTCAATATTAGGAAGGTGTTCCTAATGTTTTGTACACTGAGTGTAAGTTGCTGCTGAAAAGTGGAAAGTCCATCTTCCATAGGGGAACAGAGCCTATATAATTTCAACGACTTTCAATGATTTTATGAACTGAAATTTACATTTTATAAAATTAAATAAACCCAAAACAGTTGGGTTATGTAGAAATCACCTTGGTCGAAATGTAACAGATCACAGGGGTTTAGTCTGCTCATGACTGTTGCATGTGTCCTGCACTGCAGTGCTCATGTACTCACAGTTTCCGCCTGGGTAGTTGCTTGGGGTGAAGAAGGGCCACAGGTAAGTTTATTTCTCTTGAGCTGCAGGGCAGGCCTTGTGACAGCGTGATTGGAGCTGACAGCACTGCATTCTCCTTGTTCAGTCAGCTGCACTCGCTCATCTCTCGGTAACAGGCTTACTCCTCAGGGATTGCCTTGATTGTTTACTTTTAACATTTGGCATGCTCAATGAATCTCATTCTGGTTGTCCAGTTGAATGACGCATTTCTCATCTTCCTCTCCTCTGACTGGACACCCCTCTGTTCAGCCTCATCTCCCCCACACAGCTGCCATCCTTACAGATGAATTGATAGGGGCTTGCTGCATCCTGATAGTTCCAAAGATTCCATCCATAAAAATAAAAAAATGTAGTCATTTAGCAGACACTCTTATTCAGAGCAATTTACAGGAGCAATTAGGGTTAAGTGCCTTGCTCAAGGGCTCATTGAATGATTCAACCTAGTTGACTTGTGGAATCCAACCAGCGACCTTTCAGTTACTGGCCAAATGCTTTTAACCGCTAGGCTACCTGCCGCCCCATCCAAATTTGCAGTAGACAATTCACATATCATATCACTTGCGCCTGTCACAAGCACATTTAGTATTATATTGACTGTAAGACATAATTAGCTGATGATCAGACTACAATCACCCAATAATTAAGTCCTGGTTCATCACTCTTTCACTGTCCATTTAAGTGAGGAGTTGATGTCATGAGGAGTTGGTGTGACTAAATGGAGAATTACAATGCAGAGGATCAGAGTGCTGTGTAATAATCATCAACACCAAAACCTGCGGGCTCTCCTTCACTGCAGCCAACATGACTAAAACATTTAAACGTGTTAACCCTCACAAGGCTGCCGGCCCAGACTGCATCCCTAGCCATGTCCTCAGAGCATGCGCAGACCAGCAGTCTGGTGTGTTTACGGACATATTCAATCAATCCCTATTCCAGTCTGCCGTTCCCACATGCTTCAAGAGGGCCACCATTGTTCCTGTTCCCAAGAAAGCTAAGGTAATTGAACTAAATGTCTATTGCCCCGTAGCACTCACTTCCGTCATCATGAAGTGCTTTGAGAGACAAGTCAAGGATCACATCACCTCCACCCTACCTGACACCCTAGACCCACTCCAATTTGCTTACCGCCCCAATATGTCCACTGACGACACAATCACACTGCACACTGCCCTAACCCATCTGGACAAGAGGAATACCTATGTAAGAATGCTGTTCATCGATTACAGCTCAGCATTTAACACCATAGTACCATCCAAACTCGTCATTAAGCTCGAGACCCTGGGTCTTGACCCCACCCTGTGCAACTGGGTCCTGGACTTTCTGACGGGCCGCCTCCAGGTGGTGAGGGTAGGAAACAACATCTCCACCCCGCTCATCCTCAACACTGGGGCCCCACAAGGGTGCGTTCTCAGCCCTCTCCTGTATTCCCTGTTCACCCATGACTGCGTGGCCATGCACGCCTCCAACTCAATCATCAAGTTTGCAGACGACACTACAGTGGTAGGCTTGATTACCAACAACGACGAGACGGCCTACAGGAAGGAGGTGAGGGCCCTCGGAGTGTGGTGTCAGGAAAATAACCTCTCACTCATCGTCAACAAAACAAAGGAGATGATCGTGGACTTTAGGAAACAACACCCCCTATCCACATCGACGGGACAGTAGTGGAGAAGGTGGAATGTTTTAAGTTCCTCGGCGTACACATCATTGACAAACTGAAATGGTCCACCCACACAGACAGTGTGGTGAAGAAGGCGCAGCAGTGCCTCTTCAACCTCAGGAGGCTGAAGAAATTTGGCTTGTCACCAAAAACACTCACAAACTTTTACAGATGCACAATCGAGAGCATCCTGTCGGGCTGTATCACCGCCTGGTACAGCAACTGCTCCTCACACAACCGTAAGGCTCTCCAGAGGGTAGTGAGATCTGCACAACGCATCACCAGGGGCAAACTACCTGCTCTCCAGAACACCTACACCACCCGATGACACAGGAAGGCCGCCAAAAAGATCATCAAGGACAACAACCACCTGAGCCACTGCCTGTTCACCCCGCTATCATCCAGAAAGCGAAGTCAGTACAGGTGCATCAAAGCTGGGACCGAGAGACTGAAAAACAGCTTCTATCTCAAGGCCATCAGACTGTTAAACAGCCATCACTAACATTAAGTGGCTGCTGCCAACATACTGACTCAAATCTCTAGCCACTTTAATCATTAAAAATTGGATGTAATAAATATATCACTAGTCACTTTAAACAATGCCACTTTATATCATGATTACATACCCTACATTACTCATCTCATATGTATATACTGTACTGTATACCATCTACTGTATCTTGTCTATGCCATTCGGCCATCGCTCATCCATATAGTTATATGTACATGTTCTTATTAATTAATTTACACTTGTGTGTATAAGGTACTTGTTGTGAAATTGTTAGATTACTTGTTAGATATCCCTTCACGGTCAGAACTAGAAACACAAGCATTTCGCTACACTCGCATTAACATCTGCTAACCATGTGTATGTGACCAATACAATTGGATTTGATTTGACATCATAACGCTTTGTTAAGTTGAGAAGCTACTCTTTGAGTTCAGTTTATCCCTTGCTAAAGGCTAGAGGAAAAAACATTTAACTAAAAAATAGTAGTACACTTACATCTTCTGGTGCAAGGGCATAGCTACAATATCGTAGGACAATCAGCTTTATGAAAGGACAAACAGTGTTTTCTCAACAAGTCAGTAGGACAAACAGTGTTCTCAACAAGTCAGTCTTCAAAAAAATGATGTCTAAAGGTGAATTAAAGACCCCCTAAAAAGTCAGACAGCTCTCTCATTAGCAAGCCAATCCAATTAGTTTTCCATGGGTTTGCCTTGTCATCAATTACATTATAAATATGTTTTATTGACCTAAACTTCCACCTGGAAAATGAATACCTTTGGCCAGCTACACGTTTACAATTCTAGTGACAATATGCTCCAGGTAAGGACGGTTTACTGTCACTCAGTCACCACACAGGAAGACTGTTGTGACCAAATGTTTCAAAGTTGTCTAAGTGATTTACTTATTTCTATATTTTGGTGTTCTAACCTCCGCCCCTCAACAGAGCACGCGCTGGATGCTGGGATTCTGCAGGCTCGGGAAAACGCCATCTTTAAACCCCAGAAGAAAACACAGTTGAGCGCCTGCGTTGGGTTACAATTTTGCGGGCATCATCATGAGCAGTTTGTTGACCAGCGAAACAAATAAGCAACAAATTGAAAGAACTGTTACTACTCAACCAAGCCACATTTTATGGTCTTAGAATTGTACTATCAGAAGGCTGACATCAACAACAATACTAGCTAGACGGAAAGACAACGGACGAGTAATCAAGGCGTTGTTATTGAGCTAGCTAACTGTTTGCTTGTTTCCATTGGTGGCTTGTTAGCTAGCTTGCCTTGAAGGCGGTTTGACATTCACATTACGTTGTTTTAAAAGGCTTGATTTGGGACTCGACTGCGTAGCTGCAGTTTTAGTCCCGAATTCACTCCTCCCCAGCGGCCCAGCCGGAGATGCGTGGAAGATGTCGGTTTCGGGGCTGAAGGCCGAACTGAAGTTTCTGGAGTCCATTTTTGATCCAAACCACGAACGCTTCAGAATTATTGACTGGAAGCCGGATGAGCTAAACTGTCAGTTTAATGTGACTGGAGAAAAACTGTTGATTATACATTGCAACATTACGGTAAGTAGGGAGACGAGGCGACATGGCTAGCTAACGTTATTTGGCTGGCTAAGTACGTTAGCTAGCTAACGCGGTAACTAGTTACAGTAGGTTAGCTCTGAACACGCAGTGTTTTAGCCTCGCGGGACAGGCGAACGAACAGATGGTTAAAGAAGCAAACTGTGGCCGGTCGAACGTTAGCCAGCTATCATTTAGCTATGCAATGTTTGACTTTTGTTTATACTTCTAACGTTAGCAGGAGTCCCAATATTTGCATGTTAGCAAGCTAGCTAACGGTAGCTGACTTGTTTCTAATATAGTAACTTAGTATGAGTAAATATTTGCATATTACTACTGTAGGTTACGTACTTAACGTTAGCTAGCTAAAATACTGAGAGACAAGCAAGTCTGTTGATTTTAGCCAAAGTGTTATCCTGAAACGGGCATGACATTATGCTAGGGCCTAGGCTAGGGATGCTTTCTGCGTCACTGATGAACATCGTTAACGTTAGCTATCTACACTTCCGCATTTTCTAACGTTAGTTGATTGTCAAGCAAGTTCGCTAGCTAACGTAGTGGTTGTTGTAATTGCATGCTTCATGGTCAACGCAATAAGGTCTAGCCCGTCAGTTGTCACTGATAACACTAAATTAGCAATACTCATGACGTCAGTAAATAATTGCTAGCTAGCATGATTCAAAAGCGTCACTTGTCAAACAGCTTCTGGTCTTGTCAAAAGACCGTGGTCTGCCAGCTCAGCTTTTAGCTAGCTGTATGCTGGTGGTTTGTATTTTCCAATTTGCTACATTCGTTTGACCAGCATACTAATTGAATTCAGTGCTCTTAACGTTACTTGGCTAGTTAAGATTCTATAAGGAATGTGAAATGGCCACCATCACATTAATTTTGCTTCCGGTAATGTTAAGTAGTAATCAGATATTTATTTTGTCTGTATAGAATGACTTGAGATTTCCTAGATGTATGATTCAGACACATGCCAATGTCACACTCCTGTTTAATTTCAATGTTATTGTTCCAAACAATTATCACACAATAATGCTGATTTATTTTTGTTTTGTTTCTCTCATCCTCAATAAAACCCATGTATTGCAGGAATCGTACCCCTCCACACCTCCAATCTGGTTTGTGGACTCTGATGACCCGAGCCTAACACAAGTGTTGGAGCGCCTGGAGGATGTCAGAAAGGGCAGCACCCTGGTAATATCTCAGCCCTACAACTAGTATAACTAACAGTTGATGGTGGAGTGTATTCTTCTGAACATTTTGCATCTTATTTCATGTTTAGTAACATCTATCTATTCTGTACTATTTCATCACAAGCACTTGGTTGAGCCTAGACTTATAGCAGAGCCAGCAGATCCGACCCTCTTGCTTACAGATGCACTAGGGTCAGACGGCATTCCTGTGTAGATTAACTGCAGAGCCGTCGCGAGATATGGTTTGGAAAACATATTTCAGTCCAGGGATGAGAAATGCGTTGTACTCTGAATTGTCCCATTATCCCAAAAGTTTCACAGAGAAGATTGAACGACTGTCCTTTTCGTCCTCATGCAAAAACAGCTAGTTTACCTAAACTAGCAGTCCCTTTTAAATGGGCCAGGCTGTAGCTCAGCAAGAGCATTCTCTGTGCATGATTTCGCAACGCCGGCCTGCTGAGCCAAGCCATCAAAGAAGGCAGATTATTGTGGTGCTAAATCATTATTTGACTATCATTTCAATCCCAGCCTTTGATCTAGTATGTGAATGCTTTGGAAGGAGACTTCCCAGTGTTCAGATAATGAAACTGGATTATGACAATATATTTGAAGTATTTGTTTACAATTACAATTTTGTTTAGCAGATGCTTGTATCCAAACTAAAACAACCGTATTATAAGACATGAATAGTAATCAAATCAACTTCACCTAAGTGTTATACGGAGCAGTAGAAACATGTTGTTTTTCGGCCTATCACAGCTCTTCTAATGACTAATTAACCATACCTGTATTGGTGGTGTTGGGTAAAGCAGTTCTGATAGGAGAGTTGAGTGACAGCTGGGATATTTTATACCGCTGTTCCAACCTGTCTTGGAGGTTAAAGGGAGATGAATGTCAGACCAATTTAGGGAGGTACTCTGCTGCAGGACAGGTTCTCTGCCTGTTTCCTCTTGTCTTAGTTTCAGCTGTTAGGCAGCTGAGGTTTTTAAGTGTTTTGGAGTCACCCTCATGTCACTCAAACATCACAGGACAGCCCTCTGTCATGTTTGGTATGAGTGTCGAGAGTGCCTCTCTGTGGAACCGGAGGGATGGGTTTTCTTGACAGACACACTGCCACAGTTTCAGCAGGCCAAAGGACCTTGTCGTGTGAATTTTGAGATTAAATCAAACTTGATTTGTTACCTGCTCTGAATGCAACATGTACACCTTACCGTGAAATGCTTACTTACAAGCCCTTAACCAACAGTGCAGTTCAAGAAAGAGTTAAGGAAATATTAAAAAAAATTAACTAAAGTAACACCAATAAAATAACAATAACAAGGCTATATACAGGGGGTACCGGTACCGAGTCAATGTGCGGGGGTACCGGTTAGTCGAGGTAATTTGTACAGGGGTGAAGTGACTGAATAGATAATTAACAGCAAGTAGCATCGGGGGTTGTCAATGTAAATAATCCGGTGGCCAGTTTTATGGCTTGGGGTAGAAGCTGTTAAAGACCCTTTGGTTCCTAGACTAGGTGCTCCGGAACCGCTTGCCCGTGCAGTAGCAGAGAAAACGGTCTGACTTAGGTGACTGGAGTCTTTGACAATTTTTTGGGCTTTCCTCGGACACCGCCTAGTATATTGGGCCTGGGTGACAGGAAGCTTGGCCCCAGTGACGTACTGGGCCTCCTGAGCAGTTACCGTACCAGGCGGTGATGCAACCGGTCAGGATGCTCTCGATGGTGCAGCTGTAGAACCTTTTAAGGATCTGGGGGCACGTGTCAAATTTTTTCAGTCTTCTGTTCTGTCTCCTGAGGGGGAATAGGTTTTGTCGTGCCCTCTTCTTACAAGCACGGAGTAGCCTAATCTTTGTTTTTAAAATTACGATAGGCTATCGCTATCCTTTATCGAGTACCCTTTTCAGACATAATGGAATGTGGTCCCTTGAAAGCGCTACAGCTTGTTTGTCTATTAGTGTAGGCTACACTACGGATTTTTAAATGCCGACACGAAACCTTCTCTGGAGATATGAATGGGCATTTTACTTGTCTGTAAAGGAATGAGACTTCTGAAGTGGGACTAACATCCATTACTATGCAACCAGAACTATCAATTAAACAATCTTGAGCTGCTGCCTGCGTGGAGACCAGTCTCTCCTAAAAAAAAGTACTTTAAGGTTTGTTAAATACTATGACTTACCAAGACCTTTAGTAGAAATTAAACAACTATCAACCATACTATTAAAAAATAACATTTTATGCCGGAGCAGAATTTCACTGTCACATTTTACAAATTTTCTGAAAAGTGACCAATTGTCACTATTGCTATGTTACTGTAGCTGTGTTCTAAGTCTGTAAAGAGTTGCAGTAGATAACTTCATTGCCTGTCCCTAGGAGTCATGCATATGTAATAGGGCTGTTATTCTGCCTTGTAAATTGTGGAATGTTATGACTTTCTGATAACCGATAAGAAATAAATAATTGCAGTTTTTAAACATTAAGGAATATTGTCCATTTGTCACATACCTAGTGCACTTATATGCACATATGTGACACAGTACGCACCTTTCAGGAAGCATTTGTTGCTCGTGAGCTCTACTTTGTGTATTCAAAAGTCCTGGAGAATCTCTTCAAGATCAGCATTACAAGGTATATTTGTAGCAAACAGAGTGAGCAGTGGCACAAATGAGAGCCATGAGCACACAGCCACTGCCTGCTCCTCATCTCCCTACAATGCAGTGGCGCGATCCATTTTATTTCAAATGGTGTCAACATTTTCATTCATTTTGGAGTAGAATGTATTTTTGAAAAGTCATCACAAGTGACCACTTTTATTGATTTTATTTAACCTTTCATTTAAGTAGGCAAGTCAGTTAAGAACAAATTCTTATTTTACAATGACGGCCTAACCCAGACGAAGCTGGGCCATTTGTACGCCGCCCTATGAGACTCCTGATCACGTCTGGTTGTGATACAGCCCGGGATCGAACCTGGGTCTGTAGTGACATCTCTTGCACTGAGATGCAGTGCCTTAGTCCGCTGCGCCACTCGGAAGCCCTTCTCAGTCGTTCTACCTGAAAAATCTCAGGGGGGCATGACCCCAGACTCCCCCAGCAAAGAGCAAGCCCTCGCACCCCCTTTTGCCACTGCTGAAAGAAATCCTAGGGGAAACACAGTTCTCTGTAGGCTATATCGGCTTATGTAGCTACATTCTTTGACTTAGCCTACTTAATCACACTGCATGCTCTGTTTGTAGCCCACCAGATCTGCATTTTATTGTACTCTTATCAAAGATATCTGTGGTGTTCAGATTTTCTCTGCACCATGCATTATACAACATTTTCACCATTTATGGACCAGGCCTACATTCAGTAGAATACATTTCTTCAATAGCAATACTGAGAAGCTTGCAGAGGTACACATTTCTGCACTAAGTTACTGTTGCTAAGGTGTCTGACATTCCCTGACAATCTTACCTTTCATGTAGTCTCTGAAGGTGTGCTGTGGTTAAGGTACAATGCAGTAAATAAGTATTTGCCTCCTTTCTGATTTTCTGTTTTTGCATATTTTCTTACACTGAATTATCAGATCTTCAATCAAAACCTAATATAAGATCAAGGGAAGTTGTGTTCAAATAACAAACATTTTATAATTATTTAATATATTTATTCCACATCCAATGCCCTGTGTGAAGAAATGTATTTTTCCTCTTACAGAGTACCTGGTTGTAATTCCTGCAATGACAGCCACCTTAAATGACTGCAACCAACAACTACAGGAAGCATTTGATCAGTCTCTCATCACATTTTGCCCCACACTTTCATGTAGAACTGCTTTAACTCAGCGACCTTTGTGGGTTTAAGTCTGCACTTTGACTAGGCCATTCCAAAATGTACAATTTGTTGCTTTTCAGCCATTCTGATATAGACTTCAATTTTTCTGGTGAAAACCAAACACTGCATTCCACAATAAGAACCTCATAACAATGGTCAAGTGTGGTGGTAGTGTGTTGGTTTGGGGATACTTTGCTGCCTCAGGACCTGGATGACTTGCAATCATTGAAGGAACCATACATTTTGGTCATTATCGGCGAATTCTAGAGGAGAATATCAGGCTGTCTGAACTTAAGCTGAATGCAGCTGGTTCATGCAGCAAAACAATGATCAAATAAACGCTATCAAGTCTACATCAGAATGGATGAGAGAGAAAAAACACATTTGAAGTTTTTTAACGGCCTAGTCAAAGTCCAGATCTGAACCCGATTGAGATGTTATGGCAGGACCTGAAACGAGCAGTTCATGCTCAAACCCACATGTCGCTGAGTTAAATCAGTTTTGCATGGAGTGGGTGAAAATTCCTCCACAGCGACGTGAGAGACTGATCAACAACGACTACAGGAAGCGTTTGGTTGCAGTTATTGCAGCTAAAGGTGGCACAACCAGTTATTGAGTGTAAGGGGGAAGTTACTTTTTCACATGGGCATTGGGTGTTGCATAACTTCTATTATATAAATTCCATAAGTATCTCATTTGTTTTATTTGTTCGCTCAGGTTCCCTTTATCTAATATTAGGTTTTGGTTGAAGATCTGATAGCATTCGTTGTAGAAAAAAATCAGAAAGGGGACAAATCCTTTTTCACGGCAATGTATCTGTGACATGTCTGTGCTGTGTTATCTAGTGCTGCTGACCTGCTAGTTTGCTGCCTGTGCTCCCCAACTCAAACTGTGCCTGCTGGTACTGTCCCTCGGTCCCCCAGCTCCTGCAGCAGCTAAAGCGGCTCATCTGTGACCTCTGTCGGCTGTACAACCTGCCCCAGCACCCAGATGTAGAGATGCTGGACCAGCCCCTCCCTGCCGGCCCTGTAGGACAAGACCGAAAGGTAAGGACGCTTAATGTCTGCTCAAAATGTTTTCTGGTTTTCAAGTACTACTAGGCCTGTATATTTTTCCATTGGATGGCATTGAAGTAAAAAATAAGCATCAAGAGGCTTTTTCATGAAGACCATCTCCTTTCACATACCTGAAGTGAGTCATGTGCCTAATCCCTTTGTTTCATTTTATTGTGAAAGCTACCTAATACTGTCCTGAAACCGTCCATCAGCACAGACATTAATGATTAGGTCATTGTCCCGGGGATGGAATCAATACTCTTCCTGTGGGAGGGGACAGTGGGAGATGCTAGCATAATTTACCTCGTAACCAATGAACACACAACCGTAGCCTCATAGGCTACGATCGAATCCCTGAGCTGACAAGGTAAAAAAAAAACTGTCGTTCTGCCCATGAACAAAGCAGTTAACCCAGTGTTCCATTGAAAATAAGAATTTGTTCTTAACTGACTTGCCTAGTTAAATAAAGGTAAAATAAAAATAGTCTACTTAGCAATTAGAATGACTGAAGCAGAGGTTGAATGTTAAATAGTAGCAGCCTGTACAGTTGAGGAATGTTGTTTCTGACTACCCAGAAACTCACTTACTGGTTTTGCACATTTCAAAACATTCCTACAAATCTCTCTACCGGTTTTTTGTTAGACTATAAGCCTACATCTAACTTGCTAAAGCAATTGGTGTCACTAAGTATGACATGTTAGGAATGAGATTGAACTGTCTGTGAACTCATCTTTCTCTCTGTTGTTTCTTTAGCATGGGGTCACAGACGAGGTCACGTCCGAAGAGGAGGAAGAAGAGGAAATGGGAGAGGTCCTTATCCCTTTTCAAATAACTGTCATTACATATAGCGCTGCACATTACCATGGTGATTTGAGCTGAGCCATGCTGGATGTCAAGCTCGACTAGATAGTCAGTACCAATCACACATATTTGAAGTGTAAACTTGAAGTAAAACATGTCTTCTAATGCTCTTATCTTGTCATTGTGTGTGGTGCCAGCAGGACATTGAAGACCTGGACCACTATGAGATGAAAGAGGAGGAGCCAGTGGATGGGAAGAAGTCTGAGGATGACGGCATCGAGAAGGAGAACCTGGCCATCCTGGAGAAGATCCGCAAGAACCAGAGGCAGGACCACTTGAACGTAAGTGCTCATTCGGTAAGGTGACATTTTATACGCTTTTGGGGGATGCATGGGGAATATATCTGTCGTTAGGCCTAGAACAGTTTCCTGGACCCGGCACTGTTACACTGGGATGTTTAGAGTGACCCTTTATGATATAGCTAATGTGCATGCATCTAACCAGTTTTTCACGTGGTTCTGAATGGATGTATTTTCCATCTTATTTTCCGTCAGTGTTTTACTGAGGGAATTTCTTACCAATGCAGTACACCCATATTATGCTGTTTAGGACTGTATTTGTAAACAAGGACATGATCAACATGGATTGCATAGACTAAATGACAGTAATTAGTTATTCTGATAGTAGTCATGTTATCTAACATTTACCCATGGCTCTCTTTATTGTTGCTTTAGATTACAGCTGTTTCCCCTAAGGTCTGTGAGCGTTCCCGAGAGACTTATAAATGAGATGCTCTTCTCTCATCCTCCACACTCCCTACTGCATTCAGTGGCTCAGCTCTTCAAATCTATCATTATCGCAGATGAGAGCCTTGCTATGGAACCTGTGAAATTCTCCCCATATATTGTAGCGAACTGTATACTGCCAGTTAGTTCTGAAGCATTTTGTCTCTATGCTGATCAATAACTGTTCATTTATAGGAGTTTGTAGACTTTTTATCTAAATGCAGGACTATTAGCATATTTGAACTGGGTCTGTAAATATTTGATTTAATTGTTGCCGTCAGTGTCTGTGCATTTGTTATCCCCAATTGTTCAATGTGCTGTATGTTTGGGTATCGGTGTATTACCCTGTGTGTATTGTGTGTTGCAGGGTGCGGTATCTGGTTCAGTGCAGGCCTCAGACCGCCTCATGAAGGAGCTCCGGGAGATATACCGGTCCCAGAGTTACAAGATGGGTACGTACTTCACTGCAGCAGCACTAGAAGGCTCTTCAGATATGTTGCAATAAAAAAATGACAGTTTGATTCCGAATGTCACTTACCAGACTATGCATTCTCTTCCAGGTATCTATTCAGTGGAGCTGGTCAATGACAGCCTGTATGAATGGCACGTCAAGCTGAGGACGTAAGTAACTAAAGAGGGGGGTTATACTGTGGTTAAGCCTGGAGGAAGTTAACAGGAAGGCTGGATCTCAGGATGAGGGAGGATAATGCCTTATCGCATTCACTGCTCTTTCGGCACTAGGCCTATTTACCATAGGAGTTGACAGTACTGTATAATTCTAGCATGTGGCTGATGTATTATGATGCACTCTATTTGCTCAACAGCGTAGATCCAGATAGTCCTCTACACAGTGACCTGCAGGTTTTAAAGGAAAAGGAGGGAATGGATTACATTCTGCTAAACTTCTCATATAAAGTAAGTACCAATGCTGATACTAGAAAGCAAAGCCAGTTTGGTAGTGTTGGGTGTTCTCATTTTAATGTTATTTTGTTCTCTACCTGCAGGATAATTTCCCCTTTGATCCACCATTTGTACGGGTGGCTTCTCCTGTGCTGTCTGGAGGGTGAGTTAAGTTCACTGTGTATGAAGGGAATGGTTTTGTTTTTTCTGCGGTGTTTCCACTGTGACGGAGTTGCTCCCCTCACTTAACCATGAAGGAAGGGCAATCTTTTCTGGTCTAGACATTGTCAACAGCCAGTGAAAAGCTGAATGTCAGAAGTGGCAGTTTAGCTAAAAGGAGATCATCTGTGCTTGTGGATAAGAGATTTATTGTGGATTTTTGATCACCTTTTATATCTACATATTCTAATATTTTCCTTTCACCTGCTGTCTTTAAGTTATGTTCTTGGAGGGGGTGCCCTGTGCATGGAGCTTCTCACAAAACAGGTATGTTTTTATGCCACAATGTCAGTTCAAAACTTGTCCACTGTTATTTCACAGTGGAGGTAAATGCTAGTACATTGATTATGTATCGCCACTTGATTTCAGGGCTGGAGCAGTGCCTATTCCATAGAGTCTGTAATCATGCAGATCAACGCCACTTTAGTCAAGGGAAAAGCCAGAGTGCAGTTTGGAGCCAATAAGGTAAGCATTGTTTGTCTAAGGGGGCAGAGAGCTTTGAAATGTGTTAACATGATGCATACTATAGCGTGTATTGACATGGTGTTCTGACATGGATAAAGGGGTGAGCTGTGTGTGTGTGGCCAGCTGGTCCTAGCTGCTTTTTGGAAATGAGGTATCTATGAGCCCCCAGCACTTCATTTAAACAGGACGTTGTTACTTAGTGCCGCTGGGACAGTGCGACGCTGCTGATCTCTTAATGCTGACGCTTCACATGAGTCCACTTCGTGCTGTCATTTCTCTCCCTCTTCTCTCAGCAGTCACACTAATCTGACTCTGGGATCCCAGTAGAATTCAGAGCAGACCAAATGACAGTGCTATTTATAGACAAGCTGCAGTTTCAAGGAATCTTGGGCCCTGCTGTATGAGAATCTGTTCTTTAAAAGTTAGGATCTAACCTTGTACACCAAAGAAAGACTTGATACTCAGCTATGTTGATTTCAAATCTTGCTTAATGAAAGTGTTTATCATATCTGTCCTGAGGTTACAAAAGTTGGGTAGGTATGGTTAATAAAATGCCAGAAATGTACCTATTAATCAAAAACATAAGAATACCAATGTTTCTGTTACTGGGTTGATAGGACTCTGACCTTTTTTATAAGAGCCAGTTCCACTCTGAATATGAATTTTATTACACACACGGGAGAAAATAGACCCAGCTCCCGGCTCCTCAGAGATTTTCCCCACACGGTTCAACACGCTATTTATTATGGTGCGATTAATGGTCACCCGCGGTGCGTGCAAACGTAGCATGATAACAGATCGAGCGGCGCAATTCTCTGGGGGAAGCTGATGGAAAGGCATCCACCGTGCAGTCAGACTTCATCAAACTAATTCACTTGTACGTGATGGTGCTTAGTCCTGAACCTTTACACTGCTTGGGGCATTCATAAGCACAAGTTCGATATAGGCGCTGTTTTTGTTTCAGAACCAATACAATCTTGCCAGAGCACAGCAGTCATACAAATCCCTGGTCCAGATCCATGAAAAGAACGGTGAGTGTTACCATGTCCAGTTACACATCTTGTATCATATTTGACCTTGAGATTACATCCCTCCATACATCAGTCAGTGGTTGGGAAGATACAGTGTATATATACAAACACCCCTTTAAATTAGTGGATTTGGCTATTTCAGCCACACCTGTTGTTGACAGGTGTATAAAATCAAGCACACCGCCATGCAATCTCCATAGACAAACCTTGTCAGTAGAATGGCCTTACTGAAGAGCTCTGGCTTTCAACGTGGCACCGTTATAGGATGCCACCTTTCCAACAAGTCAGTTTGTTAAATGTCTTACCTGCTAGAGCTGCCCCAGTCAACTGTAAGTGCTGTTATTGGGAAGTGGAATCGTCTAGGAGCAACAACGGCTCAGCTGCAAATTGTCACGCCACACAAGCTCACAGAACGGGACTGCCGAGTGCTGAAGTGCGTAGTGTTTTAACATTGTCTGTCCTCGGTTGCAACACTCACTACAGAGTTCCAAACTGCCTCTGGAAGCAACGTCAGTACAATAACTGTTCGTCGGGAGCTTTATGAAAAGGGCAACTGCACACAAGCCTAAGATCCCCATGTGCAGCGCCAAGAGTCGGCTGGAGTGGTGTAAAGCTCCCCGCTATTGGACTCGAGTGATGAATCGCACTTCCAACTGGCAGTCCGACGGACGAATCTGGGTTTGGCGGATGCCAGGATAACGCTACCTGCCTGAATGCATAGTGTCAACTGTAAAGTTTAGGGAAGGAGGAATAATTGTCTGTTTTTCATAGTTAGTTCCAGTGAAGGGAAATCTTAACGCTACAACATGCTAGACGATTCTGCCTGATCTCACTAATGCTCTTGTGACTGAATGGAAGCAAATCTCAGCAGATGTTCTAACATCTAGTGGAAAGCCTTCCCAAAAGAGTGGAGGCTGTTATAGCAGGAAAGGGGGAACCAACTCCATATTAATGCCCATGATTTTGGAATGCAATGTTCGATGAGCAGGTGTCCACACACTTTTGGTCATGTAGTGTATTACAAGCTCCAAGAGGGTGTCATATGGCAGCTACAGTAATTTGTTCTTAGGTCAAGATAAAATGCATCCAACTCTTTGATCAATCCTACTGTCTTGGATGAACTGATTGTGTTTTGTCCAGTATAACTGAGTGTACTGTCTCTTGTTTGATCCTTGTAGGCTGGTACACTCCCCCTAAGGAGGATGGGTAAGAGGACCTTTGCCATGCCTCCACTGGGACCACATGTCTTGGGAGCAACCCCCCCCCCCCCCACACTTTTCTTTTCCCTCTCTAACTGGAGTTGTTTTCATTGGGAGTTTGATCCCCATTCTGTTATCATGAGAACCAACCAACCAATGGTTAAAACCCCTCACTGATCAACCACCTTATCCACTTCGCAATAGGGGATCCACCCTCTCGCTATTTATCTTTCTCTCACTTGTGCAATCGCTCCCTCTTGTTTTCTTCTGTTACAATCTCACCCCTAATCCCCTGATCATTGAATTAGCTCCATATCTTGTGCAACTCCCTTAAATCCTACTCTGGGCAAGCAAAGAATAGCTTACTTACTGCCTGTGATTTCGGGTCAAGGTTGAGGCATGGCTTTTGCTAGTGACTGAAGCTGTCCATCAGTCGCGTGACTGGGGCTGAGATTCTCCGGCCACAGACTGAAACAGAGAATGACAGGTGACATTCCCCTTGTGACAGTGGAGGCTGGGATGGACAATGAAACGCTGGTAGTGGGGATGAGCATCACCTCACTCCCCATGGATGGCCTCTGTCATATCTGTGCTTGTGTATCTGTATATTGCCAAGATTCCTCCTTCTGGAATAACGTCTCCTCCTAAAGCTAGCTTCCTTAAACGCCAGGTCTACAAAAGCCAAAGGCCCTGAATGGAGAGAGGAGAGCTATAGACTCCTGACCTAGGTGGGACTGAGACGGCTTAATGGAGGATATCCTGTTGAGCACAAGAGGTGGAGGCCGCCTCCACCCAGCCCAATCTCCTCTCAGGCTCCTTTTGGAAATATGACCAGGCTTAGCAAAGGCAGGTTGGATTTAATCACTGTAATGTAGTTGAATATAACTCCATGTAAAACTTGTAGAGTTGTATTTCTGAGAATTGATTTAATTGTTTTTAACGTAACCTTGTGTGGGTTTTGGGGTTCGGGCGGGCGGGCGGAGACTGCGTTAGTATACCCCTGGCTATAGCAGGGGCATCAATTTCTCAAGGTGTATTTCAGACGTAGGATAACAAAGCATTTGCTTCATGGATACTCTTGCAGAAGTTAAAAGGAATACCTTTTAAACCATGTTTTTATGTAAGCATAATGACTACTATTGTTTTGTTTTCCTGTATAAATTGAAATACTTTTGTTAGTGGTTTCATATGTTCGAAAGTGACACACCATTCCTTTTTACTCAATGACACAGGTGGTTTTTGGGCTTTGCAAATATGCTGGCTAATTTCCCCGGTGACCCAAACTTGATGAACCTTTCAGTAAGGCTATGCACACACAATAATTTCAAAACGGCTCAGTGCAGTCCCCTGCTTAATTTGAATCCATCGTCTTAACTAGCTTGTTCACACTCCCACATCGCCCATCCATGCCTCATGGCTGCAGTGGACTTCTTCATACCACATGCTCAATAATAAAATATTTGTTGCTTAAAAAAAATATTTTCAGGTCTGACTGTAAGGTGTGTAGTAATGCCTTCAACAAAAGACTGAGCCCCACTCATTTCCATCCTTTGCCTCCCCTCTCTGGTATCATGTTTTCTATCTGATTATTCACTTATGACCTGACCTCATGATCTTGGTTGTCAGTGATGGAAGGACGTTTTTCAGAGGAACCCCTAACTCATGACCATCCTCAGCACTGTCAAACCTAGAGCATGCCAAGTCTTAGCTATATGATTAATATGCAGAATATTGTGTGACGCATCTGATTTAATGTTATTACACACGTTAACGTTTTTTTGTGTGGGTATTATCCACATTGTTAGAAGTATGTTGTCGCAAAAACCAGCATAGGAACAGGCTTGTTCCTAGTAAATATTCCACTTTTTTTGTTCAACGCTGTAGGTCAGCCCAACACACTAACCTCATCCAGAACTGTCACCCTTGTGAAATATACTAATAATGGGTATATAATGTGTAATTAAGCTCCATCTACCTTGTATTTGTTGTAAAGTCAGCCACCCCCCCATCTGTATTACACAATGTATCACGTTCTGTCAAAATGGTGGCACTGAAGACTCATTTAGAGGTTTATTACTATTCACCTAATATGGTGACTGACTTTATTACCAAATATGTCTACTACACAAGGATAACTGTTGATCGTTGTTATAGTCGTTAGGTATTGGTACCAAGTGTGCCACAGCTTTCCCACATGGCTGACCTCATCGTGAACATGCCCCGGCTAGAAACTCCCTCCCTGTGTTCTCTGGAGAAGCAAACTCAGGAATACATAGCTACTGCACACTTGACTTAGCAAGGGATTGCTTCACAAATGTCACGAGATGCAATTTTTTTTTTTTTTTTTTAACTATTGTTTACTTCCAAATTGGTTTCCCCTCCTATAATTACAGTAACCATTGGCTTGCGCGCTCTCCATTTGGCTTGTCTCTATCTTTTTTAAAGTACTCACTGTTAAGACTGGTAACAGGGTGGAGTGATGAGGTGGGAGGGACATGCTTGCTCTTGATATAGGCCCCATATAGCTCATCCAATCCCTCAGATCAGGTTTGTGATGCAGAAAGGTGAACCAACGCTTTACCTCACCCATTTTAAGCTCATTGTCTTGGGTCGTTTCTAATCTAGGACATCATCGTGATCCTGTTCCTCCTGGTTTTGTAGTCTTTTGCATGTAGATATCTCAGAAATGACTTTCACTCTAGGGACTAGGGTGTGTGGACTGGACAGTTTTTTGATTTGTCAGGTTGGATCATTTATATTAGTTTGCAGAGGTCGGTAGATGCTGTCTCTGGGAACAGATTTTTTTTTTTAATATAGATTCATGTAGGACTGACTCTCACCAGATCAGCTTAGTTCTAAAGGATACCAATTGCAAAAAGGCTGTCTCCAACAGTTATGGGCGTCCCGCCCATGTGTTAGGAGTATGAGGTCTAAAACAAATGGTCTACTATACTATTCTGTCCACCCCAGAGCAGGACTCCAACTCTTACTGTTTAAATCCCTGTGCCTTCAGAGCAGACGTCAAATGGGCTTTTAACTCCGTGGAAGGCCCCATGTCTGTTCTAATGTCAGTCGTGCAGTGAATTACAGCTCCTCTTATACAGATCCAGACCAGTTGTCTGACTAAAAACCCAGTGCGATGGGAGATTTTGGTTTGAGACCTGAAACTAATCATTGGTTCCTTTTTCTGACTTCATTTTGTGATTGGCGATTGAGCGGGTTATAAAGTTATGCACTGTTAGCATGCTTTTATTTTGTTTTTCATTGCAAGGGTAATTCTGACCATGTACAGTAATTTGTAAACTTGCATCAAGTTTATGAATAAAGAATTTTATTAAATACTCCTGTGTACTATTTGAGATGTGATCTAGAGCTGTGTAAATCTTACATAGGACCCTCTGCTTAAAACTGAAACCAGGAATGGTGATAAATATGGCTGTTCTTTAGCTCTAACCAGAAGGACAGAGGGGAATGGCTACCTGAGTCCTAAAAGCAATGCTTTTGCTAATGGAAGAGCAATGTAAATCACACTGGATCTGGAACACTGAGTTGGGTTTGGATGGCTAGTATGGCGATAACACTTCAGTAGATGATGGTTTGATGACTTCAATACATATCAGGGATATCTGTCGTAGAAAATCCATACAAATAGTTTCACTTATATTTGTGTTCTCTCTGGGTGCAGCAGATTACCACTAGAGGGTGCTGGAACATTGTTACAGAAATTCAATGATACAGCGCATTCTGAAATTATTCAGACCCCCTTTTTCCACATCTTGTTTTGTTACAGCCTTATTCTAAAATGGATTAAATAGTCCACCCATCTACACACAGTACCCCATTTCAAAGCAAAAATACGTTTTCTGGAATTTTTGCATAACACCCAATTTACGTAAGTATTCTGACCCTTTACTCAGTACTTTGTTGAAGCAGCTTCGGCAGCAACTACAGCATCAACTCTTCTTGGGTATGATGCTACAAGCTTGGCACACCTGTATTTGGGGAGTTTCTCCCATTTCTTCTTTGCAAATCCTCTCAAGCTCTGCCAGGTTGGCTGGGGAGCGTCGCTGTACAGCTAATTTCAGGTCTCCAGAGATGTTCGATCGGGTTCAAGTCTGGGCTCTGGCTGCGCCACTCAAAGACATTCAGAGACTTGTCCCAAAGCCCCTCCTGTGTTGTCGTGGCTGTGTGCTTAGGGTTGTTGCGCTGTTGGAAGGTGAACCTTCTCCCCAGTCTGAGGTCTTGAGCACTCTGGATGGAGCAGGTTTTCACCAAGGATCTCCCTGTACTTTTCTCCGTTCATCTTTCCCTCGATCCTAACTAGTCTCCCAGTCCCTGCCGCTAAAGAACATCCCCACAGCATGATGCTGCCACCACCATGCTTTACCATAGGGATGGTGCCAGGTTTCCTCCAGACGTGGCACTTAGCATTCAGGCCAAAGAGTTCAATCTTGGTTTTATCAGACCAGAGAATCTTGTTTCTCATGGTCTGAGAGGCCTTTTAGGTGCCTTTTGGCAAACTCCAAGCGGGCTGTCATGCCTTTATGATCGTGGCCAGAAAGAAGCCACTCAGTTAAAGGCCTAATTGGTGGAGTGCTGCAGTGATGGTTGTCCTTCTCGAAGGTTCTCCCATCTCCAGATGAACTCTGGAGCTCTGTCAGAGTGACTATCGGGTTCTTGGTCACCTCACTGACCAAGGCTGTTCTCCCCCGAATGCGTAGTTTGGCCGGACGGTCCGCTCTAGGAAGAGTCTCGGTGGTTCCAAACTTCTTCTACTTTAAGAATGATGGAGGCCACTGTGTTCTTGGGAACCTTCAATGCTGCAGAAATGTTTTGGCACTGTATATCTGTATTTTATCCATATGTTAAATTTGGAGCATTCTCCCTCAGTAGCTGTTTTCATTATTTGATATTTTGACATGAATATCACAACTCAAGTCTGTTTTGGCTTATATCCCCTCATCAATACTTGAGTCACAGAGTGGTAGAGTGAGTTGGCAGGGTTTGAGAAATCCCATAGATGAAGTCTGATGTAAAAGCCAAATTAATCCCTATGAGTTATTACGGGGGCAACGTTGCTGTAGTCGTAGTAAAAACACGGTTCTTTTTCTCAAAGACAGTCAAACAACATCCTGCCCTCCTTCAAATGCCTCTATACTGGTCGCTCTTCTCATCCCTGCAGGAACAACAGTTATGGTTATAAACCACTCAAACCAAGTACAGACATTATGCATTTGGAAACAGAGGCACCGCTCCCTTACGTTCTACCCACAACGATCTCAGAGCATGCCCAAGACAATGAAACTACATTTTCCATTATAAAACATTGATAGCTTTAATCATATTTATGGATAGTTTGTATGCAGGGCAAGCAGGTCTCTGACTGAAAGGAGGAAGGAAAGGAGAGCGAGACAGATGAGAAGTAGAGAGCTCCACAATTCCCCTAGCAAGGCTAATTGCCTATTATTGAAATTTTATTTGAATCATTTTTTTTGTTTATTTGGAGTCTTGGCTGGCTGTCCTCTGGCTGTAGTGGAGAAAACCTCATTACCTGGCTCTGGCCATACTCTGTGGCTCCTCAGCCTGGCTCTGGCCATACTCTGTGGCTCCTCAGCCTATCTCCCGGCTGCTCGCCCGGCTCCAGGTCTGACAGGCCAGTCTGGAGAGGGACAGCGAGGATGTCTTTGAGGGGGTGGAAGGAGTGTGTCACTGTGATTACCTCTACGGAGGCCATACTGAGACTGGGATAATGCTGGCTTTTCCTTCATCCCAAGGCCAGATCCTAGTACACACTGCAGTTTGCTTTGCACGCAGAATCCACTGTAGTTGATTGATAGCCTGAAGCTGAACAGTTGTTGTCCATCAGAACTCAACATGCACCAGCAGCCTTCCATCAGCCAAATACACAAGCATCACCCAGAGTCAGGGACTACATTTACATTTTAGTCATTTAGCAGACACTCTTATCCAGAGCGACTTACAGTAGTGAATGTGTACATTTCATACATTATTTTTTTTCCCGTACTGGTCCCCCGTGGGAATCGAACCCACAACCCTGGCGTTGCAAACACCATGCTCTACCGACTGAGCCACACGGCACTACATCAAAGCCATAGTGAGGATTTCATCTGACATACTTTCACATGTTCTCTGATAACTCTCAAGTCTCCTCACTGTTCAGCATCTTAACCTTGCAGATTGTGCTGTCAACATGTTCCTCCAAATGGAGTCTGGAAAGAGATGCCTTCACAGGTTATCTGACTTCAGAAGCTGCCTGTTATGAGCATTAATCATAACATTCTCCTCCTAGTATCATGCCCATGCTATTCTTTTATTAATTAATTTAACCTTTATTTAACTAGGCAAGTCACTTAAGAACAAATTCTTATTTACAATGATGGCTTACCAAAAGGCCTCCTGCAGCGATGGGACGGGGGCTGGGATTAAAAATAAAAAACGAATATAGGACAAAACACACAAGAGACACAACACTACATAAAGAGAGACATAAGACAGCACAGCATGGTAGCAACACAATCAAGTGTGAAGTGTCTGGTTTGATGAACTATGAACCTGCTACAGTATATTGTGCACTAATATGCAGTGGTCTTGTGGTATGTAAGAAGGTCTCCCTGTTAGAGTAAATTGGAGATACAAGCAGTTAACTGGAAACATGTTCTAGTGCAAAAGCCTGAGGTATCTATAAAACAAATGTAACATTTCTTGACATAAAAAAAAAAAAAAAATGTAAAAAAAATAACCATCCCTGTCACATAAAATAGGGATGGAGGAGAAAACAAGACAAGTGATGAGTTTAAGATGGCCAATGGCAATGAATGTGGAATTTAATTGTACCTTGAATTGAAATAAACTGTCAGAGATTATTTGGTCATTTGTCTTTATTCTCTGAATACCAAAGTACCTGCAAGGTGGACATCTATAATCATTCACAGCCTAGGGATGAATGCTGTATACTAGTGTGTTGTAGTACTGCTAGTTGATTGACATTAAGATGATGCATTCCTTCAGAAGTATATCTATGTGCAGAATGCATATTGTATTTCTAGGGACAAGCACTTGGGAACAGATCAGATTGTTTTAAATAAAGTTAAAGTCAGGTCAGCCTGACCTAACCGGGGAATGGTCTCTGCTTCTTTCTGTCACCAGGAGCACTGTTCTAGCGCCTGAATGTCTCAATGCACCGCTGATGACAGACCCCCCTCAAGGGCTTGCAAATAAATCCCAGGAGAATATTGGACAGATGCCTGGGACACAACGCTGAATTTCAATTGAATTGTAAAGCATGTCCTTTCTCTCTCTCAAACAGCATAGGCTGTTTATATTCTCTATAATGATGATTATTTGGCCTGGAGAACACAGTGGGCTGCTTATTTTCAGTGATGAGAGGCAATGCTACACAATGTATGAGATTTATATTTATATTACATGCTTTCACACTACAAAGGGAGAGAGCTCATTTTATTTCATTACAACTATCCAAATCAGCGTTTTAGGGGCATGTAATTGCAGTCAGCACTGCGGTGAGAATGACCTTCACAAGCGTTTTCCATGTTGCTTTTCATAAATTGACTTCAAATGTATTCACGGTCTGCCTTTCAGACTGCCACAGAGTCACAATCAGGAGATAGGATGCATATATTACAGTAAAAGGCCAGCCTGACAATCCAATTCTTTCCGGCTTGAAGTCTTTGGTAAATATTAATGGTGCATCCGCCTGCATTTCACTCTGTCTTCTGGAAGTTTCAAAGTCCTCATCACAGACCAGTTAACCTTTTCAGGGAATGTATCCAGCCAGAGACATATTGGTCCATTCTCTTTCCACTTCCCTTCCACAGAACAGAATGCAAAGTATCTTACTAATAATGAACTACTTGCCAGTTTTAACTGTCTAGCAATGCAAATGTTTCATGTCAAGACCATGCAACATTTCCAGAAAGATCGGAAATGAACCAAAATAACAAAAACTGTTAATTTACCCAGATGACCGCACCATCATCTTGGGTGATATTTGGTTTCTCTGAGGTGGTCTTGCATGTCAGATCAGAGATAGAAGGCAGTTTGTCACAGTGATGATGTGCCTCCTTGCATTGGCTTACATGGACTCTAAACTAAATGCATATCCATTATAGGGGGTTATGATTCATTCTAGATGCTTACTCAATATTGTGTGTGTGTGGGGGGGAGGGGCATTGTAGCAGAAAGTCCACCTCAGACAGAACAAAGTAATGGACAGTAAAATACACTGCTCAAAAAAATAAAGGGAACACTTAAACAACACAATGTAACTCCAAGTCAATCACACTTCTGTGAAATCAAACTGTCCACTTAGGAAGCAACACTGATTGACAATAAATTTCGCATGCTGTTGTGCAAATGGAATAGACAACAGGTGGAAATTATAGGCAATTAGCAAGACACCCCCAATAAAGGAGTGGTTCTGCAGGTGGGGACCACAGACCACTTCTCAGTTCCTATGCTTCCTGGCTGATGTTTTGGTCACTTTTGAATGCTGGAGGTGCTTTCACTCTAGTGGTAGCATGAGACGGAGTCTACAACCCACACAAGTGGCTCAGGTAGTGCAGCTCATCCAGGATGGCACATCAATGTGAGCTGTGGCAAGAAGGTTTGCTGTGTCTGTCAGCGTAGTGTCCAGAGCGTGGAGGCGCTACCAGGAGACAGGCCAGTACATCAGGAGACGTGGAGGAGGCCGTAGTAGGAGGGCAACAACCCAGCAGCAGGACCGCTACCTCCGCCTTTGTGCAAGGAGGAGCAAGAGGAGCACTGCCAGAGCCCTGCAAAATGACCTCCAGCAGGCCACAAATGTGCATGTGTCTGTTCAAACGGTCAGAAACAGACTCCATGAGGGTGGTATGAGGGCCCGACATCCACAGGTGGGGGTTGTGCTTACAGCCCAACACCGTGCAGGACGTTTGGCATTTGCCAGAGAACACCAAGATTGGCAAATTCGCCACTGGCGCCCTGTGCTCTTCACAGATGAAAGCAGGTTCACACTGAGCACGTGACAGACGTGACAGAGTCTGGAGATGCCGTGGAGAACGTTCTGCTGCCTGCAACATCCTCCAGCATGACCGGTTTGGCGGTGGGTCAGTCATGGTGTGGGGTGGCATTTCTTTGGGGGGGGGCCGCACAGCCCTCCATGTGCTCGCCAGAGGTAGCCTGACTGCCATTAGGTACCGAGATGAGATCCTCAGACCCCTTGTGAGACCATATGCTGGTGCGGTTGGCCCTGGGTTCCTCCTAATGCAAGACAATGCTAGACCTCATGTGGCTGGAGTGTGTCAGCAGTTCCTGCAAGAGGAAGGTGTTGATGCTATGGACTGGCCCGCTCGTTCCCCAGACCTGAATCCAATTGAGCACATCTGGGACATCATGTCTCGCTCCATCCACCAACGCCACGTTGCACCTCAGCCTGTCCAGGAGTTGGCGGATGCTTTAGTCCAGGTCTGGGAGGAGATCCCTCAGGAGACCATCCGCCACCTCATCAGGAGCATGCCCAGGCGTTGTAGGGAGGTCATACAGGCACGTGGAGGCCACACACACTACTGAGCCTCATTTTGACTTGTTTTGAGGACATTACATCAAAGTTGGATCAGCCTGTAGTGTGGTTTTCCACTTTAATTTTGAGTGTGACTCCAAATCCAGACCTCCATGGGTTGATAAATTGTATTTCCATTGATTATTTTTGTGTGATTTTGTTGTCAGCACATTCAACTATGTAAAGAAAAAAGTATTTAATAAGATTATTTATTTCATTCAGATCTAGGATGTGTTGTTTAAGTGTTCCCTTTATTTTTTTTAGCAGTATATATGAATTCATTACTGTAAGATGCTCTGGATAAGAGTGACTGCAATTTTTTTTTTTTATGTATTATTATCCCTGAACGCTGTAAGTTACTGGCTGCACCATTGTTTGTATGAGAGAGCAGAATTCAGCCAGTGGTGAGTGAAGGTTATTTACCTCTGCTATAATGCATCAGTGCCCTGCCTGGACTCAGGCTACAATTGCACTAGCACAGTGGTTCCCAAACTTTTTATAGTCCCGCACCCGTTCAAACATTCAACCTCCAGCTGCGTACTCCCTCTAGCACCAGGGTCAGCGCACTCTCAAATGTTGTTTTTTGCCATCATTGTAAGCCTGCCACACAAACACTATAGAATATATTTACTAAACGTAAGAATGAGTGTGAGTTTTTGTCACAACCCGGCTCGTGGGAAGTGACAAAGAGCTCTTATAGGACCAGGGCACAAATAATAATAATAATCAATAATTTCGCTCTTTATTTAGCCATCTTACCTATAAAACCTTATTTGTTTATCAAAAATGTTGAATAACTCACCACAGGTTAATGAGAAGGGTGTGCTTGAAAGGATGCACATAACTCTGCAAGGTGAGTTGTATTGGAGAGAGTCTCAGTCTTAAATCATTTTCCCCACACAGTCTGTGCCTGAATTTAGTTTTCATGCTAGTGAGGGCCGAGAATCCACTCTCACATAGGTACGTGGTTGCAAAGGGCATCAGTGTCTTAACAGCCAAGGCAAGAAATTCTGAGCGCAGCCATTTCCAGAAATATGGCAGTGGCTTCTGATTAAATAAAATTTTCACAGAACCGCTTGTTGCAATTTCGGTGAGGCTCTCTTGTTCAGATATCAGTAAGTGGACTGGAGTCAGGACATGAAAGGGATAATGAATCCAGTTTGTGTCGTCCATTTTGGGAAAGTACCTGTGTAATTGTGCACCCAGCTCACTCAGGTGCTTCGCTATATCACATTTGACATTGTCTGTAAGCTTGAGTTCATTTGCACACAAACAAATCATACAATGATGGAAAGACCTGTGTGTTGTCCTTGTTAATGCAGACAGAGAAGAGCTCTGACTTCTTAATCATAGCCTCAATTTTGTCCCGCGCATTGAATATACCGTAATTTCCGGACTATTAAGCGCACCTGAATATAAGCCGCACCCACTGAATTTTAAAATAATAATTATTTTGAACATAAATAAGCCGCACATGTCTATAAGCTGCAGGTGCCTACTGGTACATTGAAACAAATGAACTTTACACAGGCTTTAACAAAACACGGCTTGTAACAAAAATAAATAGGCTTTAATGAAACACGGCTTGTAACAAAAAATTAAAAATTAGCAGTAAGCTTTAGTTGTCTTTTTGCACTGAGTCAATTCCTCACGCTGCTGTTTCCAACGTCTTATCATCGACTCATTAAGACCAAGCTCCCGTGCAGCAGCTCTATTTCCTTTTCCAACAGCCAGATCAATCGCCTTCAATTTGAAAGCTGCATCATATGCATTTCTCTGTGTCTTTGCCATGATGAGGGTGACAAAATGACTACCGTAATCAGAATGATGGGAAGTTTGAGAGCGCTCGATTTAATCTAAACAGTAAACAAAAAAAGTTGTTTGACCTTAACCCGTTCGGCAATTTCATTGGTCTAATGAAAGCTTCATGCCGCCAAAAAACTGAGCACGTCACAATGTGTTTTTTGGGGGAAAAAAAGATTGAAAGCGGGAAAATCCATATATTAGCCGTGTCATTGTTTAAGCCGCTAGGTTCAAAGCTGGGAAAAAGTTGCGGCTTATAGTCCGGAATTTACGGTAGTTGCAGAGAGTCCCTGTAATCCTAGATTCAGATCATTCAGGCGAGAAAAAATATCACCCAGATAGACCAGTTGTGTGAGAAATTAGTCATCATGCAAGCGGTTAGTAAAGAAAACTTTAAGCTTGTCTCTCAATAAAAAAAAACGTCAATACTTTGCCCCTTGATAACCAGCACACTTCTGTATGTTGTAAAAGCATTACATGGTCGCTGCCCATATCATTGCATAATGCAGAAAATACACGAGAGTTCAGGGGCCTTGCTATAACAAAGTTAACCATTTTCACTGTAGTGTCCAAAACGTCTTTCAAGCTGTCAGGCATTCCCTTGGCAGCAAGAGCCTCTCGGTGGATGCTGCAGTGTACCCAAGTGGCGTCGGGAGCAACTGCTTGCACATGCATTACCACTCCACTATGTCTCCCTGTCACGGCTTTTGTGTCATCAGTACTGATAACAACACATCTTGACCACCAAAGTCCATTTGATGTCACAAAGCTGTCCAGTACTTTATAAATAACCTCTCATGTTGTCCTGGTTTGCAGAAGAGGATGACTTCCTTAATTGACCCCTATTAACGTAACGGACATATACCAGGAGCTGTTGACTCATCCAGCCTTAACACATATACAGTTGAAGACGGAAGTTTACATACACTTAGGTTGGAGTCATTAAAACTTGTTTTTCAACCCCTCCACAAATGTATTGTTAACATACCATAGTTTTGGTAAATTGGTTAGGACGACTACTTTGTGCATGACACAAGTCATTTTTCCAACAATTGTTTACAGACAGATTATTTCACTTATAATTCACTGTATCACAATTCCAGTGGGTCAGAAGTTTACATCCATTAAGTTGACTGTGCCTTTAAACAGCTTGGAAAATTCCTGAAAATGATGTCATGGCTTTAGAAGATTCTGATAGGCTAATTGACATCATTTGAGTCAATTGGAGGTGTACCTGTGGATGTTTTTCAAGGCCTACCTTCAAACTCAGTGCCTCTTTGCTTGACATCATGGGAAAATCCAAAGAAATCAGCCAAGACCTCTGTCATTTTTTTGTAGACCTCCACAAGTCTGGTTCATCCTTGGGAGCAATTTCCAAATGCCTGAAGGTACGACGTTCATCTGTACAAACAATAGTCGCAAGTATAAACACCATGGGACGACACAGCCGTCATACCGCTCAGGAAGGAGACACGTTCTGTCTCCTAGAGATGAACGTACTTTGGTGCGTACTTTGGTGCGTACTTTGGTGCGAAAAGTGCAAATAAATCCCAGAACAACAGCAAAGGACCTTGTGAAGATGATGGAGGAAACAGGTACAAAACTATCTATATCCACAGTAAAAAGCAACATCTCAAGACGTCGGTCAGGAAGTTAAAGCTTGGACGCAAATGGGTCTTCCAAATCGACAATGACCCCAAGCATACTTCCAAAGTTGCGGCAAAATGGCTTAAGGACAACAAAGTCAAGGTATTGGAGTGGCCATCACAAAACCCTGACCTCAATCCTATAGAAAATGTGTGGGCAGAACTGAAAAAGCGTGTGCGAGCAAGGAGGCCTACAAACCTGACTCAGTTACACCAGCTCTGTCAGGAGGAATGGGCCAAAATTCACCCAACTTATTGTGGGAAGCTTGTGGAAGGCAACTCGAAACATTTGACCCAAGTTAAACAATTTAAAGGCAATGCTACCAAATACTAATTGAGTGTATGTAAACTTCTGACCTACTGGGAATGTGATGAAAGAAATAAAAGCTGAAATAAATCATTCTCTCTACTATTATTCTGACATTTCACATTCTTAAAATAAAGTGGTGATCCTAACTGACCTAAGATAGGGAATTTTTACTAGGACTAAATGTCAGGAATTGTGAAAAACTGAGTTTAAATGTATTTGGCTAAGGTGTATGTAAACTTCCGACTTCAGCTGTAATTCACTATGCGAAGCAGTAATTGTTTCAAAACATCTCCTGCCATGTCACTGATGTGTCGTGAAACAGTGTTGTTTGATGAAGTCATTGTCTGTATAGTTTTTTGGGCCTTTTCCCTCTGCATTGTCCCAGCCATATCTGCGGCAGCAGGAAGAATTAAGTCCTTCACAATAGTATCAGGCTTGCCTCCCCTAGCCACTCGGTAGCTCACCATATAAGACGCTTCTAGCCCCTTTCTATTAATGGTATCTGTTGCTTTTATACATGTCTTGCTACTCGAAAGTCGTCTTTATTCTCGCTCAAAAAACTCCTGTAGCTCATTTTTCAAATTGTCTTGTTTCGTTTCTAAATGTCTGTGCAAGAGTGAAGGTTTCCTGCGAGAGAGTAACAGTTAACTTCTTTGGGATAGGGGGCAGTATTTTCACGGCTCGATAAAAAATGTACCCGATTTAATCTGGTTACTACTTCGGCCCAGAATATGAATATGCATATAATTAGTAGATTTGGATAGAAAACACTCTAAAATTTATAAAACTGTTTGAATGGTGTCTGTGAGTATAACATAACTCATATGGCAGGCCAAAACCTGAGAAGATTCCATACAGGAAGTGCCCTGTCTAACAATTTGTTGTCCTTCTGTTGCATCTCTATCGACATTACAGCATCTGTGCTGTAACGTGACACTTTCTAAGGCTTCCATTGGCTCTCTAAAGCCGCCAGAAAGTGAATTGGTGTGTCTGCTGTCTCTGGGCAAAGTACAGCAGCTCTGTTTGTGAGTGGTCAGCCTGGGGACAGTGACACTGGAGATGTGCGGTCAAGAGACTTCTCCATTTTTTTCTTTCAGCCTTTGAATGAATACAACGTTGCCCGGTTGGAATATTATCGCTATTTTACGAGAAAAATAGCATAAAAATTTATTTTAAACAGCGTTTGACATGCTTCTAAGAACGGTAATGGAATATTTTGATTTTTTTTGTCACGAAATGCGGTACGGAGGTATTTGGATATAACTATGGATTATTTGGAACCAAAACAACATTTGTTGTTGAAGTAGAAGTCCTGGGAGTGCATTCTGACGAAGAACAGCAAAGGTAATCCAATTTTTCTAATAGTAATTCTGAGTTTAGGTTGTCCCAAACTTGGTGGGTGTCAAATTAGCTAGCCGTGATGGCCGAGCTATGCACTCAGAATATTGCAAAATGTGCTTTCGCCGAAAAGCTATTTTAAAATCGGACATAAAGATTGCATAAAGGAGTTCTGTATCTATAATTCTTAAAATAATTGTTATGTATTTTGTCAACGTTTATCATGAGTAATTTAGTAAATTCACCGGAAGTTTTCGGTGGGTATGCTAGTTCTGAACATCACATGCTAATGTAGAAAGCTGTTTTTTTATATAAATATGAACTTGATTGAACAAAACATGCATGTATTGTATAACATAATGTCCTAGGAGTGTCATCTGATGAAGATCATCAAAGATTAGTGCTGCATTTAGCTGTGGTTTGGGTTTATGTGACATATGCTTGCTTGGAAAATGGCTGTGTGATTATTTGTGTCTATGTACACTCCTAACATAATCTAATGTTTTGCTTTCGCTGTAAAGCCTTTTTGAAATCGGACAATGTGGTTAGATTAACGAGAGTCTTATCTTTAAAATGGTGTAAAATAGTTGATTGTTTGAGAAAATTGAATTGTGGTATTTTAGTTGGTTTTGTATTTCGCGCCATGCGATGCCATTGGCTGTTGGCTAGGGGTTCCGCAGGCGGAACGGGGTTCGGCTAGCGGAACGTCTGTCCTCAACAGGTTAAGGTCCTGGAGTGGCCTAGCCAGTCTCCAGACCTTAATCCCATAGAAAATCTGTGGAGGGAGCTGAAGATTCGAGTTGCCAACCGTCAGCCTCGAAACCTTAATGACTTGGAGAAGATCTGCAAAGAGGAGTGGGACAAAATCCCTCCTGAGATGTGTGCAAACCTGGTGGCCAACTACAAGAAACGTCTGACCTCTGTGATTGCCAACAAGGGTTTTGCCACCAAGTACTAAGTCATGTTTTGCAGAGGGGGTCAAATACTTATTTCCCTCATTAAAATGCAAATCAATTTATAACATTTTTGACATGCGTTTTTCTGGATTTTTTTGTTGTTATTCTGTCTCTCACTGTTCAAATAAACCTACCATTAAAATTATAGACTGATCACTTCTTTGTCAGTGGCAAACGTACAAAATCAGCAGGGGATCAAATACTTTTCTCCCTCACTGTATACGCTCCTAACACAGATACTCCTGCTTCAATGTCAAAAATGATAACCCTGTTCAATGAGCATTGTGTTTCCTTTGGAGTGGTGGCCGGAGATTTTAATTGTACCCTCAACCCAACCCTAGACAAATCATCTCAAGTCCCCACCACAAATCCTAGATCTGCAAAGATGTTAAACTCTCTTACTAAAGAGATGGTACTAATAGATATCTGGAGAGAGACTAATAGATCAACTATACATACTACTCTAATGTCCATAACACCTACTCCCGTATAGATTACATTTTTACCCCAAAGAGTTTCATAAATTCAGCCACGTGTACAATCGGACCCATAGCACTTTCAGATCACACCTTTGTCCACCTCCGCTTTGACCTCTGCAAAAACATTCTGTTGTCAAAGAGCTGGAAATTCAACACCTCCATGTTATCAAACGAAGCGTTCCATTCATTGGTAACTACATGGATAGACAACTACACACAAGACAACAAAGATTCTCCTGTTTCTCCGGCCACAATGTGCGACGCTGCTAAAGCCACACTAAGAGGTCAGCAAATTGCATATGCTTCCTCTAAGAAAAAAGCAATGGAAGCACACAGGCTAGATCTTCAGAGGGAACTGGAGCACTGTGAAAAAGTACATAAACAATCCCCAGACAGCACCTCCTGGAGTCAACTTAAAGCAGCCAAAGCCAAACTGAATTTGGACTATACTCGGGAGATAAAAAAAAAGTTTTCTTTACTAAACAGAAATACCATGAGTATAGCAATAGGCCGAGTAGATTGCTTGCTTACCAATTAAAAAAGAGCAGTCAGAGCGTACAATCATGGCTATCCGAACAGCAGAGGACAAGGTCACATATGACCCAAAAAAGATACATTTAACTTTTCATGATTTTTACTGCAAACTATATACCTTTGAGAGAAAACATACGGAGGCAGAACTCCCCTCCTTCCTAGAGGGATTCTCGCTACCTAAACTATCAGAGACCGACCAAGAAGATCTCATCTCCCCCTTCACTCCTGAGGAGATCCTGGAGGCAATTACATCCATGCCACCTAATAAGTCCCCATGCCCAGATGGATTCCCCAGAGAGTTCTACAAAGCTTTTTGGCCCCAGCTCAGCCCTATTTTCATGCCAATGCTGGATGATTTTTGCAAAAACTGAGTTCTCCCAGACTCAATGCACACAGCTCGCATTACAGTGTTGCTCAAAAAAGACAAGGACCCTCTATCCTGCTCGTCCTTCCGGCCCATAAGCTTGTTGGATTTCGACTACAAAATAATTACCAAATTGCTCGCCAAAAGAATAAACACTCTTCTTCCCAAAATAATAAAAGCGGACCAAACTGGATTTATTAGAGATAGATACTCTTCTGACAACATTCGCAATATTATTGATCAAGAAGACCCCTGTCCTGCTGGCTTCACTGGATGGAGTGGAGCTTTCTGTTCGCAGTCTTAGAAAAGTTCAATATGGGCCCAAACTTTATTAAATGAATTAAGTCCCTATACTCTCACCCAAGTGCCATGGTGACTATTAACAGTCTGAACTCTGACAGATTCCCTTTGGGACGGGGCACAAGACAAGATTGCCCGCTGTCCCCCCTGCTCTACTTGTTGGGGGCGGAGCCTCTGGCAGAGTTAATAAGGAGCAATCCAAGTATTATGGGTGTTTCTGCAGACGGCCTGCAGCACAAGATTTCGCTTTACGCGGATGATGTCTTGCTCTACATATCCAACCCTGAGAAATCCCTCCCATTTTAGACACAATTTCTCAGTATGGCAAGTTTTCAGGATATAAGATAAATTTGAACAAATCCACTGTCTGCCCTCTCAATCTTACACTCACCAGCTCTATGAAGACACTATGTCCATTCCAATGGAAGACACAGGGGTTTCAATACCTTGGGATCTTCATAACACCAGATCTGAATAGCCTTTTCAAGGAAAATTATCTTCTACTCCTGGATCGAATCAAGAACGATCTCCAAACCTGGATCTCCCTCCCAATTAGCCTAGTCGGAAGAATTAATGTCATCCGTATGAACATCCTCCCTAGACTGAACTATTTATTTCAGATGCTCCCATGCTATCTCCCAGTTTCCTTTTTCAAAACAACTAACCAAAGCTTCACCAAATTTATATGGGACAATAAAAAACCTAGGATCAAATTCTCCACTCTATCGAAACCTGAATCTAATGGTGGTCTTGCCCTTCCCTCCCTTCAATTGTACTACTGGTCTGCCCAAATCCGCAACATGCTAACATGGATCACAAACAGACAAGAGTCAACGTGGATTCAGATAGAAGCCCAATCCTGTGGTTCATTGCCCCTAAGCTCAATTATATTCATTAATAACTTTAGTAAAGTGGGCAACATAGCCAAAACCTTTGTGATTTACAGCACCCTACTAGCGTGGAGTGACTGTAAGAAATACCTGGGCATTTCCTCCCAAATATGTTCTCACTCACCTATAGCAGGCAACCCAGACTTGCCAAAAGCCCTGAGTGATGCCAACTTTAATCTTTGGCATACTCAAGGAATCAGGACCTTTTCAGACCTATTTCATCAGAAAACCACTACACTGAAATCCTTTCAAGAGCTCTGCAGTGAATTCAATGTGCCAAGATCCCATAAAAAAAAATATCTTCAAATTAGACATGTCATTTCCTCATTTACTTCCAAGAGGAGGTTTAGAGCTCAGCTGAATGAAGTTGAAACCCTTCTTGTCACAGCACAATCCATTAAAGGCAAAATCTCCTATATCTATAGACTCCTTTCTGAGAAAGGAGGCTCCTCCTTTACTCCTTTGAAAATAATCTGGGAAAAGGACCTTGGTCTGACTATCAGTGATTAGTTATGGGCGGAGGTTTGCCACAGGGTATACTGCTCCTCTACTAATGTAAAAATGAAAGAATCTAATTACAAATGTTTGTACACATTTTATTACACTCCAATGAGACTCCATAGAATGAAAACAGACATTTCTCCTAACTGTAAAATATGTACCTCTGAAAGTGGAACCTCTATGCATGTATTTTGGAGCTGTAGAGAGATCTATACATACTGCCGCACAGAAAATACTAGATGTACAGTTTGATATGACCCCGTGTATCTATCTATCTTAATGCCCAGCAGGACTTTGTTCTTGATCCTGACAGAGAAAATTTGCTGATGACTATTACATACTTTGCTAAGAAATGTATTCTTCTATTGTGGGCCTCTAATACTTCTCCTACATTTAAAATGTGGATTGACCAAATTGTTGACTTTCTCCCTTTTGAAAAGCTCACTTATGACCTCCGCAAGAGACAGCCCAAGTTTGATAGACTCTGGTCTCCACTACTCAACTATATTTCAAATTGGACAGAGTAAATGGGGTGATTAGGGAAATGAGCAGAAACATGCTGTGTGAGGTGCTGTAAAAACTAAAAACTAATTATTTGCTCGTCGTCTCAGCTAAGGCTGGAAATAGCTAATAAGAACCTTGATAGTGCTGCTGCAAGTTTATATATATATATATATATATATATATATATATTTCTTTTTTCTTTTTTCTAATTATTCTTAAATAATTTTTTATTATTTTCAATTTTTTATATATACTGCTCAAAAAAATTAAGGGAACACTTAAACAACACAATGTAACTCCAAGTCAATCACACTTCTGTGAAATCAAACTGTCCACTTAGGAAGCAACACTGATTGACAATAAATTTCACATGCTGTTGTGCAAATGGAATAGACAACAGGTGGAAATTATAGGCAATTAGCAAGACACCCCCAATAAAGGAGTGGTTCTGCAGGTAGTGACCACAGACCACTTCTCAGTTCCTATGCTTCCTGGCTGATGTTTTGGTCACTTTTGAATGCTGGCGGTGCTTTCACTCTAGTGGAAGCATGAGATGGAGTCTACAACCCACACAAGTGGCTCAGGTAGTGCAGCTCATCCAGGATGGCACATCAATGCGAGCTGTGGCAAGAAGGTTTGCTGTGTCTGTCAGCGTAGTGTCCAGAGCATGGAGGCGCTACCAGGAGACAGGCCAGTACATCAGGAGACGTGGAGGAGGGCGTAGGAGGGCAACAACCCAGCAGCAGGACCGCTACCTCCGCCTTTGTGCAAGGAGGAGCAGGAGGAGCACTGCCAGAGCCCTGCAAAATGACCTCCAGCAGGCCACAAACGTGCACGTGTCTGCTCAAACGGTCAGAAACAGACTCCATGAGGGTGGTATGAAGGGCCCGACGTCCACAGGTGGGGGTTGTGCTTACAGCCCAACACCGTGCAGGACGTTTGGCATTTGCCAGAGAACACCAAGATTGGCAAATTCGCCACTGGCGCCCTGTGCTCTTCACAGATGAAAGCAGGTTCACACTGAGCACATGTGACAGACGTGACAGAGTCTGGAGACGCCGTGGAGAACGTTCTGCTGCCGGCAACATCCTCCAGCATGACCGGTTTGGCGGTGGGTCAGTCATGGTGTGGGGTGGCATTTCTTTGGGGGGGCCGCACAGCCCTCCATGTGCTCGCCAGAGGTAGCCTGACTGCCATTAGGTACCGAGATGAGATCCTCAGACCCCTTGTGAGACCATATGCTGGTGCGGTTGGCCCTGGGTTCCTCCTAATGCAAGACAATGCTAGACCTCATGTGGCTGGAGTGTGTCAGCAGTTCCTGCAAGAGGAAGGCATTGATGCTATGGACTGGCCCGCCCGTTCCCCAGACCTGAATCCAATTGAGCACATCTGGGACATCATGTCTCGCTCCATCCACCAACGCCACGTTGCACCACAGACTGTCCAGGAGTTGGCGGATGCTTTAGTCCAGGTCTGGGAGGAGATCCCTCAGGAGACCATCCGCCACCTCATCAGGAGTATGCCCAGGCGTTGTAGGGAGGTCATACAGGCACGTGGAGGCTACACACACTACTGAGCCTCATTTTGACTTGTTTTAAGGACATTACATCAAAGTTGGATCAGCCTGTAGTGTGGTTTTCCACTTTAATTTTGAGTGTGACTCCAAATCCAGACCGCCATGGGTTGATAAATTGGATTTCCATTGATTATTTTTGTGTGATTTTGTTGTCAGCACATTCAACTATGTAAAGAAAAAAGTATTTAATAAGATTATTTCATTCATTCAGATCTAGGATGTGTTATTTTAGTGTTCCCTTTATTTTTTTGAGCAGTATATATATATTTTTTTAAATTACAATTATTTTTATTCTTTATTTTATTCTTATTTTATTAAGTCTGTCACATCTGTGAATGTGGAATGTGTTTTGTTGGTTGATTGTGTCATGACGTTGGCCTGTGGGTAAGGTTTATGACCCCCCCCCATAAATACCTTTCTCCCTTCCCCTCTCTGACCCTACTGAAGGACTTGAATAGCCTGTGTTAAATATAGAGAGTCTGGGAACATCAAACAAATGGGGAAAGGAACCATATTTTGGTAATAAAACCAGTTGGAAATATGCTTGATAACGTAATGAGTAGGGATGTCAGTTCGTTGTTATCTGGGACATTATGATTGATGACAGGACGACATAAACTGTACCTGAGAAAGTATACACCCTCTAGTTATCAGAGTCACATGGAATTGTTATGCAATTGAAATGTTTGATATTGAAATTGTTTGTTAGGAGATTAAATGTAATTTTAGCTTCCAAATGAGAGAATTGGGTTTTCATAAGGAAAGTGCCCTGCTTGATCAGTGGCCCACCCCTGTGAAGAGGAGGGGTTATAATATAAACGATGAAACACATCCTTCCCCCCTCTCCACTATATAAGCCTTTGACGAAAAGATAACCAGTGGTTCCAGTACGGGAGGTCTGCAGCCTCTACGTTAGAAGGACACACATGTCAAGGACAGAACTAAGCCAACCTCGGCGTGAGCTATGGTATGAACTGGTATGAACTTTGAGCTTATTCACTACAGAAGTGATACTTCCTAGCCGTTGAGTTAGCAGCGGCCACTGAAGACGTGGGCTAGGAAAGGACGGACGACGGATCCAGTCTAACAGACGGACGAAGATACCACCACGTATCCAATTTACCACCAGAGACATTGTTCCGAGTACAGGAAGATCTGTTGGCCAACCCGGCCAGCATCTACGACCAATCTACCGAAGCGCAGCTCAGAGTAAATATTCATTGCATTTTCCTTTTCCAAATGGGCGGTAATTTAGAATGCATAAGATAATGTATTTACGATAGCATAGCTGCTGTTTGTGGTTCCTAAGTCTTCCCGCTCTTTCATTCAAGCCCAACCCCCTTTCCTTTGTGTAACCAGGTTCCGTCCACCGGGACGTTTTCTGTATGACATCATTGGTATTCTGTGTATATGTAATTCTGTGTGATTAGTTTAGGTATTTAGTAAATAAATAATTAAACCCAATTTTGTATTGCTGATTCAACTTGTTAGCCAGGGTTCGTGAAGATAACCAAGAATTTACAACTTTCATTATGAGACTGAAAATAAGATAAGGGTTAATATTGACTGCTATCGATGTAAAATATTACTAAGTATTTTAAGAGTTTATTCGGAAGATAACGGCTCTATAAACGTTCTTCCGTGGTGCCCCGGCTTTCTAGTTAATTACATTTACATGATTAGCTTAATCAGGTAATATTAATTACCGAGAAATCATTTTATAGGTTAGCATGTCATATCACTTAATCCGGCATAGCCAAAGACACGACAATTGAAAAACAAGAAAACGTAATAAAACTTTAAATTGAAAAATATATATGTATATAAAATAATAATACTTTTATTTTTTGTATATTTTTTTAATGTGAATCACATTTTTACCTGGCGTATCCCCGACGGTATTGCGCATACCCCAGTTTGGGAATACCTGCACTAGCAGATCAATGAGGAAAGCAATGATCTCACTGAAACAGACCATCTATCGTATTGTGATTCTTAATGTGGCTAAACTACAGAGCAGAGTGATGGAACTGACTTATCGTCCTGACATTGATTTTAACTGGAGATACTGTCTCCTCTTCTCTCACACAAAGCGCCGTGTCGTGATAATTTGTAAGAGACAAGTAGTAACAAAACCCTTCTTTCCTTCCAGATTAATACTAGAATTGTGTGCAATTTTTTCTAAGGAACAGTCATTTAATGTTGTTTTTGTCTTCTTTTATTTACTTTTCTATCCATGTTTAGTGATGATGAGAGAGTTTTTGAAGAAGTAAATTGAGGGACACTCAGAATGTGGAGTGACCTGGAAGCACAGCCAGTCATGTGGATCCTCTCCCCCCATTTAAGAGTGGTCTGGCCTCAGGTCTCAGCCAGCCAGCGGCCTGGTCCTAAGGAAGCACCCTCCCTGTGTTTCCCTAATGAAGCACAGCATCTGGACCCTGGGCTGCTTTATGGCTCTATCAGGTGGAGGCAACATAGGAGGGGAGGAGGAGGAGAAGAAGGAGGAAGCAGGTTGAGGTTGGAGGGTTGGTGGGGGGAGATGGAGCCCATAGGGTCATTTTCTTCTCCCTCTATTTTGAGGAGCAGCAGGAGAGAGATGAGGAGCAGGAGAGATGTTCATGTCTGCTGGCCGATTGCCTGAGGTGAGGTGCACTTCCAGGGTTGATGAATGGGATGGCTATATTGGTTAAATTGCCTCTGTCACACCACCAGAGGGAAAAGGGTATAAAAAAAAGAGGACTGCGAAATTCTCCATCATTTACAAAGATGAATGATCTTTAAATTAGTGGATTACAGTGAAAAGAGGAAGACAGACAGGAAGTTTTGACAGGAAGTAATGAGTATTGTGACACATGAGACAGGTGTAATTGGCACAAAGGTGTTTCTTTGCAATGAATACTAACTACTGGACAGCCTGGATTTCCTGGATCATATTATCTAGAAACCACCATTTATTTTCAGATACAGTTTTTTTATATGTAGGAAGTAATATAATAAAAGAACTAGAATCATAAATGTGTCATAAGTGTTACAGTATGGACACAAGGCTATGTCACATAACTGTTGACCAGGGATGAATGTCATATGTGTATTGGACACCGAGAGCAACAGCACAGCACTGTAAAGGAAAAGACAAGGTAAAACAAAGCAAAGTTATCTTTCTTACTCTCTCTCCTCTCCGCAGTGAGATTCTTTTTTTAAAGGATCATTGTCTGTCTGGCTGAAGCCAGAGGGTAACAGCAGTCTGGAGAGATAAGCCTGTGTGCCATCAGCAGGTTGCCTGTGATAAGCATCTTGTCAGTGTCTGCAGGAACTTCCTGAGGAGGATACATGTTGTATTACAGAATGTCGGACAACCTCTGTTACCTGCAGATAAAGGCCCCATTCTATTCCTCCCATTCCGTCACACTGGCTGGCAGAAAAAGCAGTTAGACAGTCTTTCAATTAAGCCTGTTATCATTTCTCACAGCTAGAATGCTAAAGCAGGAGACAGATATGCTGAACATTTATGCTGTACCATTTGTTATTGTACAGACTGTAGACACATAAGACATTCTTAGTATTTTCCATATCCAACATTATTGTGTTTTCAGTGACTGGTAATGCAATATGCCCACAACACAGAGAGAAGACATACATTACCTTGTGTTTCCTCCTGCACCCCAATTAGATGGAGATTCTCCAGGCCGTGTTAGTTAAGCATTAAATATGTTCCCATTAGATTGTTTCTCCGACAACCCAGCGGAGACACTTCATTTTCAAATACATATGAATTATGCCCCTAAATAGACTTGTGCTTTGAAGCCTTGGGCGAGATAGAAGGAGATGAGGTTGGGCCAACTTCCTAGAGCCAGGAGTCATCAAACTCAAGAGTTCATTCACAAAGGGGGTCCTCCTTCAAGCAGTCGATAGAGCATCGCTCCCCGAACAAGAACAATCCCATTAAAATCTCCAGCTGTCGAGTGCATCTCTTTGACATTAGCTAACTGGGTTGTCATGGAAACAGTGGCTTGTTAGGGATGCTAATGCTCAGAAGCCTGCTGGTTTTAACACCAAGGGGTCTGTATGGCTCTATCTATTCATCCCATTACATCCACCACCTACTGGAAGTAGAATCCTGAAAATAGAGTAACCGGGGACACCAATTATTAAGATAAGAGGGCATATAACTGTATAATAGATGACACATTGCAAAATAAGCCATGCAATGTGTCTCACCACAAATCTCTTCAGCATCTGTGATACATTCACCACAGGACACATAGAACTTTAAATAAAGGTCCCTGTGGCGTAAAGCTAACGCGTCTCATCTATCGCACATGTTACCGGACTGCCTTGGATGATTTTGCCATCTCTTTGATAGCGTGACTTGTAGGCGGATTCGACAGCCCAGTGATTTGAAAATGTGTCATGACTGACAGATGGTGTCGTGATGATCAGGCACACATGCATCAGAGTCATATATCATCCATCCATCTATGGCTCTGACATGCATTACTTCTCTCCTGTCGCTTTTCCCTTAAGGCCGTGCAAGGCTGCTGGTGAAGATGCATTTTTAGTCAGTTAGATGTCAAGGTGTGAAAATAGCACAGTTGAGTAACCGCAAGCAAATCAAGGTGCTCTAACAGTGACACACGTTCTCACTCGTCATCCAGTACAATATGTGTGAGTGTTCATTCAACAATTCAGCCATTAGAATGCCTCCACCATTGCACAACTATTGTAACTCCAATCAACAAGACATTCCAAAAGCCACTTCCAAAATATCACTCAACAAGTAACAACTCCAACAGCTGTCTTTGGGAGAGGATGGAGCAAAGGTTATGGTAGATGTGGTGATGGTGAGGATGTGCAGTGCAGACTTTCTTTCTGAGGAGAAGGAAGGAGAGAGGATGGAGAGATTGCCTGCAGTGTTTCTACCCCTCCTCCCTGGTTCCTAACTGCTTTTAGGATGGATGGCTGCCTAGCTCCCCTCCCTGGATGGCCCCCATTGTGAGAGGCGAGGTGGAGGGCCTTCTTAACTCTACGGGATTGGTGTCCCCTCCGCGGGACGGTTGAGCTAACGTAAGCTAATGTGATTAGCATGAGGTTGTAAGTAACAGGAGCATTTTCCAGGACATAGACATATCTGATATGGGCAGAAAGCTTAAATTCTTCTTAATCTAACTGCACTGTTCAATTTACAGTAGCTATTACAGTGAAATAATACCATGCTATTGTTTAAGAGTGCTAAGTTATGAACTTGAAAAGTTATTAATAAAACAATTAGGCACTTTTGGGCAGTCTTGATTCATAATGTTTAACAGATATGAAATGGTTCATTGGATCAGTCTAAAACTTTGCACATACACTACTGCCATCTAGTGGCCAAAATCTAAATTGGTCTGGGCTGGAATAATACATTATGGCCTTCTCTTGTATTTCAAAGATGATGGTACAAAAGCCCCCACAAAAAACATGTTTTTTCTTTGTATTATCTTTTACCAGATCTAATGTGTTACATTCTCCTACATTAATTTACCATTTCCACAAACTTCAAAGTGTTTCCTTTCAAATGGTATCAAGAATATGCATACCCTTGCTTCAGGTCCTGAGCTACTTGCAGTTAGATTTGGGTATGTCATTTTAAGCAAAAATTGAAAAAAAGGGTCGGATCCTTAAAAGGTATCTATACTTTTACTGAAGTATGAAAATTGGGTACTTTTTCCACCACTGGCGATTTACAACTTGTCCAATGGCCAATGAGCACTGATACGTTTTATCTATAATTTCTCTTCATTATTTATCTTGACAAGGATTAAAAAGGATTTGCCAGTAAATTGTCGACTTGATTCATGATGATGACTGCTAGCTAAGATTTTGAAAGTATGATGTTGACATGATCAGTCCAATCAAAGCTACTGTAGATATAATGTGATTTGACACCCTGTTATCTGTGGCCAATGACCTTGAGCCTTCTTGGATGGGCACTTCTAATGTAATTCTATGGCAGCACCCAAGGGGCTAGAATTTTCGAAGTCTCCCTGTAGACTTGGCGTTGACATAGTGTCCCCATGAATGACAGAATACTGAGCCAATCACGGCGAAATGCTCCATATTTTCTGCTGGTTAGCCCCACCACCACAGAAAGCACTGAGCTAGGCTGAAACACCTGCATTTTGGAGCTCCCTTACTCAAGAAAATCAAAAACAGACCATGTTTGTATGCGGCTTTATTAACTCAACTATATATTTTTTGACATTGTTTGCAAACTGATGTGACACGTATTAATGCCAAAATAACATACAAAACAGGCATGCCCAAAAAAATGTGGGGCTCAATGCCCTGAATGACGGGCTGCCACTGGGTATAGATACAGGTTCTCAGTGATCCACTGCATTCTGAGGTATAGATGAGGCTAAACGCTGTATCTACCTATGAGAGCACTTTGCTTTGTGTCCAAACAGATAGGCAGGCAGACGAGAGAGAGGAGAGGCCAGCTCTGACACTAAATCACCTCAGCACCCACAGGGCTCTGTCGGAAGACAGATGAACTGCCAATCCTCGGACGGCAGAGGCAGGAATTAGCCTGCACTCAGCTAATTATACGAATCACTATGAGCGGGTCATTAAATACAAGATAAATCTAACATCATGTGCGTTACTGTGTCATCCATCAGACGCCTGCCATCCCCTCTCCCTTCAGCAGGGTGGAACTCATGCAGATCCATCAGCCCAATGCATGGGAAACCATAGATTGTCCCATTTCACAAACAATGGGGGAGGACGGGTTTTATAAGATGGCAGGGATGCCCTTAGTTCGTAGAGTTTGATACATTGTGAGTTAAGCAGTAAATAATGGCCAGCAGCAGGCATTGAATGGATGTAGCTGGCTCACTCACTCATACAGTTTCCAAACTGCTGTAGCAGCCCCTTAATAGAAAGTTACTCAAGTAAAAGTGAAAGTAAGCCAGTAAATTACTACCTGAGTGAAAGTCTGAAATGATTTGGGTTTAAATATACTTAAGTATCAAAAGTAAATGTAATTGCTAAAATATACTTAAGTATCAAAAGTAAAAAGCATTCAAAATGTCTTATGTTAAGCAAAGCAGACGGCACCGTTTTCCTGTTTTCAAAATGTACGGATAGCCAGGGGCACTCAGACATTATTAACAGAATATGCATTTGTGTTTAGTGAGTCCACCATTTACATTTTAGCAGACGCTCTTATCCAGAGCGACTTACAGTAGTGAATGCATACATTTCATTAATTTCATTTCATGCATTTTTTTTACCTTTTTTTTGTACTGGCCCCCCGTGGGAATCGAACCCACAACCCTGGCGTTGCACACACCATGCTGGCGTTGCAAACACCATGCTCTACCAACTGAGCCACAGGGAAGACGGTTCCACCAGACGAGAGGCAGTAGGGATGACCACGTGTTTTCTTGATAAGTGTGTGAATTTGATAATTTTCCTGTCCTGCTAAGCATTCAAAATATAATGAGTACTTTTGGTTGTCAGGGAAAATGTATGAAGTGAAAAGTATAATATATTCTTTAGTAATGTAGTGAAGTAAAAGTCAACAATATAAATAGTAAAGTAAAGTACAGATACCCCCCAAAATTACGTAAGTAGTACTTTAAAGTATTTTTACTTAAGTACTTGACACCACTGGAAATCGCAAATTCAACAATGAGTGGTTTGGAAGGAATCAGTGGCTAACTGAGTTCAAGAACTCGGGCAAAAACGAGCTACAACTGGGAAAGTACAGTTTGAACTTTCATCCAACTCGGAATTGTAAACCGGGAACTCGGGCCTCTTTCTAGAACTACAACCTGAAGATCACTGACATCATCATGATTTGACCCTTTTTCCCCCCAGAGTTCCCAGTTGTCTCGAAAGCACCATAAATCCAGAGAATGCCAGACTTTGATGACAAAATGTGCCCACGAAAGACTGCCGCGCTACCATCCTGTTCAAGTGAGCACAGCACAACAAGGTGAGTCCAAAAATGTCTTCTATGCTGCTGGAAAAAGTATGTAATATGCCAGGGAGATATGTATACTGTAGCTAAGAAAGTAATACTACGCGTATGTTGTGTAGTAGGCTGTTAGTAGCCCATGTGCCTCACCCTAGTAATTTGGTATATTTTCCCCTCTTAATTTCGCCTACTATTCTGGTGCACATGTTGCCTATAAACTGTTTTTGAGAAATGTAATCATTGAATATTGTAAGAGCTTTCATTGTCTGCTTATATGCCCCCTTTATTTATACTACGGTTCTGACTTAGTGTACAGGGAGAACACTAAGAATGGCCCATGTTCTGAATTCTGTTGCTGTACATTTCAAATAGTTATATTGACTACGTCCGTCCTAGCTCGCTTATTAATGTCTTTATCAAAATTACAGATTGCCTCCTATCTGCTTGTTGTCCCATTATGCCCTAGTTTGTACATCTCAATTGTCAGTAGAAACCACATTTGTTTAAGCAAGTCAGCCATATCAGCTATGTTTTTTTAAAGGCAGTAACTGAGGCTGAATGAACTGTTTCGCTGCCAGACAAGGCTCCGCTGATAGCCAGGTGTAGCAGTGGTAATATCATTACACAAGGCGAGACCCAGATGCAGACACCAGAGGCAGATGGTTGGAGTCTAAGATGTTTAATAATCCAAAAAGGAGTAGGCAAGAGAATAGTCGTGGACAGGCAAATGGTCAAAACCAGTTCAGAGTCCAAGAGGTACAGAGTGGCAGACAGGCTCGAGGTCAAGGCAGGCAGAATGGTCAGGCAGGCGGACACAGAGTCCAGAAACAAGCAAGGGTCAAAACCGGGAGCAAAGGCAGGAGAACGGGAAAAAACGCTGGTTGACTTGGAACATACAAGACAAACTGGCACAGAGAGACAGGAAACACAGGGATAAATACACTGGGGAAAAAAAGCGACACCTGGAGGGGGTGGAGACAATAACAAGGACAGGTGAAACAGATCAGGGTGTGACAGATAAGGTGTTGGGACTGCTGTTGGGACTTATGTAGATCCTAACAGTTTGTGGGCACCGTTTGTCACCGTTATAGTGCAATTCATGTATTGTTTAGAGTTGTGTGATGTAGTTGCTTTGCTGGCATGCATCCCACGTTTTTTCTTTCCCCCACCAAGATTTACATGCTAAAATCGTCACTGTCTATACCACAGGACCCACAGGGTCTATGTCAGTTTATGTTAGTCTGTGGTTTGATCTTTGACATCCATACAGACAGAACCAGACAGGGCATCTAGTGGTTAGAACATTGGGCCCATAACCAAAAGGTCGCTAGTTTGAATACCTGAAAAACCTGTCGATGTGCCCTTGTGCGATGTGTGACAATAAAACATTATAATATTTTTTTTAAATTACCACCTGACAGATCCAGCTTGTTGCCCACTATGGCTTGGTCGTTGATGTGTCAGAACCTGGTCCTGCTCACTCTGACTGCTACCATTCCATCCATGATTCATCTGGAACTAGTTGCTTTTCCATCAAGAGCAGAGCAGGCCTGCTGGGTGTCTGGTGCTCAAAGCCCTGAACAACTGTTGCCTATGAGGAACAAGGACTTCTCTGTGTCGTGGAGAGGCGTGAGTGTGGGCGACGTGAGGGGTGTGTGGACAACTTGCCTCAGACTTGTGTGTGCCCACCATCCCACTGCCACCATGGCCTCCCTCTTGGCGTGGCAGGAAGAAGAAAGAGCAGAATGAGAGCCAGTCTTATGATTCGCCACTCCCCCCCCCCCCCCCCGCAGGTTGTGTTAATGACCAGTTCCTTCTTAAGTAGGCTATCTATATGCAAAGTCTGTTCTAATGGATTTCCACATTATTTATTGATAATGTATTAATGTGCTGCACTGATGAGGAAAGAGGGCCATTGACATCCCCATGCTGAATGACTGGTGTAGACAGAGAGGTACAGAGGTGACTGGCTGAACATGTGTAACAGAGGTATAGGAAACCAGTTAGCAGACATAGTAAAGTACTGTAGTAACTCTCTTTAAAACGTGCTGTAATCCCATCCTGGATATGGCTTTCTCTCTGATGCTGTTTTCAGCCATGGCTTTACTGTGTACAATGTCGTTATTGCAGTTAGCTGTCAGCTCTTTCACCTTGAGGTTGCCCTCTGGACGCAGCATATGTCCCCCTGAAAGTAGAGCTCGGTTATGGTGAGTGGAGCACCTACAGTATGAGCTTGTACTCTGCAGCTTTCCCTCTCTCTCCTCCATCACATAGAGAACCTGATCCACTGGCCATGCACTCCATTTCCTGTCATGACCCATTCGGGCCATCAGTGGATGTGTGTGTGTGTGTGTGTGTGTGTGTGTGTGTGTGTGTGTGTGTGTGTGTGTGTGTGTGTGTGTGTGTGAGTGCGTGCGTGCCTGCGTGCCTGCGTGCCTGCGTGCGTGGACTGGGGGACAGACACACACACACAGGAATGAATGGTAGTGGGAGGCACAGACAGTGAAAGCAGCTCTATAGCTCTATCTAGATGACACTGGTTATTAACCATGCTTACACCATCCTGCACCCCTCCCCTCTCTATCAGACCTGATATGTGGGGATGAGCGGTGAACGGAGATAAACGTATCCTGCTCCAGATTCGATTACAGCCATATTGTTTCATCTCCCCATTAAGTGTATTTGATTTCCAGGGGGTGGGGTCCAGGGTGGGCCTGGGATGCGCTGTGGCAGCGATGGGGGCTAGAGGGCACCTCCGGTGGGCCGCGGTTATGCTGATGGTGCCTGGGAAGAGTGGTGAAGTGCGGAATGCTTACAAAATTACAGAGGGGACTTTGTTAAACCTCATTTGTGGAAGAGGTTCCAGTGTAATGCTCAGAGAGTACTATTCAGTGATCTGGCCCGGCCTGTAGAGAGAGGAGGATTACACCACCTGGCAGTAGATGACAGTGACACCACTGACAGAGGCTTTGTAGGATCGGCCCACTTATTAGGAGAATACATTACCTCCACAGTCCTCTGATGGTTGAGGTTAAGAGGGTCACTTTTTGGGTGTTAAGTGAAAATAGTACATGTAGGGAAACCCACCCATCACTTGTAGACGGTACAGTGCCTTCAGAAAGTATTCATACCCATTGACTTTTTCCACATTTTGTTGTGTTACAGCCTGAATTTAAAATGAATTAAATTGAGATTTCTGTCACAAGTCTACACACAATACCCTATAATGTCAAATTGGAATGATGTTTTTTGAAATTTGTACAAATTCAATTAAAATGAAAAGCTGAAATGTCTTGAGTCAAATAAGTGTTCAACCCCTTTGTTATGGCAAGTCTAAAGTTCAGGAGTAAAAATTGTCTTAACAAGTCAGATAATAAGTAGCATGGACTCACTCTGTGTGCTATAATAGTGTTTAACATGATTTTTGAATGACTCCCTCAACTCTGTACCCCACACATACAGATAATTGTAAGGTCCCTCAGACAAGCAGTGAATTTCAAACACAGACTCAACCACAAAGACCAGGGAGGTTTTCCAATGCCTCGCAAAGACGGGCACCTATTGGTAGATGGATAGTGTATCAATGCACCCAGTCACAATAAAGATACAGGCGTCCGTTGTAACTATGTTGCCGGAAAGGAAGGAAACCGCTCAGGGATTTCACCATGAGGCCAATGGTGATTTTAAAACAGTTACAGAGATTAATGGCTGTGATCGGGGAAAACTGAGAATGGATCAACAACATTGTAGTTATTCCACAATACCAACCGAACTGACAGAGTGAAAAGAAGGAAGCCTGTACAGAACTAACATATTCTAAAACATGCATCCTGTTTGCCACAAGGCACTAAAGTAATACTGCTAAAAAGAATTGAACAAAATGAAAACAGACTCATTCTGGGAATCACTCAGGTTTTCATGTTCAATTTACTGAGCATCAAACAGACAAACTAGCGATATGCACTATCTTGTCAGTCATAAATGACCTTCTCTGTAATGGGAAACTGGAGGGCATTTTATGATTGATCTTTAAATACCTCGAGCAGGTCTCTTTCAGAGAGACATTTTGTTTCAGAGTTTACATTGTGGAGTATGGGAGGAAAAAATAAAACATTGATTTGTTGTCAAATAGAATGAAGCATCATCAGACTTTTCAATCAGCTATATTTCAGGTGTCAGTTTGCATCATTGGATCTGTGGAGTGTGTGTGTTCAGTGGAGAGAAAGGATTTTGAATAAATAAGGGCCATGGGACTCACACACACACACGCACACGCGCACACACACACACACACACACACACACACACACACACACACACACACACACACACACACACACACACACACACACACACACACACACACACACACACACACACACACACACACACACACACACACGAGACGATGGGAAGCTCTGATTGGCCAAACACAGGGCTCAAAGAGTGATGACTGGACACAGCCCCACCAGCGCCGGCTGCATGCACAGGAAAATGAGTGGGAGTGTGTGTGAAAATATCTATTAGTAGTTGTTTGTGTGGCCTGGCCTCACATGCTAACAACAAACATGGGAAGCATACCTATACAAGTCATTTAACAAGGGTGTCAGATTATCGAACCCCAGATAATTGCTACCTTATTCATCTTAGAATAGGTAGGCAGACCTAATTACACTGCACTTATGTGAAGAAGAGTGACGCTGTCCTCTGGTGTTGCTTATGACATCATGCATGCAAGCTGATTTACATGTTCTGAATGGGCTTTTACGCCAGATGAAAAACCTGATGCCCTGACTGTTTAGTCAATTGGCAATTTCAAAGAGTCACATTTATGAGATTGCTAATAAAAAAGGAAGGACTTAATGAAAAAAGAAAAGGCTACAGAAGGCTGTGATGAATATATATCATTATTGATAGGCCCTGCCAAAGCATGCATTACATCACTCGTTGTCCAATGGGTTGGCCATTATTCCACTGGACTGAATCAATGCAATGAAAGTCCTTTGTATGCCCTGCTTCTATTTGATATTGGTCAGTCCTCAGAAATACTGCATCACTTGTCTTGTTATAATGGGGAAATGTAATGTTTTGTGTTTAATTCATACTGTATGTCATTCTCTCCATCTATTATCCCTGTGGAAGCTGAGCCTCTGTTCTGTTCATATCTTCCCCTTGTCCCACTTTGTTGTGTGACATGATGCAATAACAATCTCTCAGAGCAGCCTGTGAGGATAATGACATTTCCATTTCCCCACCAGAAGAGCAGGAGTGAGATAAGGCATATTGGTGTTAGTATGGGCCACAGACCTGAAGATTTGATGGCTGTCTGGAGTGGCTAGTAATGAGACCGAAGCAGTCAAGGGGCGTGGATCCGTAATGGAGATCCGTGTGGGGACAACGGAGGTAGTTGCACGGCACACAGGGGGAAAAGCAGGAAGCTACCTCTCAGTCTAGCCCAATGTCACCACTATCCTGGGCTCATAACTTTCAGAGCCACCATCTCCCTGTAGTCAGGAGGATGATAAAATTGATTGCCCTCCTTGCAATATAATGGTAACAGTCACTTTGGGAATCACTTTGCTACAGAACATCCAACTCTCCATGGTCCAAAATTGATTATAAAACAGCAACCTGCTGACCTGTTGGTAATGGCTGGGTGTATGCCTGCCTGGGTAGAAATGCTGACTCTGGGGGATAAGATGGTTAAAACTATTAGGAGAACTGGCCACTGAATGACAAAAACATTCAATTCGCTCAACTAAATCAACTGTTGGCCCATTTTTTAGCTGATACGCTTTTACACTGGTTCTATTTCATACAGGTACTAGCATGCTAACCAGATCAATACAAAGTTACTTATTTACATTGTTCCGGTGTTTGCTTGAAAGAATGGAAGAGGTTGGAAGATGGAGGTTGGAATAGGTTAGGGTCATTGAATGGGTCTACTCAACATGCAGAACATCCACCTGTATGTAACAGTGACACAGTGACACAGCCAGGTAGGTGCTGTCTGCAAACACATGCTGTACATGCAGGTGCAGTTGCTGTTTCTCCACCTGCCTAATATATTCTGTAAGACTTGTCTCCTTCACAGAGAAGAAACAAGGACACAGAGCCACACTCCTAGAAAAACAGTGCTATCCAGCAGCATACCACCCTGCAGCCCACTGCTGGCTTGCCTTTGAAGCTAAGCAGAGTTGGTTCTGGTCGGTCCCTAGATGGGAATCCAGATGCTGCCGGAAGTGGTGTTGGAGGGCCAGCAGGAGGCAGTCTTTCCTCTGGTTTAAAAAAATATATAAAAATTCCCTAGGGCAGTGATTGGGGACATTGCCCTGTGTAGGTTGCCGTCATTTGGATGGGATGTTACACGGGTGTCCTGACTCTGTGGTCATTAAAGCTCCCATGGCACTTATTGTAAGAGTAGGGGTGTTAACTCTGGTGTCCTGGCTAATTCCCAATCTGGCCCTCATACCATCATGGCCACCTAATCATCCCCAGCTTCCAATTAGCTCATTCATCCCCTCTGTAATTATTCCCCAGGTTGTTGCTGTAAATGAGAGTGTGTTCTCAGTCAATTTATCTGGTAAAATAAGGGTTTAAAAAAAGGGTTCTTCTGCTGTCCCTATAGGATAACTTTTTGAAGAACCCCTTTTGGTTCCATGTAGAACCCTTTCCACAGAGGGTTCTACAGTTGATATCGGAAGTTTACATACACCTTAGCCAAATACATTTAAACTCAGTTTTTCACAATTCCTGACATTTAATCCAAGTAAAAATGCCCTGTTTTAGGTCAGTTAGGATCACCACTTTATTTTAAGAATGTGAAATGTCAGAATAATAGTAGAGAGAATTATTTATTTCATCTTTTATTTCTTTCATCACATTCCCAGTGGGTCAGAAGTTTGCATACACTCAATTAGTATTTTGTAGCGTTGCCTTTAAATTGATTAATTTGGGTCAAACGTTTCAGGTAGCCTTCCACAAGCTTCCCACAATAAGTTGGGTGAATTTTGGCCCATTCCTCCTGACAGAGCTGCTGTAACTGAGTCAGGTTTGTAGGCCTCCTTGATTGCACACGCGTTTTCAGTTCTGCCCACAAATGTTCTATTGGATTGAGGTCAGGGCTTTGTGATGGCCACTCCAATACCTTGACTTTATTGTCCTTAAGACATTTTGCCACAACTTTGGAAGTATGCTTGGGGTCATTGTCCATTTGGAAGACCCATTTGCGACCAAGCTTTAACTTCCTGACTGATGTTTTGAGATGTTGCTTCAATATATCCACATAATTTTCCTCCCTCGTGATGCCAAAGCACCCCCACAACATGATGCTGCTATCCCCGTGCTTCACGGTTGGGATGGTGTTCTTCGGCTCCCCCTTTTTCCTCCAAGCATAATGATGGTCATTATGGCCAAACAGTTCTATTTTTGTTTCATCAAACCAGAGGACATTTCTCCAAAAACTACGATTTTTGTCCCGATGTGCAGTTGCAAACTGTAGTCTGGCTTTTTTATGGCGGTTTTGGAGCAGTGGCTTCTTTCTTGCTGAGCGGCCCTTCAGGTTATGTCAATATAGGACTCGTTTTACTGTGGAAATATAGATACTTTTGTACCCGTTTCCTCCAGCATCTTCACAAGGTCCTTTGCTGTTGTTCTGGGATTGATTTGCACTTTTCACACCAAAGTACGTTCATCTCTAGGAGACAGAACACGTCTTCTTCCTGAGCGGTATGACGGCTGCGTGGTCCCATGGTGTTTATACTTGCGTACTATTGTTTGTACAGATGAACGTGGTACCTTCAGATGTTTGTAAATTGCTCCCAAGGACGAACCAGACTTGTGGAGGTCTTGGCTGATTTCTTTTGATTTTCCAATGATGTCAAGCAAAGAGGCACTGAAATTGAAGGTAGGCCTTGAAATACATCCACAGGTACACCTCCAATTGACTCAAATGATATCAATTAGACTATCAGAATCTTCTAAAGCCATGACATTATTTTCTGGAATTTTCCAAGCTGTTTAAAGGCACAGTCAACTTAGTATATGTAAACTTCTAACCCACTGGAATTGTGATACAGTGAATTATGAGTGAAATAATCTGTCTGTAATCAATTGTTGGAAAAATTACTTGTGTCCTGCACAAAGTAGATGTCCTAACCGACTTGCCAAAACTATAGTTTATTAACAAGAAATGTTTGGAGTGGTTGAAAAACAAGTTTTCATGACTCCAAGCTAAGCGTATGTAAACTTCCGACTTCAACTGTATGGAACCCAAAAGAGTTCTACCTGGAACCAAAAGGGTTCTGCTATGGAGAAAGCTGCAGAACCCTTTTGGAACCATTTTTTTCTAAGAGTGTAGTTGCCAACACCAGATCTGAGACATACAAGCTGTGTGTCTAGCTCAGCCCTGGTGCCAGACCACCTGTGATTCTTCCCTCTGTGGTTATAGAGACCAAAGAGAGACCAGTTCAAACAGAGGGATATGCCTCATGTGAAGGGCTTAGCCAAAATGTAATCTTTCTCCATTCACACACCTGTCAGGTACAAACAGTCTGCAGTCATGTATTTCAGTATTTATTCCATGTATTTTTCATAGTAGGGGAATATAATATGTTTATTTTCCTCCTGGCTCCACTGGCTGTTCCTGCCCACCTCGGCTCTCTTTCCTACCCCCCTTCCCCCAGGACACAGAGAGGTCCAGACTACAGCAGGCGTCTGCTCTTCTGACTGCACCACACCACACCACCAACTGGACGTGAATGTGTGTGTGTGTGTGTGTATTTGTGTGTGTGCGTGCGTGCAAGCCTCCAACCAACAGCACCTCAGAGTTCTCTAAGCAAAGGGAGGGGAGGAGAAGAGGGAAAGAGGGGAAGAGGGGGCGAGCGAGGAAACAGAGTGATATAGGAGGGGAGATGGGAATGTCTGTGGAGAAGGTCATGCAATAAAACATGTCTGCCTGCATTTAGACACCACTCTGCACACCACTTTTCAAATGCCACAGACCGGAACTATCATGAGCAGGCAAGACAATGAGGAGTCACACAGAGGGACCAGCTAGCCCACGTGGTCTTGGGTGAGAGAGATACCAAACTAGACATGTCTCTAATGCCTGCCCTGTGATGTCTCATACTTACAATGCATACCACCCAAACACAGTGTGAATCTAACGTCAGTGTCTCCTTTCCGGCTGGAAACAGTACACTGTCTATGTTTCTTATGAAACTGTGTTAACATTGTCACTCGCTTTGCTTCAAGACCTCCTCCTCAAATATCTATTTTCTGTTGTATTGTCTGTTGAAATGAGGAGGCATATAAAGCCCTGTGTCCATGAAACCTTGTCTGTCTGTACTGTAGTGTGGTGGTCTGTGAGGTATGAGGCAGAGTGTTACAGAACAGGAGGCTTGTGTCAGCTTCACTTACCTCCCATCACCAGGTCTGGTAATTACACCTGGAATTGGGGGAACCAAGGTATTTACTCCCTCATACCCCAATTTCACCACACGCACGAGCACACACACACACACACCATCACCTCTTTATACTACCTCTGTTCTGTTCCCATTTTCTCATTTTCCTCTCTCTTTTTCCCTCTCCCTTTTTCTATTTCCTGTGACTCCCTCTCTGTATCCATTAGGTGTGACATTCCATTCAGCTTTTTAATCACCTCTCTCAGCTTTGTCCTTCTGGAGCCAAATCACTTCATAGACAAGGGTCATAAAGCCCATACGTGCCCTGTCCAGGAATACCTGGCTGTCTGACGCACCCAGACAGAGGCAAGCATGCATAGATACACACACACACACACACACACACACACACACACACACACACACACACACACACACACACACACACACACACACACACACACACACACACACACACACACACACACACACACACACACACACACACACACACACACTTTAACATCTTACAACCAAATGAAATTCATGAACATTGATGAAATCTCACACATGCAGACACATTGAGAGTGATTCCCGTTGTTTCCATGATCCATCCATACTGTTTACAAGCTGACAATAGGCCTGTCTGTTCTCCACTTTTCAGCCTGGACAGCATGGCTGTTGTGACAATTGTCTCCCATCCCCATTGGCATATGTGTTCTTTCGACCTTAGAGTGTCTGACAGAAGTCACTAATGCAGAATGGCCAATATGGATGGCTTTCAGTATGAAGTGTCTCTGTGGTTCAATGGGGGGAGTCAAACATATGCATTTAAGTCTCAATCACACAACCCCTCCACCTCCACCATCCGCTCTCTGAGCTGAAGTGCTCCGTCAAGTCTGTGTTGGTGGAAATCACTCACCTCTCACCAAAGGGGATGTCTTTGCCTGTCCTTGGAAGAGAGCAGTGAGCAGTCAGGGATGGAGGGAGGCGGGTGGAGGGCGGGAAGCAGGGGGCGTTGTGGGGGTCTGGGCTGTGCTTCAGGGACGGGGGCATTTGTATTCCTCTCTCGCCTGTGACAGGGTGGGGAAAGGTGGGGGGACGGCAGCGTGAGACACAGCGGGGCTTTGGCAGGGCTGTGGAGGTGATGAAATCAACGACACAATGCTACTGTGATATCTCACTCCACATCTTTTGGTCTGTTTGTGTGCGTGCGCAAATTGTGCGTGTGTGTGTTTGCGTAGCAGTAGCAATGCACATGCCCCGCCCACATGAGGATCTGTCTTTTTCAGCCATCTATTTCCTGTATTTGAGCCAGTGGCGGTTGGTGAGGATTTTTTTTATGAGCATGGCCTTATTTCTATTACAGCATAATGGATGACTGTCATTCATATTCCATTCACCCAGCTCAATGTAACATCAATAGATTTAGGCTACTAAACCCTGTGCCCATCATGAGGTTGCTGCAACCTAGCCTATGAATAACAGTTTACAACGTAGATGCACAGGTCGAGAGAAAAATGTGAGTAATCAAGGTGACAGACAGTGACACATTCAATACCACCTTGCACACTATTGCCTGCATCTTGCTGGTCTAAGGTGTAATCATTAGTCCTACAGTTGCAAACAAGTTTCTATTAGACAAATTCAGGCATGTTTATCCGAGTTTCTTTCAATTTGCTTCCATTTAAGAAAAGAATCTGCAGAATGAATATACCATATCTAAATCAATACACCCCTGATCACATGCAAGTTCACTTTCATAGCAGCCATATTCAAACAGCATGATCACTTTTCTCGTTGTGTAATTCCTTCTTGCATGTATGCAATCTCCTCCTCTCACATTTTCCATTCGCTTCTGGACTTCATTGCACAACACATCAGCTGTCTGTGACCAGGCGAAAAAAACTTTCCAAGCCAAACCTTCATATCATAACCGCTAACCACTACACACAGCCTACATTGTTGTCACCATATTAGCTTATGCCATAGTCAACATAGCTACTAGAACTAAACCATTAATAAGCCCGCTACAATCATGCAGTACAGTGGACAGCCAGCAAGCAGTTCAGCAGTTACACCGGTGGCAATAAATGAATAAAACAAAAAGCTTACCTTGACTTGGAAGTGTTCCAGTGTTGCTTGCCTACGGAGCTGTGAGGGGCACCTCCGTACCTTCAGGCTCTGATCAGTCCCTACACCCAAAGAAGGGCACTGCGTTCATCCACCTCTGGCCTGCTCGCCTCCCTACCTCTGCGGAAGCACAGTTCCCGCTCAGCCCAGTCAAAACTGTTTGCTGCTCTGGCACCCCAATGGTGGAACAAGCTCCCTCACGACGCCAGGACAGCGGAGTCAATCACCACCTTCCGGAGACACCTGAAACCCAACCTCTTTAAGGAATACCTGGGATAGGATTAAGTAATCCTTCTAACCCCCCCCCCCCAAAAAATATATAGATGTACTATTGTAAAGTGGTTGTTCCACTGGATATCATAAGGTGAATGCACCAATTTGTAAGTCGCTCTGGATAAGAGCGTCTGCTAAATGACGTAAATGTAAATGTGTTGAATAGCCATACGCAGCTAGCTAACATAGCATCCCTCTCTGTTTGAGCCAAGTGTTTGAGTTGGCTAAACTAGCTAGCTGCATTCGCTAGCGAAGTGAAGGTGAAACAAATTGAACAAAATATAGCTAGCTTGCTTCTACATAATTTTTAAAGAAATTAATTTGTTCAACACTTCAGCTATTGTCTTTCTCTCTTTGAGTCAACTAATTACCACATTTTATGCACTGCTGTGCTAGCCATATGTAACTTATGCTTTCAGTTCTAGATTCATTCTCTAGATCCTTTGATTGGGTGGACAACATGTCAGTTCATACCACAAGAGCTCTGGTTGGAGGACGTGCTCCGGAAGTTGTCATAATTACTGTGTAAGTCTATGGAAGGGAGTGAGAACCATCAGCCTTTCTAGGTTTTGTATTGAAGTCAAAACTGAAAAAAACTATCTGTCCTCCAGCTACACCATGGTACTACCCTACAGAGTGCTGTTGAGGCTACTGTAGACCTTTGTTGTAAAACAGTGTGTTTTAATCAATTATTTGCTGAAGTGAATATATTTAGTATAGTTTTATCTAAAAATGATACTTTTGTAATGTTTCGTTGTTTAAATGTTTATAAAATTAATTGAGGACCCTCCACTGGTTTGAGCGGTGCAAAATCCACTTGCCACTTAAAGCTCGCTGGATTGATTGCTTTAATTGTACTTTTGGGACTCTTTCATACTCTTGCTTGTGCCTGTCATTTTCTCCCGTTAACATTATGACCGTGGAAATGTTAGTAATGACTTGTCAAATACACACCGGTAATGGCTGAAATGGGCTCAATTTGATACGTTGGCTTTCCATTGCATTTATAAGAACGCTAAAGCTTAGTACGGGATTTAACGCACTGTTTCAACGCTCACGTCACAAGAAAGATCACTTTGTTTTGATGTGTGTTCATGTTTTGTGGAATTGAAAAAAGTAATAATTTAATACAATTGAACTGTTTACAAATTAGATGCGCTGAAACGAAATCAACTTTATAAAATGAACACTCGGATGATAATAATATTATGTATGATCTTGCAAACAATGTAAAGTATGTTTAGATAGGTGTAATCTAGTGCCAAGCGTTTCGATTTTTTTATCTGAGGGTATCCTGCTATTGACACACTTGTTGAACTATCCAAGAGAACCTGACAACAACAGTAATTAATGAGGCAGTCTTGATAGCGCAATTGAGTGCTGGTAGGGTAGACAGAGCAAGTGTTTGGTGGTTGAAGCCTTGTTCACCCCCATTATGTTAAATTATTTATATATGCAAATACATTGGTATGTTTATGCAAACGAGGCTCATACAGTGCATTTGGAAAGTATTCAGACCCCTTGACTTTTTCCACATTTTGTTACGTTACAACCTTATTCTAAAATGTATTGCATCGTTTTTTCCCTCATCAACCTACACATAATACCCACTAATGACAAAGCAAAAACAGATTTTTAGAAATGTTTGCAAATGTATTAAAAATGTAAAACTGAAATATAAAATATTCAGACCTTTTACTCAGTACTTTGTTGAAGCACCTTTGGCAGTGATTACAGCCGTGAGTCTTCTTGGGTATGATCCTACCAACTTGGCACACCTGTATTTGGGGAGTTTCTCCCATTCTTCTCTGCAGATCCTCTCAAGCTCTGTCAGGTTGGTTGGGGAGCGTCGCTGCACAGTTATTTTCAGGTCTCTCCAGAGATGTTAGATTGGGTTCAAGTCGGGGTTCTGGCTGGGCCACTCAAGGACATTCAGAGACTCGTCCCGAAGCCACTCCTGCGTTGTCTTTGCTGTGCGCTTAGGGTCGCTGTCCTGTTGGAAGGTGAACCTTCGCTCCAGTCAGAGGTCCTGAGTGCTCTGGAGAAGGTTTTCGTCGAGGATCTCTCTGTACTTTGCTCCGTTCGTCTTTCCCTCGATCCTGACTAGTCTCCCAGTCCTTGCTGCTGAAAAACATCCCCACAGCATGATGCTGCCACCACCATGCTTCACTATAGGGATGGTGCCAGGTTTCCTCCAGATGTGATGCTTGGCATTCGGGCCAAAGAGTTCAATCTTGGTTTCATCAGACCAAATAATCTTTTTTCTTAAGGTCTGAGAGTCCTTCAGATACCTTTTGGACAATTCCTTTTACCTCATGGCTTGGTTTTTGCACTGTCAACTGTTAGATGTTCTATAGACAGGTGTTTTCCTTTCCAAATCATGTCCAATCAATTGAATTTACCAAAGGTGGACTCCAGTCAAGTTGTAGAAACATCTCAGGGATGATCAACAGAAACAGGATGTACCTGAGCTCAATTTTGAGTCTCATAGCAAAGGATCTGAAAAGGTATTTCAGTTTTTTGGGGTATTGTGATGAGAATTATTGTTATTTTTTGTTCATTTTAGAATAAGGCTGTAACGTAACAAATGTATATGTATGTATTGTGTTTACATCAAGAAAATTATACAGTGCATTCGGAAAGTATTCAGACCCCTTATATATATATATATATATAAATACCTAATACAATAATACATTTTTTATATGAGTGCATTCTAAAATGTTTTGTTGTTGACATTTTGCAATACATTTAATAACTGAATTTCCACTAAAATCCATGAACTCTATTAATTATTTGTCCATGCCAGTAAAAACATGTATATTCAGTCAATATCTGATGGTATATAACAATTCAAAACGTTTGGAGTATCTTCATCCATTTTCCAACTGTTGCATTTATTAGAATTGTGTTTAAAACCTTTTAGCAAGTTTGATGACCGTTGCTATTTTGCATGTGTTGAATAATAATAATAATAATAATAATGATAGAGTCATTAAACTTGATGTTTGAGACAAGTAGCAGGTGGTAGTGCACTGAACTGGAATAAAAGCAGAACATAAATGTTCTATAATAAGGACAAACCATTAACTAAATCATTTGTACCAAGGAAAATGTACATCATTCTCAGCATATAAATTAAGGCTTATAGTAGGTCTACATTAACTAATTTAGCTGATGACTGTCCTGAATGACTCACAGGTCAATATTCATTCTAATAGACATCCGCTCATCCTCTGCTGTTCACTAAAGTCTTTTATCAGTCTTTTAAATGGAGCTCTTCGTACAATGACCCCATCACTGATGAACAGGAACTCACACTAGACTCAGAAGTGGACAATGTACAGTACCAGTCAAAAGTTTGGACACACCTACTCATTCAAGGGTTTTTCTTTATTTTTACTATCTTCTACATTATAGAATAATAGGGAAGACATCAAAACTATGAAATAACAGATATAGAAGTGTTAAAACAAATCATTCTCTCAACCAGCTTCATGAGGTAGTCACCTGGAATTAATGTCAATTAACAGGTGTGACTTGTTTACATTTACATTTTACATTTTAGTCATTTAGCAGACGCTCTTATCCAGAGCGACTTACAGTAGTGAATGCATACATTTCATTTTCATTTCGTACATTTTTTTTTTTCTTCGTACTTGGCCCCCCGTGGGAATCAAACCCACAACCCTGGTGTTGCAAACACCATGCTCTACCAACTGAGCTACGGGGAAGGCTAAAAGTTAATTTGTGGAATTTCTTTCCTTCTTAATGCATTTCAGCCAATCAGTTGTGTTGTGACCAGGTATGGGTGGTATACAGACAATAGCCCTATTTGGTAAAAGACCAAGTCCATATTATGGCAAGAACAGCTCAAATAAGCAAAGAGAAAGGACAGTCCATCATTACTTTAAGACATGAAGGTCAGTCAATACGGAAAATGTCAAGAACTTTGAAAGTTTCTTCAAGTGCAGTCGCAAAAACCATCAAGCGCTATGATGAAACTGGCTCTCATGAGGACTGCCACAGGAAGGAAGGCCCAGATTTACCTCTGCTGCAGAGGATAAGTTCATTAGAATTACCAGCCTCAGAAATTGCAACCCAAATAAATGCTTCACAGAGTTCAAGTAACAGTGTGACGCACGTCGTAGAGAGGAGACCAAGGTGCAGCGTGGTAAGTGCTCATGATTAAATTTTATTTATACTCAGAACAAAAATAACAAACAAAGGAAAACGAACGTCACGTTCTGCAGGCTTTCACTGAGCTGTACAAAAACAAGATCCCACAACTGAAGGAGGGAAAAAGGGCTGCCTAAGTATGATTCCCAATCAGAGACAACGATAGACAGCTGCCTCAGATTAGGAACCATACTCGGCTAAACACAAAGAAATAGAAAACATAGAATGCCCACCCCATGTCACACCCTGACCGAAACCAAACTAGAGGAAATAAAATGTCTCTCACAGGTCAGGGCGTGACAAACAGACACATCTCAACATCAAATGTTCAGAGGAGACTGCGTGAATCACGCCTTCATGGTCAAATTGCTGCAAAGAAACCACAACTAAAGGACACCAATAATAAGAAGAAACTTGCTTGGGCCAAGAAATATGAGCAATGGACATTAGACCGGTGGAAATCTGTCCTTTGGTCTGGAGTCCAAATTTGAGATTTTGTTTCCAACCGCCGTGTCCTTGTGAGACGCAGAGTAGGTGAACGGATGATCTCCGCATGTGTGGATCCCACCGTGAAGCATGGAGGAGGAGGTGTGATGGTGTGGGGGTGTTTTGCTGGTGACACTGTCAGTGATTTATTTAGCATTCAAGGTACACTTAACCAGCATGGCTACCACAGCATTCTTCGGCGATACGCTATCCCATCTGGTTTGCGCTTAGTGGGACTATGATTTGTTTTTCAACAGGACAATGACCCAAAACACACATCCAGGCTGTGTAAGGGCTATTTGACCAAGAAGGAGAGTGATGGAGTCCTGCATCAGATGACCTGGCCTCCACAATCACCCAACCTCAACCAAATTGAGATGGTTTGGGATGAGTTGGACCGCAGAGTGAAGGAAAAGCAGCCAACAAGTGCTCAGCATATGTGGTAACTCCTTCAAGCATTCCAGGTGACTACCTCATGAAGCTGGTTGAGAGAATGCCAAGAGTGTGCAAAGCTGTCATCAAGGCAAAGGGTGGCTACCTTGAAGAATCTAAAATCTAAAATATATTTTGATTGGTTCAACACTTTTTTGGTTACTACATGATTCCTTATGTGTTATTTCATACTTTCGATGTCTTCACTATAATTCTACAACGTAGAAAATAGTCAAAATAAAGAAAAACACACACATACACACACACACACACACACAGAGAAATGTGATACTATGTTGAGAGGAGTGTAGGTGTAAATATGGGTATATCAGACAGCTGTGTAGCTAGAGTGGTGAGGGCTAGTGGTGTGAGACTAAGAAAGCATGAGGAGCTCAAAGGGAGGGAGAGGTGGAAGCAGGGTGGTGGCCAGGGCAGCAGGCCGAGTGTATTCAATGCCGAGTGTATTCGAGCGTGAAAATGTGTGGATGTGTTACCATGCGTGCACCTGTGTGCAAATCTGTGTGTGTGTGGGTGTGTATGTGTGTTTGTGTCTGTTTGTGTGTGTCCATGTAGGTCTGTGCACTCCGAGCAGGTGCAGTGCGGTCAACTCACAGTGTAGCAGTGAAACAACATGCCAGTGCCCTGTCTGGAAAGGTCATGACCTTTGTGATGGTCTGTCAGTAGAGTGGAGAGAGCAGGCCGGGCTGAAGGAAGCGCAGCGGACCAGGTACAGTCTGACACATAGAGAAAGAGAGCTAATTAACATGCAGACAGAAACACAGGCCATTGTCAGAGAGAGTGGCCGTATAATTCCCCCACTCTGTCCCCGATGCCTCGACCCATTATCTGATGAATGTTCAAAAGCAAACAACTGTGCCTTTATAATAGTGTATGATTGAACTGTTTTTTCTGGGATGCTCTGTATTACTCCCATTTAATTTATCCCTTTATTTCATTTAGTTCAATTAAATATATTGTGCATGGATAGCTCCCTTGGGGATAATTGATATCACTGAGTGCTAATTGTGCTCACTCAGAGAGGACGGGGGTTGTGTCCTCCGGACAGCAGGCTGGCTCTGCTCTCGAAGGCAGTGGAGTATTCTACTGAGTGAGTACAGTAAAGGGTCTATGCTCCCTATGGAGGGCATACTATATGGATATAATCATGAGGTTAGTTGGTGCAGGATAAACAAACAAACAAGCAAATAGGCTCTATCTCTTTCTCTCTTCTCTCTCTCTCTCTCTCTCTCTCTCCCTCCCTTAAGGACTGTTCTAGTGTTTAATAGTAGAGGTTCAGACAATGGTCTCACAGAACTATAGTATGGGGAACTATCTGTCACATAGATTAGCTCCTGGGGGAAGAGGACATGTTTGTGTCCTTCTCTCTATGTAACGGTCTGTCTAACTGTCTTGTGTGAAGGTCAAGCCAGTCAACACACATTTGTGGTCTTCATCTTGTTCTTTTCCTCACATACTTTACCATGGGTTATTATTATGTAAAGTCACACACAGTCCTTGAACTGAAGCTAAGTATTACCTTTAGTAAAATCCAGAATGTCTGCTGCTGTAATTAGCTATAATAGGTGGAATACGTGATGTAATTACATGAAAGGATTCTCTGCAGGTTCATTATATATACAGCTTCTGACACTTTCTATGCTTGGTCTCCTCTATGGAAAAGCACTTGTAATAGATAAATGGGTACAATTGTAAACTGTAACTATGAAACTCAGAGTGCTGACATAGAAAATATTCAGGTATCCTCCGACTGGGTGGAACAGGCCTAGAATTACAGCAGCCCCTAGTCAGTATTCAGAGAGAGATGTGCGTCTGAGGCAAAGCTCAGTCACTGGTGAGAACTGCCTGGAGCTCTGTAGCCTTTACTGCTCACGTCTAATAAATGCTGCAAGTTATGGCTGAGATGGCTGTTCCCCAGTAAAACTAGACCTAGTTTGCAGTGAGGAAAGCGGAATAAATGTGTGTGCATGTGTTTTCAGGCAACGGGCACCCACACATAAACAGTATAGAAATAGGTTTTACTCAGGTTACCAACAACTTTTTATCAATCAGCTGGCGTAGTCGGCTATTCTCTTTGCCATGTCGTCTTTACCCTTTGTCATGTACACTCTTAGATAAAAAGGTGCTATTTTGAAACTAAAAGGGTTATTCGGCTGTCCTCATTGGAGAACCCTTTGAATAACCCTTTTTGGTTCCAGGTAGAACCTTTTCGGGTTCCATGTAGAATCCTCGGAGGAAAGGGTTCTACATGGAACCCGAAAGGGTTCTACCTGGAGCCCAAAAAGGGTTCTCATTTGGGGACAGCCAAAGAACTTCGTTGGAACCTTTTCTTCTAAGAGTGTATTGTTGTGGTTTTTAGGTGTTGTTGGGATTGTTTTGGTTCCATTCAGCACTGAAGCTCCCTGCCTCAAAGCTCTCTCTCTCTCTCTCTCTCTCTCTCTCTCTCTCTCTCTCTCTCTCTCTCTCTCTCTCTCTCTCTCTCTCTCTCTCTCTCTCTCTCTCTCTCTCTCTCTCTCTCTCTCTCTCTCTCGCATGCTGGGAGTTTTTTGGAGTTTGAGTGTTTGGTGTGGAGGGCTCTGTCCTAACTAACTTTCTTGATTCTTATCTTTACATGTTATTTTCTATGTTGGAGGGTTAATGCAATATTTGTTTAGGAGGTATTTTTTTCAGACTCCTCTTCAATGGGCCCGGAGCTGACAGCCAGTCAAGCAGAGGGGTCTAAGTACACGTTGAGAGAACTGACAAGGTTCCTGAATGAGACCAAGGGGAAAAAAGTTAATCTTGAGGCTTTTTTTTCTGATCCAAGAACGTTTGTAAGATCAGTACAACATTCTATGAAAAATGAGGGGCATGGTGTCCTCTCACCCAGGAAACGGTTTAGGTTGAGGAAGTGGGTCACAACAGTGTGTAAAGGTTTACCTTCAGACACTGTTTAGATGTATATTTTCTTTCTGACACTGGGGCTATTGCTATTGGTCTATTTCTCTGCTGGCTTTTCTCCCACTTCTTATGGAGACTCTTCGGGTAGAGTTGCTCAATATAAATGGCGCCAGAGATGCGGGAAAGAGGAGTGTGTTGGGTGAATATGTAAAATCAAAAAAGGTACAGGTGTTGTTTCTGCAGGAGACACATAGTGATGTGTTGAATGAAGTCGATTGGGGGCTCTGGTGGAAAGGGGCAAGTGTGTTGAGCCATGGGACAAATCTTAGTGCAGGGGTGGCAGTCCTTTTTGCACCGGGTCTGTCTGTAAAAATTTGCTCCTCAAAGGAGGTGTGTAGGGGTAGGCAGCTTGTTGTTAAAGCAGAAATTAACAACATGGGTTTTGTCTTTATAAATGTGTATGCACCTAATACAGGGAGGGAAAGAGGGGTTCTATTTGGGAGTCTTAGACAGGAACTCTCACAGGTAGCGCCTGAAGAGACCCTGGAGGGGACTGGAACTGTACAATGGATTTTACAAAAGACAGAAATGGGGAAGAGCCTAATTCAGTGTCAGTGGGAGTGTTAAGGGACATCATTAATCAGTTCGACTTAGTGGATGTTTGGAGAACTAAACATCCAAACACAAGACAATATACATGGGTGAAGGTTTTTGGGGCTAGGGTGAGTGCAGCCCGACTTGATCGATTTTACATGTCTAGGAATCAGAGCAATAGGCTGTTGGGCGTTACCATTCTCCCGAGGGGGTTTTCGGATCATCACATAACCATGGCTCGGCTGTCTATTTCACCAGGGCCCCGGCAGGCATCCTATAGGAAGTTCAATGTAAAGCTCTTACAAGATGCCACTTTTTGCTCAGGTTTCCAGACCTTTTGGGAAAGGTGGGGGCAGCGAAGAGAGGAGTATGAGTCTCTGAGTCAATGGTGGGATGTGGGGAAAGTCCAAATTCGGCTTTTATGTCAACAGTAAACAGCTCTCTCATCCTCAGAGGCTAGGAGAGTATTGGGGGAACTCGAGCGTTGTATTAGTGAGATGGAGGTAGAGATGGTGGGGCAAAGCAATGTAGGCCTCCAGGCTAATTTAGCCGAATTACGTAGGGACCGGGGCAGTTTATTCCAGGTTAAAGCAAAGGGAGCACTTGTAAGAGCTAGGTTCTCCATGCTCAAGGAGATGGATGCTCCCAGCTCCTTCTTCTTTGGTTTGGAAAGACAGAGCAGTGAAGCCAAGGGTATGCATTGTCTAAGACTGTCTGATGGGCGGGTGACCTCTGTAGTGGGTGAGATGCGGGAGCGGACTATGGAGTTTTATACTGAATTGTATAGGGCAGAAGTGTGTGATCCTATGTGTGCTCAGGTCTTGTTTGCAGGACTCCCTAAGCTCTCTCTGGCACAGAGAGATGAAATGGACATTCCTCTGTTGTCCCATGAACTGGCAGAGGCCGTAACCCAGATGTCCCCCGGTCGTGCACTGGGGGTTGATGGACTCCCATTGGAGTTTTATAAAAAATTCTGGGGAATAATTGGACAGGACTTTTTTTGTGTGTTGCGTGAATGCGTCGGGGTAGGAGAGTTGCCGATGAGCTGCCATCGGGTGGCTCTGACTCTCCTGCCCAAAAAAGGGGAATTGTGTGAACTTAAGAACTGGAGGCCTGTGTCATTACTCTGTGCAGACTACAAGATATTTGACAAGGTCCTCTCTAACAGACTGAAGTCCCATTTGGACTCGATAGTACATAAGGACCAAACATATTGTGTACCGGGATGCTCAATCATGGACAACTTGTTCTTAATTCGGGACATGTTGGACTTGTCGAGAGGTTCTAATGTGAATTTTGGACTGGTCTCTTTAGATCAAGAGAAGGCTTTTGATAGAGTGAACCATGAGTATCTGTTTAATGTGATGTCTGTGTTTGGGTTTGGGAAGAGCTTTTTGACCTGTGTGAAGCTGTTGTATGCTGGGGCGTCATGTATGGTTAAGGTGGGAGGGGGGCTCAGTAGGCCAGTCTGGGTGAGACGGGGCATTTGACAAGGATGCCCTCTATCTGGGCAGTTATACACACTAGCCATTGAGCCTTTTTTAGGACTGCTACGCCGTAGACTGCACAGAGTGTGCTGGACAGGCATGGAAGTGGTGACAGGAATGGCAGTGTCAGCAAATGCAGATTATGTTTCTGTGATGGTCAGGGATGGTCAAGATATGCAGGCACTAGAAACCAGTCTGACGGTGTATGAGGGTAAACTGGGGCAAAAGCAAAGCTCTGTTATGGGGGGATAAGGCTCCTCCTCTGCTTCCAGGGGGTTTGCAGTGGGGTTGTGAAGGGCTTAAAGTGTTGGGGGTGTACCTGGGCTCGGAGAAGTGGGTCAGGAAGAACTGGGAGGGGCTGTCACAGGCAGTGGTGTCAAGACTGGCCAGGTGGAGGTGGCTCCTGTCCCAAGTGTCATATAGAGGGAGGGTGCTGATAATTAACAACCTGATGGCATCTTCCCTGTGGCATAAACTGGCTGTCCTCAACCCCCCCGCCGGTCTGCTCACAGACCTGCAACGCAAGCTGGTGGACTTCTTCTGGTCGGGCCATCACTGGCTGAGGGCGGCAGTGTTTTACATGACCGTCCACGAAGGAGGACAGGGCCTGGTGGTACTGGAGAGCAGGATGGCTGCCTTCCCGCTAAAGGCGGTGCAAAGACTGCTGCACCATACTGATGTTGGCTGGAGGGAACCAGCATGCTCGCTGCTGAGGAGAGCTGGCGGATTAGGGTTGGACCGGCAGCTGTTCCTCATGAAGCTGGAGAGGCTGAGTGCAGCAGGTCTCTCAGATTTTTACTCTGCAATGCTGAGGGCCTGGCAGCTGCTAAGGCACACACGAGAAGGGGGTGTGGAACCTGGGCTGTGGGTGTGGGAGGAGCCTATCTTCCACAACCCAGCCATCCCTTTGAGATCGGTTCAGTGGCCACCCTGCAGAGGCAACTGATGGCAGGGGGTTTACAAAGGCTGGGTGACCTGAGACTGCTGGGAGAGGATGGGTGGAAAACCCCGGAAGTCTTGGCACAACAAACAGGAATAACGTCTCTTAGGCTGCTGGAGAGATTCCTGGAGGAGGTCCAGGAGGCACTGTCTGAGCCGGTAAGGGGGATGTTTGAGCGGCCAAAGGGAGAGGGGCAACCAATGTTTCCGCCACTGCAGGTGACGGCAGAGACTGGAGACTGGCAAGGGGGTCTGGAGGACTTGTTAGATTTTAACACTCCGAGCCTGGGGGAGTTTGAAGGGGTGGGAGGTAAAGCCCTCTACAACCTCTCCGTTAAGGTTAGGAACATTAGGAGCCTAACAGGAGTGAGGGCACATCAGTGGCAGGGGGTATGTGGGGCAGAGAGTATGGTGGGTTTTAGATGGAGGGGGCTCTACACACCCCCAGTACCAAAGAGGTCAGGGGACCTCCAGTGGAGGGTTCTTCATGGAGCCCTGGCCACTAACAGCTGGTTGGCACGGGTTGAACCGGGAGTCGGGCAGGGGAGTCCTTTCTGTAAAATGAAAGAAACTGTGATTCATGTGTTTTCTGTGTGCACCAGGTTAATTCCATTAATGTCTCTGTTGGAATGTCTGTGTGAGAGGTTGGGGGAGGTTATTACTGTTGGGATGTTTATAATGGGATACAGGTATTCGTGTAAGGAGAAGGCCAAATGTGTTTTGTTGAATTTTCTGTTTGCTCAGGAAAAGTTAGCTATTTGGCTAACAAGGAGGAACAGGGTCAAAGGTGGGGGGATAACAGACCCTTTACTATTGTTTAATGGGATTGTCTCTGTGCGCCTTAGGGTTGAGTTTGAGTTCTATAAAATGATAACAAGTGTGGAGATGTTTGAGGAGATATGATGTGTTGGGGGGGCTGTCTGTATAGCTAGGGAAGATGTTTTAGATATACGGTTGTAGGAGTGGGTATTGTTTTGGGTATTGTGATGTTGGTTTGTATCATGTGGTAGATGGAAAGGTGAGTATGGTTCATGTATGCAGTACAGGATATATTTTGGTTTTTTATTTTTAAGGGGGGGTGAGTTTTAAATTAAATGAGAATGTTTCAGTAAAGAAAGACAAAAAGTCAAAGTCTCTCTCTCTCTCTCTCTCTCTCTCTCTCTCTCTCTCTGTAGGAACCTGAGATTTAATAGCCTACTGAGGAAATACTCTCCGGTCGGTGAGGTTCAGCAGTTAGACACAGGTCATCAAGAAAAGGTGCCTGGTTCATCTCAAACTTTCACAGAAATAATGCCTTTACTCAACCACAAAACAGGTTTCCATTCTCCGTTCCAGAGTCTCTAGCAATTCTGGGAAGTAAAGTCGATAGTCCTAAAAAGCTACTGGCTATGTTCCTCTGAGAGGTTCCTGAGTTGCCAGGGATTAATTGACAGGGTATGTTTCCTCACTGCATAAGCAGTACACTGTCTTACAGCAAGACACTTTCATTCTCAATGTTACCATACCAGTGGCTAATCTTTTATTGCGCATCTGTATAAGCTGCTGTAAATGCTGGCTTTTGTAACATCATTGGAGCCCATTTCATTTGTAAATGAGTGTAACAGAGGGCGTTCAGTGGTTTAAAACACTTATCAACTGCACACCTACTTGGTAATCTACACATGACATGCCATCAGATATACATGTTCAGCAAGCTACATCATTTTTTTAAAACACATTTTCAAACCTAGGTGTTTCTATCTAATGGGTGGCCTGTGGTAGTTGGTGGTAAATTAAGCAGGACTAGTGAAATCACCTATCTGCTGTGCAAGTCATAAGATAAAAGTTTAGCCTGTGCTGTGTGTGTAATGAGCCTGTTGTTATGGTCACTAGTGGCGAGGCATCAGCCACCGAGCGGCCCGGACATCCCCCGTCTCCCAGATCACACTTCACACATCCATTATCCTCAGCAACTAATTTTCCCTCCAAAAACGACACTTCTATGGAGTCTCAGGGATCCGCTCCCGTGCGTTGACAAACCCGCAAGGAAATGACTTATTTATCATTCACGGCTGGGTGATTACTGAGAACTCGCTGTCTCTCTTAGTCTTTAGATGGGGTCTCAGAATTCTCTTTTTTTTCTTTTATTCTTTCAGTCTCTCCTTGGAACACAAAACTGGGATGAGAAGCACGTTGCCTTGATAGTTTCCCAGGGGTGAGGCCCATTGAATACTGCTGGGCTGTCTGGATAGGTGGTAGAGGTACCCAAGAAGCCTGGGTGGCACATGAAATCTCAACACAAATGTTTTCAACACATAGTTCTCTGGAACTTTGAGACAGGAAAATGAGGGAATATAGCAAATGTCTCAAATATCTACCGGCAGCATCAAATAGGGGCTGTTTCATAGTGTTAAGAATCAACTTGTTGTTGTTCTCCCAGATAGACTCCAATAATATTTCTCTACCAGGAAGGTTATCAATGCTTTAATTTACCTTGGAAGAAAAATGAAGACTGCAATTGTCTACTTTCAGTCTAACTGGTGGTTTTGCCTAAAGAAAATAAGACTAACAGCCTCATTAAATGCACTGAATCAATATGCAATTAAAAGACAAACAAGGTATTGATAATATACTAAAGACTGCTGAGAATCGGTCAGCCAGGACATTGAAAACACAAGTGAGAAATCAATATATAATTAATAAGATCACAGACCAGAGTAAGCAATCCCTAACCCCCCGTGGCCACCCTCACAGACTCAAACATTCCAAAAACCAAATGTTTTCCACCCCCATATAATGTTACATAATTTGTCAGATATTGGTTAGGTACAGGATTTGGACTCAACCAAAAAGCTAACTTAATTCTAAAGGGGCTTGAAAGCCTTCTAAACTTGTGTCAGTTCTGATGCTGCTTATCCTGTCAGCCTCACACCCACGTGGGGACTGATGGGAGGGGCTGGGAGGGGATGGTCCACATGTCTCAGCAACACCAGAGTCATGAACACTCCATTCCTCACTCCAGCCTACATTCCAACAGAAGTACACCCAGGGAAGGAAATAGGTTGACATTAGGGTGAAGAGATCTCAGTCTCAAGGGAATGGAAAGTACTACACTCTCTCTTTTAATGGCTTTTGATATCAACAACGTTTGAAGACCCCAATAACAATAACAGCGATATGACTGAGACAAAACAACAGGGTCACATTTCTCATTTTTCTAATGCCCCAAAACTGCAGAAGCTGGAGCCCATTTCCTAGAAAAGCCCCTTGAGACACTCCATATTGGCCCTCTACAGCTTTCCATAAGAGCATCTATTACACTAAATCCTTTTCCTGCATCCCCAGAACAAAGCTAACATCTCAGATAGGCTGGTGGTGGTGCTGTAACTCTGCTGTGAGTGTGTACAGACTGGCGGTAAAGACTGACGATTTGACCTGATATTTAAAAAGACACAGTGCAGTTTACCTGGACTGTCTGTCAGGGACTGTTGCCATCATAAAAATGCATTACAGCAAATGAAGCTGAAAGAGAATGAGGGGAAGAGGGTGATTCACTTCAGCACAATGTCTGTCTTGCAAGACAATCAACATGAATTTAACCAACCCAATGGCAATTCTGACTTTGATAATTGCGCTTCTGAATAAATAAAATTGTGCTCAAGGTGGGGCATGACCAACATAATGATAATTTTGTTGATATGAGTATGAGAGAGAGAGAGTAAAAAACAAGTGATGGAGATTATGCAAAGCTAGCTAGTCCATTAGCAGGTTCAAAGAGATGAGCAGAGCTTTGACCCCCGTATGGTGTGTAAATATGGTGACACATACCAGCCGTGCATTAGAGGACAGGCAAGGAGGCGGAACAGAACAGAAGAGAGAGAGATCTGAGCTGCCTGTAAACTTTCATTTGTCAGTGGCTATTGACTCTGTCAGGCTGAGTGGGGAGGCTGGGCTGTGGACCATCACAGCTGCATCAGGAGCTCCCACAGAAATACACAGACATATGGTAGCATCAGCCAAGAGTTACACTCAGGTCACTCAAGCCAGGTCAATGTTCTCTATCCAAAGATAGATGCTGAGTACATCTAAGAGCCGGGGACTACTTGGAGAAGGTTATATTCAAATGGACCACTGTACTTTTCATTTCAGCTCTTCAGAAACACAGATACCACATTTCCCAATGCTCCCCAAAAATGTGCCAGCCTGTAAACCACACAGCTGAGAAACAACTGACAGGGAGATATGTATGCTGACTGAATCCTGTGGAAATGAGTAACATACTTAGGAGGGTTCAATAGGTAATATATCATCCTCTGTGTTACATGTGCCTGGGAGAATAGATGCCTGGTACACGTCTAGTGGCACGATGATCAGTCAATAGAGAGACATCTAAATAATTGACTACATTGAAGTTTTACAGTGACACTGCTGCTGTCATCTGATATGTAAAGAGGGTAAGAAAGTGTGAGTGAGTAAGTGAACGTTCACAGTCAGCCAACGAACACCCCTATGAGATAACAACAAAATCATAGTCTGCCTGAACAAAGCAATACTCAATCAGGAGGCATCAAAGCCAAAGGAACTGCACAATATTAAGAAATGCTATAGATGGAAGTTAAGTAGTCTAGAAACCTACCAAAAAACAATTAGGCAACAACAAATTCAATCCATTTTAGACAACTTCCTGGGCAAAACATTTCACTGTAATAGTGAAGGTGTAAACTTGGCAGTAGAAAGCCTAGACAGTATATTTGACATTTCAGCTTCCGTTTCAAATCTAATCAAATGAGCGACAATGATAAATGGTTTGATGAAGAATACAAAACCCTAAGAAAGAAATTGAGAAACCTATCCAACCAAAAACATAGAGAACCTGAGTCCACACCTTCACTATTATCAAGGCACAAGGCGAGACCCAAATGCAGACACAGGAGGCAGATGATTAGAGTCTTACAATGTTTATTAATCCAAAGGGGTAGGCAAGAGAATGGTTGTGGACAGGCAAAAAGGTCAAAACCAGATCAGAGTCATGTAGGTACAGAGTGGCAGGCAGAATGGTCAGGCAGGCGGGTACGAAGTCCAGAAACAGGAAAGGGTCAAAACCAGGAGGACTAGGAAAAAGAAGAATGCAAAAAGCAGGAGAATGGGAAAACCGCTGGTTGACTTAGAAACATACAAGACGAACTGGCACAGAGAGAAGGAAACAGGGATAAATACACTGGGGTAAATAAGCGACACCTGGAGGGGGTGGAGACAATAACAGGAACAGGTGAAACAGATCAGGGTGTGACAACTATGGTGAATCACTAAAACAGTACAGAAATACACTACGGAAAAAGATGGAACAGAACATCAGAAATCAGCTTTGGATAAACCACTTCTCCAATCTTTTGGGCTCTATAACAAAGAACAAACAGCAAAAACATATACATGATCAATTACAAATCTTAGAATCAGCTATTAAAGACTTCCAGAACCCACTGGATTCTCCAAATACATTGAATGAACTGCAGATCAAAGTACAAACCCTCCAACCCAAAAAGGCCTGTGGTGTTGATGGTATCCTACATGAAATGATAAAATATACAGACCACAAATTTCAATTGGTTATACTTAAACTCTTTAACATCATAGCTCTAGTATCTCCCCAATATTTAGAACCAAGGACTGATAACCCCAATCCACAAAAGTGGAGACAAATTTGAGCCCAATAACTACCGTGGGATATGAGTCAAGAGCAACCTTGGGAAAATCCTCTGCATTATTATTAACAGCAAACTTGTACATTTCCTCAGTGAAAACAATGTACTGAGCAAATGTCAAATTGGCTTTTTACCAAATTACCGTACGACAGACCACGTATTCACCCTGCACACCCTTATTGACAAACAAACAAACCAAAACAAAGGCAAAGTATTTTCATGCTTTGTTGACTTCAAAAAAGCTTTTGACTCAATTTGGGTCTGCTGTATAAATTGATGGAGCGTGGTGTTGGGGGAAAAAAACACAACATTATAAAATCCATGTACACAAACAACAAGTGTGGGGTTAAAACTGGCAAAGAAGACACCCATTTCTTTCCACAGGGCCGTGGGGTGAGACAGGGATGCAGCTTAAGCCCCACCCTCTTCAACATGTATATCAACGAATTGGCGAGGGCACTAGAACAGTCTGCAGCACCTGGCCTCAACCGACTAGAATCTGAAGTCAAATGTCTACGGTCTACTGATGATCTGGTGCTTCTGTCCCCAACCAAGGATGGCCTACAGCAGCATTTAAATCTTCTGCACAGATTCTGTCAGACCTGGGCCCTGACAGTAAATCTCAGTAAGACAAAAATAATGGTGTTCCAAAAAAGGTCCAGTTGCCAGGACCACAAATACAAATTCCATCTGGACACCGTTGCCCTAGAGAACACAACAAAAATATACATACCTCGGCCTAAACCTCAGCACCACAGGTAACTTCCACAAAGCTGTGAACGATCTGAGAGACAAGGCAAGAAGGGCCTTCAATGCCACCAAAAGGAACATAAAGTCTGATATGCCAATTACGATCTGGCAAAACAAATCTTGAATCAGTTATAGAACCCATTGCCCTTTATGGTTGTGAGGTCCGGGGTCTGCTCACCAACTAAGAATTCACAAATATATCCTCTGTGTACAACGTAAAACACCAAATAATGCATGCAGATCAGAATTAGGCCGATACACGCTCATTATCAAAATCCAGAAAACAGATGTTAAATTCTACAGCCACCTAAAAGGAAGCGATTCCCAAACCTTCCATAACAAAGCTATCACCTACAGAGAGATGAACCTGGAGAAGAGTCCCCTAAGCAAGATGGTCCTGGGGCTCTGTTCACAAACTCAAACAGAGCCCCAGGACAGAAACCCAATTAGACCCAACCAAATCATGAGAAAAAAATATAATTACTTGACACATTGGAAAGAATTAACAAAAAAACTGAGGAAACTAGAATTCTTTTAGACCCTGAACAGAGAATACAGAGTGGCAGAATACCTGACCACTGTGACTGACCCAAAATTAAGGAAAGCTTTGACTCTGTACAGACTCAGTGAGCATTGCTATTGAGATAGTTTGCCGGAGGCAGACCTGGCTCTCAAGAGAAGACAGGCTATGTGCACACTGCCCACAAATGAGGTGGAAACTGAGCTGCACTCCCTAACCTCCTGCCAAATGTATGACCATATTAGAGACACATATTTCCCTCAGATTACACAGACCCACAAAGAATTCGAAAACAAATCCAATTTTGATAAACTCCCATATCTATTGTGTGAAATAGCACAGTGTGCAATCACAGCAGCAAATGTGTGACCTGTTGCCACAAGAAAAGGGCAACCAGTGAAGAACAAACACCACTGTAAACCCATATGCATTTATTTTCCCTTTTGTAGTTGCACATCCCTACAACACTGTATATAGACATTATATGATATTTGAAATGTCTTTATTCTTTTGGTACTTGTGTGAGTGTAATGTTTACTGTTCACTTTGTATTGTTTATTTCACTTTTGTTTATCCATTTCACTTGCTTTGGCAATGTAAACATGTTTCCCATGCCAATAAAGCCCTTTGAATTGAAAGTGAGTGAGTGAGTGAGTGAGTGAGTGAGTGAGTGAGTGAGTGAGTGAGTGAGTGAGTGACTGACTGAGTGAGCGACTGAGTGACTGAGTGAGTGAGTGAGTGAGTGACCAATGAGATGCAATGGGATCATAAGACAAAACTAGAACTGAGAGTGATGCTGGGGGAGGATGAGCTGCCGCAGAGGGAGAGTCAAACCTGCACAACGTCACACAAGCAAATGGAGAGCCACCCCCATAAGTGAGTCACCCTGTGGATTCTACCTTAAAATAACACTGTGTTATGATATGTACTCCTTTCATATGATAGGCCTATATGATTTTCGAGGGTGTTTGAGAAGCACCCTAATACCCCTAAGAAAAAGTAGGCCATCCCATCAGGTAGTCCTAGTGTTCTACTTAGGTCTAACGTATGGGATTATCACTTCAAAAAGCAAACATCTGAAGCATTTTAGATTGCAGAGAGGCTCAGGAATAATATTTGACTGTGAGGGAGATTTCTCATGCAAATCTTCAAGAGAGGAGCCTTATTGAAGATGGGAGAAGATTTTGTTATTAGAACATTGTGTGCCTTTGGAGGATATTGAACCTCACAGATAGTGGTGAGAACATGATTAATAACCATAATCAGAGCAGTATCTAAATATAGACCCCCATTAACCAGCTGGCCTTCAAAAATGTGAATAAGCCATCAGGTCAAATGGGATAAAAGATTGACAGGGCTGAGAGGCGAACTGAGAGATGGACATCGAGGGCCCAGCAATGATTCATTGGGTAAGAACGATGTGCATCTCAGACGGTCCAGCTAAAATAATGTATTGGCACAATGATGTAGCCCAATTTTTTACATTTCACCTTTATTTAAACAAGGTAGGCCAGTTGAGAACAAGTTCTTATTTACAACTGCGACCTGGCCAAGATAAAGCAAAGCAGTGCGACACAAACAACCCAGAGTTACACATGGGATAAACAAACATACAGTCAATAACACAATAGAAAAATCTATATACAGTGTGTGCAAATATAGTAAGATTAGGGAGGTAAGGCAATAAATAGGCCATAGTGGCAAAATAATTACAATTTAGCAATTAAACACTGGAGTGATAGATGTGCAGAAGATGAATGTGCAAGTAGAGATAGTGGGGTGCAAAGGAGCAAAAAAATAAATAATATGGGGATGAGGTAGTTGGGTGGGCTATTTACTGATGGGCTGTGTACTGTACAGGTGCAATGATCGGTAAGCTGTTCTGACAGCTGATGCTTAAAGTTAGTGAGGGAGATATAAGTCTCCAGCTTCAGTGATTTTTGCAATTTGTTCCAGTCACTGGCAGTAGAGAACTGGAAGGAAAGGCAGCCAAAGGAGGAGTTGGCTTTGGGGGTGACCAGTGAAATATACCTGCTGGAGCGCGTGCTACAGGTGGGTGCTGCTATGGTGACCAGTGGGCTCAGAGAAGGTGGGGCTTTAAATAGCAATGATTTATAGATGACCTGGAGCCAGTGGGTTTAGCGACGAATATGAAGCGAGGGCCAGCCAACAAGAGCATACAGGTCGCAGTGGTGGGTAGTATATGGGGCTTTGGTGACAAAATGGATGGCATTGTGATAGACTACATCCAATTAGCTGAGTAGGGTGTTGGAGGCTATTTTGTAAATGACATCGCCGAATTCAAGGACCGGTAGGATAGTCAGTTTTACAAGGGTATGTTTGGCAACATGAGTGAAGGATGCTTTGTTGCGAAATAGGAAGCCGATTCTAGATTTAATTTTGGATTGGAGATGCTTAATGTGAGTCTGGAAGGAGAGTTTACAGTCTAGCCAGACACCTAGGTATTTATAGTTGTCCACATATTCATAAGTCAGAACCGTCCAGAGTAGTGATGCTAGATGGGCGGGCAGGTGGGGGCAGCGATCGGTTGAAGAGCATGCATTTAGTTTTACTTGCATTTAAGAGCAGTTGGAGGCCACAGAAGGAGTGTTGTATGGCATTGAAGCTCGTCTGGAGGTTTGTTAACACAGTGTCCAAAGAAGGGCCAAAAGTATACAGAATGGTGTCGTCTGCGTAGAGGTGGATCAGAGAATCACCAGCAACAAGAGCAACATCATTGATGTATACAGAGAAAAGAGTCGGCCCGAGACTTGAACCCTGTGGCACCCCCATAGAGACTGCCAGAAGTTCGGACAACAGGCCCTCCAATGAAAACAGAGTACACGTTGAGAACAAAGAAAAACTGACTAACAAGTGGAAAACACTCAAGCTGCAGACAATTCAATTTGATACCTTTATTTCACATTGAAGCAACATAAAGACTTTCTCAAGAAGGTCAAGACAAGCAACCCGTGTTTTCATTGTATATAGAACACATCTGAGATGACTCCATAATAAACTATATATGAATATACTCTTATCTCATTCCTCGTACCTATGTACAGCTGGGCCCAGGCAGAGGACAACACATGAGTAGTAATCTATCCCTGTCCGCCCTCACGGAACAGGAAACATTAATACTGCATTTCATCTCACCTGCTAGGTGGCTTTATGGAACTAGAGGCTGCAGGTGACAGCCACTGTGATGTTGAATGAACTGCTGAAGCCACCTGCCTCTGCCCTTAGCTTGTGATGGTCTGTGTTTCTCTGGTCTCCACGGTGACTGACAGGTATGGATAGCAAACAAAGCAATGCAATCAAACAACGAAAGCGGACGTGTGGGACCTATCCGCGTGCAACAGGATCAAATAAGACATGAACTGCACTGCAATATTGATGCTTTACTGGAGAAACAGTGGACAAAGAGACATGACACTCTTACCTCTCTATGTATGTTGTGCTAGGTTGGAAGTTGGAACCACAGGTTTAGATCGTGTTTATATTCATAGCCTCAGTTGCCTGACTTGATTGATAAGGCAGACTTTGTACAGAGAATATGGAGAATATGCACAGCTGGAGAATGTAGACTGTCCAGATGCTGCCCTCCTCTCCATGACTGATGTTTAGAGTGGGGGGCTAGCTATGCAGAGGTCATGGGTTCAAATCCTGCTGGGACCACAAACACATAGTACACATGTAAGTACTCACTGCACAATAAGTCACTTTGGATAAAAGCATCTGCTAAGCAGCTTACATTATTGTACTACATAATTAAAGCTGGTTACAGATCTTGGAGTGAGAATGATAAGTAGCTGACTGAGATAAGTAGCTTAGTAGTTGTAGGTATTGGTGGCCAGTGCCTTACTTGACCCAGTACTCATTACTTGTTTGTATGAATGCAGTCAGACCAGTGGAGGGTGGAGTGAAATTTGTAGGCTTCAGTGTTTACCTGATATAAAAATGTTTATGAATTATTGATGTTTCTCAAAGAGCTCAGTTTACTAAATGAGAGTATGTTGTTGCATGACTTGAAACTGAATTGCCAGCAACAACACCCAAGGTACTGTAGGTAGGAAAACAGTCTGATATTCAGTGTGCGTGTGTGCGTGTCTGTGTCCGTGTGTGTGCCTGCATGCCTGTGTGTTCTCGTAGCAGGAGATATAAAGCCTATCAACATAAAGCAGGCTCTGTACTGTAATCTCCCTCTCCCTCTGACTTCTCCAAACACTTACTGTACCTTCACATCTGTGTGAACACTGGGGCTTCACAGAGGAGCTTAAGAACAAAAGCATAAACTGTGTGTCAGAATGGCTCTGTCTGGAATGAATCAATACCTCAAGACCATTGATTTTCATTTTGATCCATTTTTAAACCATCTAAATGCAAACCCATTCATAACACGTTTCAAGTGATACATGGAACCTATGAGTAATTCAAATGTACTGTGGTAGAAATTATAGGGCAATCAAAAACATGTTTTTAAAGATTTATAGGGGGTCTCTGAAAATATCTCTGAAATACTCAAATATACTCTATGAAACTGTGAATCATATTAATGATCTAATTTTCATAAACTAGCCCACTATATTATGATGGGTCAGCATTTAGACAGCATTTAGACAGGCAGCCCAATTCTGATATTTTTTTCACTAATTGGCCAAATTTGACCAATCAGATCAGCTCTGAAAAATATCTGATGTCAAAAGACAAATTAGTGGAAGAAAGATCAGAATTGGGATGCTTGTCTAAGCGCAGTTGAAGTAGCCTTGCCCTAGATAATTGTTTTTTTATTATGGATTCATGCTGCATTCGCAAAAAAGTGGGAGGTGGGAATTTACCAGTTGTAAAGTCGTAAATGCAATCGCGTGCTTTGAACTCGTTGAGAAATGTCAATTGGCTAATGGCCAACCAGCTGCATAAACCAGAAAACTAAAAGTACAGCTATCATGATTGTAAATAAATAAGTGTTAACATATATTTTTTAAATAGATTGCTTTTTTATAAATAATGTTTTGTTGTTGCATTTAACTGTTGTTGCATTTAACCTTTAACGGGGCGGTAGCGTAGCCTAGTGGTTAGAGCATTGGACTACTAACCGAAAGGTTGCAAGATCGAAGCCTCAAGCTGACAAGGTAATCTATCGTTCTGCCCCTGAACAATTTCCTTAATAGGTGATGTCAGAGGTCTGCATGTGGGAGCTCATGCCACGTTCATGTACAAGACCGAACTAGAAAAACTCAGAAATCCCTGACTTGCTGACTGGTTGAACACGGCACGGAGTTTCCTAGTTCCGCGGCATTCCACTAGTAATTACCAGTTGGAGGGCAGTTCAAGTGGATCTTTCCCAGTCGTATGTGGTAAATTCCCACTTGGTTACATAAACACAGCATGAGTCTGACCATTTCCAATCAATGTCATTGAACACAGCTGTTGCTGTGAACTCACTATATGGCAGCTGTAAATGTCATTTAATATCAGTGAAGTTGAAGCAGCTATCTGTTATTGTTTCCTCGTGGCTTCTAGAATAACACAGGTAAGCTACAGAGGTCATATACACATATTTGGCTGCAGTAGGTTACTGCCAGTTGCTGTCAGATGTAGCATAGTAAACGTAAATACGGAACACTCAAATTAGTATGGTATGGTTACCTAAGACAAAGCAAAATTGTAAGGAGGGTGTGTGGGAATGTCTAGCGACCCAACGGTTACGTGTTTGAATCTCATAGACAACTAACATTTTATCTCATTAGTAACTATTTAGCATGTTAACTAACCTTAACAGTTAAACCTAACTCCAAGCCTAGCTAACATTTAGCGTTGGCCACATAGCTAATGTTAACCCTGTAGGTTGTTTTTCATTTGAATTTGTAACGTGTTGGAAATACGTACCATTGTACGAAATAGATGGACATCCACAATTTAATACATACCAAATGAAACATCATGCTAAATGGATGGAGACAGATTTTCTATATCGTTATATCTAGTCCAGGTCACTGATTGGCCTATGGGTTTCTATCAACTTTGTTGATGTGCGGGTACAGCGTATTTTTATGTTCTGAAGAACGATACATGTTCTATAGATCTGTTTTTAGGCGGCCTTAACCCTTACCAGGAAAACCTGTCACCTCATATAGCCTGAGGTCCAGGGTGCCTTTGGGAAATGCAGTAAACAAACTGAACAACAACGCCAAAGGAATTAAAACAAATGTAAATATTTATTTTTTTCAATTCCATTTTCATTACTGCAGTGTGGTTCAGTTTTTGGTGCATCTTTGAATAATTGTGTTTATTTTCCCTGAGAAACAGATGGGTGTTCACGTCAAACCAGCTCAATGTAAGCAGAGCGCTACTGAAAGTGTTCATGTTATTTGAAAGGAGAGCACTGGGGCTGGCAACTGATCTGGTCAGACAGGTGAGATTTTAAGGACCGAGGGTTGAAGCCGGGCTTGGCTGTAGTTACAGTGAGGGGGAAAAAAAGTATTTGATCCCCTGCTGATTTTGTACGTTTGCCCACTGACAAAGAAATGATCAGTCTATAATTTTAATGGTAGGTTTATTTGAACAGTGAGAGACAGAATAACAACAAAAAAATCCAGAAAAATGCATGTCAAAAATGTTATAAATTGATTTGCATTTTAATGAGGGAAATAAGTATTCTCAATCAGAAAGATTTCTTAAAGGGAGTGCTCCTAATCTCAGCTTGTTACCTGTATAAAAGACACCTGTCCAAAGAAGCAATCAATCAAGGCTCCATGCAAGATCTCACCTTGTGGAGTAATCAGCCCAGAACTACACGGGAGGATCTTGTCAATGATCTCAAGGCAGCTGGGACCATAGTCACCAAGAAAACAATTGGTAAAACACTATGCCGTGAAGGACTGAAATCCTGCAGCGCCCGCAAGGTCCCCCTGCTCAAGAAAGCACATATACATGCCCGTCTGAAGTTTGCCAATGAACATCTGAATGACTCAGAGGACAACTGGTGAAAGTGTTGTGGTCAGATGAGACCAAAATAGAGCTCTTTGACATCAACTCAACTCGCTCTGTTTGGAGGAGGAGGAATGCTGCCTATGACCCCAAGAACACCATCCCCACCGTCAAACATGGAGGTGGAAACATTATGCTTTGGGGGTGTTTTTCTGCTAAGGGGACAGGACAACTTCACCGTATCAAAGGGACGATGGACGGGGCCATGTACCGTCAAATCTTGGGTGAGAACGTCCTTCCCTCAGCCAGGTCATTGAAAATGGGTCGTGGATGGGTATTCCAGCATGACAATGACCCAAAACACACGGCCAAGGCAACAAAGGAGTGGCTCAAGAAGAAGCACATTAATGTCCTGGAGTGGCCTAGCCAGTCTCCAGACCTTAATCCCATAGAAAATCTGTGGAGGGAGCTGAAGGTTTGAGTTGCCAAACGTCAGCCTCGAAACCTTAATGACTTGGAGAAGATCTGCAAAGAGGAGTGGGACAAAATCCCCCCTGAGATGTGTGCAAACCTGGTGGCCAACTACAAGAAACGTCTGACCTCTGTGATTGCCAACAAGGGTTTTGCCACCAAGTACTAAGTCATGTTTTGCAGAGGGGTTAAATACTTATGCAAATAATTGTGTAACATTTTTGATGTGTTTTTCTGGAAAATTTTTTGTTACTCTGTCTCACTGTTCAAATAAACCTACCATTAAAATTATAGACTGATCATTTCTTTGTCAGTGGGCAAACGTACAAAATCAGCAGGGGATCAAATACTTGTTTCCCTCACTGTAGATAGGCATCACTCTTCTATGTACATTTTCATGTTAATCCAATATGCTAAAATCTGAGTTGTCATCTCTTCATGGATGTTGTGCACTAGTTGTCTGTAGTTCAGCTTCACAGAGAATTCCATCCACTTCCCTATATCAAGTTGTTCTTTAGGCCAAGCCCGTTCCAGCTGCCCCTGAGGAGCCTCAGAGCCAAGAGGCCACTTGGGTCCAGGGGCTCTGTGCCACAGGCCTTCTCACATGCCCTACTCAACATCCCAGATGTGGACTCTGCACATGCAGGCGCCTCCTTGCTGTGCAGTGACTATGTGAAGGCCATTTACGCTCATCTAAGGAACCTGGAGGTTTTTAAATTGGACTCATCTCAACTCTTGTTTGTTCTGAGCATAATTAAATTTCATGTGATTTTTTTTTTTTTTTTTTTTTAATTTTTAACATTTTATTTATTTATTTGGGTTGTCAAGAAGCGGCAACACCTGTTAACCTCCTGTGTCTTGCCACAGACCCCTCTCTTAATGTCTGACAGGTTGCCATGGCTATCAACCCCATCTGGAGGGATGTGACTGGGAGCGTGTGGCGTATTCTAATTGACTGGCTGGTACATGGCCAGAGGCAGTTCAGACTGCACCAGCAGACCCTCTACATAACTGTTGGGATCATTGACCGCTTTCTCCAGGTATGGCTTGTTTTTCCTCTGATGGTCAGATCCATTTTTATTACTTTTTAAAAAAAATTGTTTTCTCTTTTGCTCAGAACTATCCAGTGCCAAAGAAGTCTCTGCAACTGGTTGGTGTCACTGTGATGCTCATCGCTTCCAAGTACGAGGAAATCGCTCCTCCCATGGTGGAGGACTTTGCCCATACAACAGACTTCACATATTCCTGTGCTGAGATACGCTTGATGGAAATGACCATTCTGAAAGCCTTGAACTATGAACTGGGATGACCACCACCAGTTCACTTTCTAAGGAGAGCCGCCAAGGTTGAAGGTGAATTTTTTTTTATTTTTTATTTGAAAATGTAATACACATTGTTTAACTCTCCTGAAGCGAACTAACCCAATTTGCTAAATGCTGTAACTGACAGCCTTGTTTTTTTTGTATTGCTTAATTGTACTTGCTAACCAGTTATTTAAAAGTTACCATTGGTTCAGAGCCACATAGCAACAAATGATATTGCATGCCAGTACAATTTATCTTCCAGCTTCAGCCTGTTGGTTATGGGCTGGCTAAATACCTGCTGGAGCTGACCCTTCTGGACTATGCCTCAGTTCACCATCCCTCATCTTCATGATTCTGCTGGTTATGAATGGGTCAGTTATGGGCAACGAATATTGACTTGTGAAGTGTATGAAACTAGATACTTTTAACCCATTGTCAGTAGATTTCTTTGGGTTATGATTCCTGATAAAGGTACAGTTATGGAGTGCTATGTGTCAACAGAACAGTGTTTAAGTTGTCACTGAATTCATGTTTGCTCCATAGACCCCAGCTCTGCAGCACTACACGGGCTACACAGAGGTCTCTCTGCTACCTGTGATGCAATGCATTGCCAAGATGCTGGAGCGCTTGAATGATGGCAACATGAAACAGTTGGTGAGCCCAGCCTTTAGATGACTTCTAGCCCAGCGATGTACTGTAGGGCCACAGGGCAATGTTTAACTGAAACCCTTTTTTTTTCTCCAGTCAATTAAGCAGAAGTATGAAAACATCAAGCTACTCAGGGTCAGCTGTCTCCCAGAGCTGGCATTTACCAGGGCTTACGCCTACATTAACAAACTGTCCAATTCTCACTGTTCACACAAATGATTTACCCCATGTTTTTAGGACTTTAAAAAACATTTTTTTTTTAATAAGTCTTTAGTTTTCAATGGTTTGTCTTGATTTTAAAAAGCAAGATGAATATGTTGTCATGGTATTGGAAAATGGTAAGCTCCACTTTGGCATCCACAGCAGACTCATGCATGGGGGTGTTTAACTAAAAACGAGTGATCAAAGTGAAACAGGGATTGGATGGGATAAAAGGAATTACTCCACCCACCTTCAAAGTGTATGGCAAGATTTCAGTGAGGGGGAATACAAAAATGTATTTTTTTCAATGCATGGCGCTGCTGCCTCTCCCAGGGGTCTTTCAAGGTTAAACTCCTAGCTGCACATTGTGCTCCTTGCCTGGGGGTGTGGAGTTAATAAATATAAATATTGCTTCATTTAAAAAAAAAAACACTACTATGTGGGCTGTTGCTGTGGTGTTGCCATCTAAAGGAAATAAGACTTGTCTGCGCTCTGATTGCAAAGTCAATTAGTTTACCACATGATCTCAAGGTCCCTCTGATGGGGAGCAGACCTTGGAGAGACTTAGCTTTCTTTTCTCTCTGCCTGTTTGTGGTGATGCAGTTCCATTGTCCTCCAAGTAATGCTGAGTTGCTCCTCAATTCACCCACCTTGGTTGGAAAGTGAGGTAGCGGCAGTGATCCTTTGGCCCTGCAGTTCCAGACAAGTACACACAGAATGCAATTTACAAAGTGTGATAGTGTAGGAGTTTCAGATTTCATTAAATACTGGTTCTTACAGATTATATTCATTACAGATTTTCCCCTCTGTGGGAGCATAGCCCAATGCTCTAGTCTAAACTTTTCTGTAGGGGAGGGATTTGTGGAGAGACTAGAGTGCCTGCACTAACCTATTTTTCCTCACTGGTCATTTGCAATGCTTCAATGGCCATCTGGAGATGAAAGTGGTGTAGTTTGCATGAGCAGGGTATTTTATCCTTCAGTCCAACTGTACTGTAATTGAACAATCCTTGGTCTTGCATACACATGGACACTTGAAGAAGAGGGACAAGGAACTCCCATGGTACTGAATGAAGGCAGCCTACCTGTACTTCACATGATTCTCATCCACATTATAAATCATTGAAGGGGCCTTGTGGTTGTGTAGTATAGTTTGTCATTGTGTATTGCACTTCATTTGTACACTAGTTGGCACTGTATGATGGGTCACTAGGCACACAGGTGACCAGGAAGTAGGAATGCACAGGTATGCAGTTCTTAGTATGCTCACTGTTTGCACCTAGGAACAATTATATGCTCCTACAGTAATCAGGTCTGCCTGTATGGAATTGATTTTAAAATTATATTTTTTCTGTTGCTTTTAAATGGGCAAAAGACCCATCCAATATCTACCACTAAATATCAGTTTTGCACGCGTTTTTAAACATTTGTAATCCCACGTGTTAGTGTCTCAGATACTTTTGACTAAGTTATCCACTACAACAACATATTATTAAGGAACAAACAATGACAATGTAACGACCTCGGAGATATTACAAGTAAAACCAAGCATTTAGTAGGCTAAATTAACAGTCCGGTAGGTGGCAGTGATTGTTCTCAGGTATGAGGACAGGGAAACGTATCCCACGCTTGCAAAAGCGCTCTCTCATGTTGCGTAGCGGAGAGGACTCGCCACAGCCAAAGAGCGCTCTGCTGTCAGAGCGAAAGTGTCAGAGTTGCGGGAGCTCAGAAAGTGCATGTGGCTGCGTTCGTCAGTGTACAAGAGGAGTAGGAGCTGGAGAAACATTTCAGAAGCCAGTCGAGGTGACCTATAGAAAAACTACGCTCAGGAAAACAGGAGGCTATTGTCAGGAAAGGTGCAACGAAATATTTAAATAGACTTGTGAGCAATGCACTGGCAGCATGGCCAGATGGTTCAGGGAACACCTAGGATTCAAAACTACCAAAGCACCACCTCCGGCGCCCCCGAAACCAGACTACAGACATTGTCACGCTGCTGTGACCGGTACGCCTGGCTACCAACAACCAAGCTCCGGGGCCACCTCTCTCTATCCAAGCCCTGCACAGCCGGACATTCTTGCTGCTTACAAACTCCAAAAGGAACTGGACTTCGAAGATCCGTACACGGGAGGAGGAAATATTTCGTTTGGAACTGGTCTGGGCTCTGGGGGGTCGCCGGACATAAAGTATGTGTCACCAAAGCACCGGCTTATAAAGGTGGAAACAATCGAGAAAAGCAACTCTGCTCCGGGCAGCGGTATTGTAGCCCAAGCTGTTGCTGTTGGGAACGTTAAATCTCCCACGTCACCGCCTCCTGAAAATGAGAATAAAGAAAAGGTACGTTTTTTTTTTTTTTTTTTTTTTTTTGCCCTTAGCCTGCCTCCAATATCTCACACCAGTAACATTGTAGCTATGCGGCGTCATAGCTTACACAACTTTGAACAAGTCTAAATTGCTTCTTAGATTTGTTTTTAATGTAAGATGTTACAATCTATCCACCTAGGTTCAATTAAAGAGCTGGTTCAATTGTTATGTGATGTCGTCATTTTCACTATTCAAACGCATTGGTTACCATTGGAAGTGGTCGATCAGATCATGTTACTGTCGCGAGGACTTACTCAAACAGGGAAGGGATAATTGAAACCGGCAGGACTACACTGGAAAAAAATATAAATGTGACATGCAACAATGAAAGATTTTACTGAGTTCATATAAGGAAATAAGTCAACTGAAATAAGTTCATTTGGCCATAATCTATGGATTTCACTTGATTGGGAATACAGATAGTTTTTAAAACAATAGGGGCATAGATCAGAAAACCAGTCAGTATCTGGTGTGATCATCATTTGCAGCATGACACATTTCTTTCGAGTTGATCAGGCTGTTGATGTCCAACTCCTCTACAATGGCTGTGTGAAGTTGGAGGATATTGGTGGGAACTGGAACACGCTGTCATACATGTCAATCCAGAGCATCCCAAATATGCTCAATGGGTGACATGTATGTATGTATGTATGTATGTATGTATGTATGTATGTATGTATGTATGTATGTATGTATGCATGCCATTTTCCGCTTCCAGGATCTGTGTACAGCTCTTTGACACGGGGTCGTGCATTATCATGCTGAAACATGAGAAAATTGTGGGTGGATGAATGTCACAATGGGCCTCAGGATCTTGTCATGGTATCTCGGTGGATTCAAATTGCTATTGATAAAATACAATTGTGTTCGTTGTCCATCGCTTATGTCTACTCATACCATAACCCCAGCGACCACCATAGGGCACTCTGTTCACAACATTTACATTAGCGAACTATTAACCCACACGACGCCGTACACGCAGTGTGCGGTTGTGAGGCCAGTTGGACATACTGCCAAATTCTCTAAAACAAGGATGCGGCTTATGGTAGAGAAATGAACATTAAATTCTCTGGCAACCACTGATGGACATTCCTGCAGTCAGAATGCCAATTACACGCTCCATCAACTTGAGACATCTGTGGCGTTGTTACAGAACTGCATATTTTAGTGTGCCCTTTTGTCCCCAACACAAGTTGCACCTGTGTAATGATCATGCTGTTTAATCAGCTTCTTGACAAGCCACACCTGTCAGGTGGATGGATTATCTTGGCAAAGGAGAAATGCACACTAAGGGATGTAAAATACATTTTGTGTACATTTTTGTGTGTATTAAACATTTCTGGGGTCCTTTATTTCAGCTCATGAAACATGGTTTCAACACTTTGTTGCGTTTTTTGTATTTTTGTTCAGTGTAGTTCTTTTCAGGTGTTTGTCAATGGTTTGTCAATGGCTGGGTCAGTCAGACAACAGCTGCACAGTACATGAGGACTCTAGCTCAGAAATCTTTACTGACACATTTGATTACATTGGATAAAGGAGTGTAGTAGCCTGCATGTCAGTAGGTGAAAGGAAGATACATGCTGTGTTCAAGCATGAAGTTTATTACAATATTTTAAACTCTAACCTTTCAATGTATGTTGGCAAAGAAGCCCTTAATCATCTTTTTCCCCACAGTCCAGATGAACATGTGGATCCCATTTTTTTTTATTTTTTTTATTTAACTATACATTTAACTATACAAGTCAGTTAAGAACAAATTCTTATTTACAATATCTCTGCTTCCAGTATGAAAACATTCCAATGCCATAAAATGGGGGGTACAAATTGGCCAAAACCATTTCTTTTATTTACCCTAAGCAAAATGGCCTACTTCAAGTACACTGAACAAAAATATAAATGCAACATGCAACAATTTCTAAGGAAATCAGTCAATTGAGAGAAATTAATTTGGCCCTAATCTATGGATTTTGGGAATACAGGGAATACAGATGTTGGTCACAGATGCCTTTAAAAAAAACAAAGGTAGGGGTGTGGCTCAGACCCTGTCTGTATCTGGTGTGACTACCATTTTTTTTTTACCTCATGACTACCATTTTTTTTTTTTTTACCTCATGCAGCGCACTTTATCTCCAATGCATGGAGATGATTAGACTGTTGATTGTGGAATGTTTTCATACTCTTCAATGGCAGTGCGAAGTTGCGGGGAACTGGAACATGCTGTCCTTCCAGAGCACCCCAAATACGCTGAATCGGTGACATGTATGGTGAGTATGCATGCCATGGAAGAACTGGGGCATTTTAAGCATCCAGGAAGTGTGTACAGATCCTTGCGACATAGGGTCATGCATTATCATGCTGAAACATGATGGCCGGGGATGAATGGCACGACAGTGGTGCTCAGGATCTCGTCACGGTATCTCTGTACATTCAAATCAATAAAATACAGTTGTGTTCGATGTCCGTAGCTTATGCCTGCCCATACCGTAACCCCACTGCCACCATGGGGCACTCTGTTTACAACTTTGAAGCAAACCGCTCTACCACACGATGCCATACGCTTTCTGCCATATGCCGGTACAGTTCCTTAAATTTAAGAGATTACAATCTGTCCACCTAGGTTCAATTAAAGAGCTGGTTCAATAGTGATGTGATGTTGGCATTTTCACTATTCAAATGCATTGGTTTCCATTGAAAGCGGTGGATCAGACCACGTTCCATCATGTGGGGACTTATTCAAACAGGAAATGGATTGTTGAAACCGGCAGAACTCCACAGTGTATAGTTCACGTGCACATTTTCAAATAATCCAGACCAGGTTCATTCAACTCTGCTCACCAATCAAAATCTACACTTTTTTACAACTATGTCATCTCTGTACCCTAGTCTACTCTGTCCCTGTCATCAACAGATAGTGTGTGTGTGTGTGTGTGTGTGTGTGTGGACCGGAGACCGATGGGAAGAATGCTTGCACAGTCAGTCAGTGTACACCACGTGCCTTGAAGCCTACTGCTTTTTAGGAACACACACTGGTTCATTGGAAGAAACCTGAGACGTTCAATGTCAGTGAGGTTAAGGAAGAATGTGATTCTGTTTATGAATGTACATGCCTCTCCCT